>NC_083593.1:38220361-38820361 GCF_027579695.1 Neoarius graeffei | reverse complement strand
ACGAATTGCGAGAATTTCTGAAGCCTTATGCACCTCGCCTCATCTATACGCTCTTGCCAGTATCTGTTGGCGTTGTCGGTGACAACAAGCCACAGCACCAAGACCAGCAACACTAACGACTCCATGTCCTCCATGTTTATTGTTTACTATCCGGGTCGTGAGACTACCGCTTAAAAGCTCACTGATGTCACTGTTTGCGCTGCTTAACGACATCACGTGACGTCCACCCACTTTCGCTAACTCCACCCACTTCCAGCCAGCACGGTTCAGCGCGGTTGTAGTCGAAATGCAACTCCAACAGCCCCGCTCAGCCCGACTCGGCACGGCACGGCTCAGCCCTACTCAGCCGCGTTGGTAGTGGAAAAGCGGCATTACATTGCTAACAGGAGTGACAGCGCGTCTGACTGCGTCTGACTGACTGGGAGGTCGCACAAAGCTCGGACAGGTACGGAGCAGCTCGTCTCAATTCAGATAAGAGCATATTTCATTATGGAAATACGGTGGACTGTTTCTTTAAGACTGATGGAATCATGTAAGGATGAGGACACACACACAAAAAAAAAAAAAAAAAACTCATCTGAACCAATGACAAGGGTTAGACCATGATGTTCTGTAAAGGCTCTGAAGTGTCAGTGTTAAGCAGGTTACAGATTCAGCTTGTCCTTGTTGATCTAAAAATATCTGGACAGACATACGAATGAAGCAGCTTTTTTCTCTCTGGGCAGCCATTCAAGGAGGTACTATGGGCTAATTGAAAAAGTGATTAAGTGTCAGATTAAAGCTAACAGAGCTGCTTAGTGATCAACCATTCCGTGGTGCACTGAGATGATAAAGACTGGACAATAGGAAGCCCATTTACTTCACAGGGATATTAATGTTACACAAAGTTTTTAAACCCCCAGGGCCAATATTTATCAATTCAGGGTAAGCTTTAAAGTGCATATTCTGGACCAATTTCGTGTTTTTTTTACATGAAAGTATGTCCCTTTACACACTCATCCAGAAGGGTAATTTTGCACAAGGCCATCTGTCTACAGCAGAAAAAAATAAAATAACAAAACGCGTCTGGAAAAATCCCAAGGGAATCTGGAGCCAGATTCGTGACGTTACCTGCGGAAGCGCCAGCAGGCTGCGCGAGCTTTGCACGGTTTCAGTGCACAGCCTGTGTAGACCAAGCGCTCCCATTTCTCTCTCACTGTCCGGTCTTTTGGAAAACGATGAGTACTAATCCCATCAAGATTGGTGTTGCTACACCCTCCTACGATACATCTGTTAACCATTTTAATAATTACGTGATAACGTTGAAGAAATTTGCAGAAAACCACCAGGTCGTTTTCTCATAAACAAACCAGCGCTGACGTAGGATTCAGAAGGAGGCGTCCCGCAGATGACGTCACGAAGATCAATGTTTGCCAGGAAATTAAAATGGCAAGTTTTTTCAGAGGCGGACCAATTCGCCTCAAATGGCTAGATTTCAACGGAATTTTTCTGGTATTGCGCAAGGGAAAAAAATTGCAGAGAATGCAGAATGTTACAGATATTTGACCAAAGTTTAATATAAAATAGGAGAATTACATTGATCTTACTCCTGAACTTACCCGTGATATGCACTTTAAAGAGGTGTGCTAACTTAAATAATGAAACCTAAACGGAAAGAGAAAGACTGGCTTCGTCAAATGTGTTTGACATTTAGGAAGGCTTAACTTTTGCAATTTGAAAGCACAATAATTTAAGAAATTATTTTTAAAAATGTCTGGTTATTAAAGCAAAGTGGAAAAACCTACAATAATTCAGATTTATGTACAGAACATACCTGCCAGCTGTTTGAGCCTACTGTGTTCAAACCCTGACATTTCTCAACTTGAATCAGTTCCATTTCCTTTACAGGTTACCAGTTTCCTTTAAAATGATCAGCTATTATAAGCTCTACTAGACAATAATAATAATAATAATAATAATAATTATTATTATTATTATTATTATTATTATTATAAGAGCAATTCTCTCTTCTTACCTTTGATGATCTGCACAGTGGCATTCTGTGTATCTGTACCACGATCATTCACAGCCTTGCATGTGTATGTTCCATCATCAGAGTCTGTAACTTTCATTATCTGCAGCTCTGATAATGCCCCTCTGTCAGATAAACATAAAACATTATTATTAATTAAAATCTGATTTATAGTCTTCAATTATAATATCACACAATGACTTTCTGGGGGAAAAAAAAGAAAGATTTATCAAACAGATGGAACAGTTGTATGTTATGTTATTATTCTATCCACATTCACTGGATATGAGCAATTGCGTGCTCTGATTGGCTACACTACTACTAGGCTATCAGCTCATATACCAGGGGTGTCAAACCTGATCCATAAAGGGCCGTGTGGCTGCAGGTTTTCATTCCAGCCATGCAGCAGCACCCTGATTTGGCTTATTCAATCAACTGACACACCCACCCTTTAATCAAGGGTGGGTGTGGCTGCAAGTATTTGACTGTGTGAAGACAGTTCAGTTGATTGAATGAGCCAAGTCAGGTGTGCTGCTGCATGGCTGGAATGAAAACCTGCAGCCACAAGGCCCTTTATGGATCAGGTTTGACACCCCTGTCATATACCATGAGTAGAGAAAAACAAAATGGCGGAGTGTGTTGCTGAACCAACCAAGGACGAAATAAAAACTCTAGTCGAAAACAAAACCCCCCAAAATACAAAAAAAAGCAATAAAATATGGAATGAAAGTATGTGATGGTAAGAACGTATCTTTTTTTTCCAAGAATTATTATTATCGCATTTTTCACAAATTGCTTCTGTCATTTCGCCAGTTTACGTTCTAAGCGGAAATGATTTTGTCGGACATTTTGTATTAGGTTTTTATTAACAGAATTTGCAAAACATAAAAATAAAAATGCTCTGTTTCTCAAAATCCAGTGAATGTGGATAGAATAAAACAGTTATTCCACTCAGTCTCGTTGTACATGGTTTATAGCCAACTCGGCACTATAAGCCTCGCTGGCTATCAGCTCATGTACGACTCGATCTAGTGGAATAACTTAAATATCCACCCTAATTGACATGTAATGAAAACCGGCATATTGTCGTGTTTAGGTTTCTGTAAATAATAGCTAAACTTGACAGTAAAGACAACTGTAAAAATTTTAAAGGTAGATAAATTCTAACAAGATATGCAGCACTTTGTTACTGTCTAACTCTATGGCCTGGGCCACAATAATGTGGATAAACCTGAAAAAAGCGTCTTGTCTTATCTATTCTCTTTATCCGGCCACGTTGAAAAGGCATTACGGTATATTGACCAAGGAAAGTTGAAAATGATGCTGATGGTGGTCATGTGATGTCCATATTTCCAGCACTACGATGCTTTTTCCTGTATTAGGCATTTTAATTTCACATTTGATTGCTTTGTATAGGAAGTGACACTCAGTGCGTTTACATGCACATCCAAATCGAGCTACTGTCCGTAATCGAGCTAAGGGTCCCAGCAGGGGTGCCAGAGAAATCCAATCCTACATGCACACAAGGAAATCGAGCTATTGTGTGAGGTACATTGTGCACCCGAGCCACAGGTGGCGCTACACGCCCCATCGTATTGGTACACTTCCGGCTGTCGTCATGAAGAAGAGCTATTCAAGAGTATAAACAAAGTTATCAGTTCCGTGTTCACAAGAAGAGTGTTTGTATGTACGAACAGAAGTGTTCCTTATAAAATGGCCACTAAGTTGAAGTTGCTCTGTAATGGTGAACATATTAACTGTTAGCCTGCTAACATGCTAATAACTTACCAACTAATTGGAAATGGGTGCGTACATACCCAGACACAAGTGGTCCTAATAAAGTGGCGGCTAAGGTGAAGTGTCATGCCGACCGAGGCTGTCGTGTTTCCCGCTTGTGGTCTCGTCACTTGTCACTTCCGGAAGGGGCAGTGCTGAAGTAAGTAGCTCGAATACGTAGCTCGATAGGGTATACATGCACTAAGTAGCTCGGCTAAAATCGCATAATCTAGGTCGTGTAGCTCGATTACGAGAAATCAAGTTCGGTTCAATTTCAGCCGAGCTAAGGTGTTTCCACGGCATTTAGAACTTCGATTTCAGTCGAACAACGGCAGAAATTCGATTTTCTCTATGTGCATGTAAACGTACTGACTGGTGTGTGCAAGAATGTGTGATTGATGCCTGCAGCATCAAAAGAAAAAAGATCATGGGTCAGACACAAAGTGTGCATGTCCAGCATAATTTTTACAACAGGAAACAGGCAAGAGGACTTGAAGACCAAATCTTCCCAGCCTCACATGATTGCTCATGGCATGTAACTGTTAATGTGCCCGAGTTTGAATTCGGATGTCATAGTCCAAGATAGCACAACCAGCTGTGCTCTCTGGGTGGGAAGGATGGAAACTCTCTCTCCCGTCAATCATACTGACACTAGCCAATCATGGGTGTCTAGGCTTTCCTCAAAGTGTGTTACACCACCCCAACATTGCTTGAGCAGCAGTTTGGAAAAAAAAAAATAAATGTAATCGGCGTGCTTCATGTGGCATGGAGGAAGCACATGACAGCCTTCGCCCTGCCTGGTTGGTAGCTGTCATGTGATAGGACAGAGCTGTCTGGGCTCTAAATACACACACACACACACAAGTTGTTTCCAATTAGTTACTAAAAACATTATTAAATGATTCAGGATTGCACATTTTGTTCAAAATCTGCCCATGTACCAATAATATGGACAAATGTTTAGACTAGCTTCCAGTGTCCAGGGATATGCAACAGGCAGTGATCAACATCAGAACAATCATTTTTCCACTACTTCAGCTTGTCGTGTAACCTGTTAACTCATGACCTAATGTTTGTAGCAGGCCTCACCTGCTCCACAAAACAGAAAGAAAAGACCAGCCTCTTTTCAGTAGAAATACAGAACAGGAATACAGGTGCTCACTTTTTCCTCAGCTTGATTTTTCTGGTCTCGTTTTTGCCAATCTTGACGTTGTTTTGATACCACTGGAGCTTGGTCTTTTTGCCGCCGGCTAAGAGCTCACACCTCAGCGTCACCTTCTGACCTTCCTCCACTTGCACGTTAGTCAGCTTCTTTAACTTGGGTGTGGCTGAAACAGAGACAAAAATCGGCTGGTTAATCATTGGTATAACCTGAACAAAAGTAGGGGCTGCACAAAATGCTTTTCACGACTGTTTTTCTCCATTCAGAACGATTCAACAGATTAACAGTATTTATCCAAAGTATCTTAAAAAAACACAACAACCTCATTTTAAATTCCAAGCCCCTTTCTGAAGAAAATACAGCCATGACCGAGTGTCCATTATCTTAGATAGAGGGAGACGTGGACGTGTGTTCACTGCGTGCCAACAGACCTGGAGCGTTTTTGCATTACTTCAGTCTGTTAATATTCATTATGCCTGACGATCTTTTCAGCAAACCCTAGCCATTCCACAAGCCCATGAGAACCAACAGAGGCTTTTGCCCCTTTCCAAAACGGCTTTGCTCCACGGTGGGTCTGCACATTTTTGAGACGCCCGCTCCTTCAATTACAGACAAACACAAAGGAATCATCAGCCTCCTTTCACATCTTAAACGACTCACAGGGTTGCCATGAAACTGTAGTTAAATGTGAAGTCCTGGCTTGAAGAGATGTGTTTAGGGGAAAGTTCATTATGCAAATGATGAGCAAACAGTTAGCTAAGAGTAGGTCATCAACTACTTCAACCTCTTGAAGCAGAAGTAGTTTATGGAGCATCCGCCGAGAATCCTTTAAAAAAATCCCGGATCCAGAAGGTGATCCGGATCAGGCCAAGAAAAAAATAATTGTTTGTTTCCGGTTACCCGACCGACCGTTTAAAAAATGCCCCGACCCTAGACTTTTTTGTTAGATGTTTAAAAAAAAATTTATTTTCGCCGACCAACAATAAATTTTGAAAAAAAAAAATCTGCATTACGATTTGCATAATATTGTCGATCTGACAAGTGACTAATTCTAAAACGCATATATCGGACAAGAAACACTCATTGATTTCTCACGGCCTCAATCTGACGTCATGACCTCTTTCCGGGAAACTCCGGCTTGTGTTGTACACAACGCTAGGCATCATGGCGGCCAACGAAGTGTTCTCGATTACCGTGATCGGTTGCGACCACACGGAAGATTGTAAGACAATAAGTTCATTTTATAAGTTTTCAACTGTAAAAGAACTCTACGAACATTATCATCCTCCGCTGGACGAGTCATGCAAACAGTATACACACAGCGCCCAGGCTAACGGCGGTATCGATATCACGATGGAAGTCACGTTGGAAAGCCTGCTCAGCAATTTTGGCTTGCGGGCACTGGCATTTGAATGTAAACGGAAGCCGGAGTTTCAAAAAATGTTAGCTATCAAAACAAAAATACTAAAAGTACACGAGGACGCAAAAGTGGAGGCAACAAAGGTGACAAATAATGCATTCCAAGTGCTCATGGCGGGCGGCAGAGCTTTTGTTTCTGTGAAGAAGACGGGGTAAGTTTGCTTGTTGTGGGCGCCATTTTGTGTACATCAGCTGTACATATACATACATGCATTTGTGGTGGGGGTTCTGGAAACCGACAATTTAGAGTATGACAGATGGTGTTGTGAAAACCGCACAGGGCTGGTCGTTGTTGGCTCGTGGAATCCCCCAATTTACTGGTAGATTCAGATCGATATTTTATTCCAACGTATTTTGAATACATTTGTAGTTATGTTTATAGTTCCTTTAAGCGTCCGAGCACTCCATATTTTGTCCATGGGCTCCGAATCCTGTATTCCACAAGCTTCACTGGTTTTCTTAGGCCTGGTTCTGGATGGTTGAGTCACAGAATGACACTTCCCCACTATGTGCCACTGTTTGTCCCACACCTAAAATTTATTTAAAAAAAAAAACCTACCTACCCGGTATTTTGTGTGATAAAAAATAAAATTAAATAAAATAAAAAGACCTACCTACCTACCCTATTTTTTTTCAAGATGTAATAGGAAACAAACAATTATTTTTTCTTGGCCTCACCGCCAAAATGTAATGGATTGTTACTTGTGCCCAGTTACACCTCTGGAAAAAATTTCAGAACAATCCGTTCATAACTTTTTCCGTAATGTTGCTAACAGACAAACCAACAAACAAACAAAAACCAACGCTACCGAAAACATAACCTCCTTGGCGGAGGTAACTAGGGCATTATACACTAATAAACTCAGCTTCAAAGACTTCATATTCCCTCAGAGGATCTTTTCTGGCTGGGAATCAACACAAGCTACCGACAAGCCATGAATAATATGCAAAGTATTTCATGCTGCTTACACCCTCCACTAATAAATAACCTGTTTTTCAACCAAAAGAATTTCAGTGAAAACTGCAAGCAGAAAAATCTGATGAAGTTACAACCTGAGGACAATCTGTGGCTTAAAATGCATGTCACGGGTAAATTCAGGAGCAAGATCAATGTAATTCTCCGATTTTATATTAAACTTTGGTCAAATATCTGTAACATTCTGCATTCTCTGCAATTTTTTTACCTTGCGCAATACCAGAAAAATTCCGTTGAAATCAAGCCATTTGAGGCGAATTGGTCCGCCTCTGAAAAAACTTGGCATTTTAATTTCCTGGGAAACATTGATTTTCGTGACATCATCTGCGGGACGCCTCCCTCTGAATCCTACGTCAGCGCTGGTTTGTTTATGAGAAAACGACCTGGTGGTTTTCTGCAAATTTCTTCAACGTTATCACGTAATTATTAAAATGGTTAACAGATGTATCGTAGGAGGGTGTAGCGACACCAATCTTGATGGGATTAGTACTCATCGTTTTCCAAAAGACCGGACAATGAGAGAGAAATGGGAGCGCTTGGTCTACACAGGCTGTGCACTGAAACTGCGCAAGCTTATGCAGCCTGCTGGCGCTTCCGCAGGTGACGTCACGAATCTGGCTCCAGACTCCCTTGGGATTTTTCCAGACGCGTTTTGTTTATTTTTTTCTGCTGTAGACAGATGGCCTTGTGCAAAATTAACCTTCTAGATGAGTGTGTAAAGGGACATACTTTCATGTAAAAAAAACACGAAATTGGTCCAGAATACGCACTTTAATCTTTAAATGTGTCTCAGGCAGCACGTCAGTACACCACAGACGAAAAGACACATTTCTGGGACACAATTTTATGCATGTTGTCTGGGTGAATTTTATTCCTCTGAGCTTGTCTGAATGTTGTGGACAATCATTTGTAAATCACTTGATTGGATATGTGCAGCATACTTTTAAATCCATTCCTTGCTGACATCTTTTAACTCTTCAATACAAAAGTGAAATCAAATGTTCCCTTTTTGACTCAACACCATGAACATTCTGTTCCAAGAAACCCAATAATGACTTCCCTTGAGATTGTTAGCAGCAGAAAAACAGGGGGGAAAAAAATCATGTGCAGAAACAATCATGTTACTCCTTCAACCAGTTAGATTCATGACAGAATTAGTAATCACCAATAAATTTAACACAAAACCCAATACACAAACATTGTTCCAGACAATTAATTGAATTTTGCTGTTGATATAATGAGCTGAACATGTTTTAGTTTATTTCTTGATATTAACTAAGCAAGACTTTGCTTAGGAAGTCCTCACAATGTCAATTAATGCACAAGGCTTGAGATTAAGTGCTAACGAAGACTAATGTGCTTTTTACATGGGCAGTGAGAACAAATTACACCCACTTTCCTCCATGTTTACACGCTTACTCTTGATCGGCGGCAAACTGGAGGTTAGACAGGTAAACACAAAAGTGCGGATGCACAAATCGGTGATCAGAAGCTTGCTTTCAACTTGGCTTATTGTCCTCTTGCTGCTCGTTTCTGTTTAAACGCTCAGTGATTCAGCGGTAAATCAAGATTTCACTTTCGGAAAGCTGATTCACTCTGAGGTGGTGTTTACATTAGACCGTATCAGCGGATCATCAGATTAACGTTTTTAAAACGATTTGCGTGCACACAGCAACGCCAATACACGATTCGCGTGCACACAGCAACACCAATACACGGATACGCTAATCACATGACTAATTAGACGGCACATCACATGATCCCAGTGCATATCGGGCATGCGCAAGTCACTCACCACTTGCAAGTGGAAGGATGGCAAGCGAACACCTTCTCCAGCAGATAAACACACCTGGCTGTGATGTTCATGTTCTCACTGAGTTTAAGCACCTGAAGGAGGTAAATAAGTTGAAATGTGTAAATAAACCTCAGTGCGGCTCAGCGCTTCCTCCTGCGCTCCAAATCACTCCGCCCTGAACAGCGAGTGCCCTCTGGAGGGTGCGCACTCCGGCCCTGCGCAGCTCAGAGCGCGTGAGTGAAGCGCACGAGCAGTGATTCGGGACTGAGCCGCTGTGTGTGTGATCCCAACGCCAGCGAATCAGGAAGGTGGACGTCACAGTGATGTTGTCCAATGACGACGATAGCTAGAGCTCAGCACTGCGTTTCCTCGTTCCTCAATGTTTACACAGCACCGGATCAGATACGAACTGGGTTGAATACGTGGGCCCTGGCGGATTCAAGTTGTTCCGCCTGTGGAGTTGTTTCCCGGCGTTTTAATGTGCACGGACAGTGCATCCGCGACGAAAACGAGTCGGATACGGTCTAATGTAAACACCACCTGAATGACGTGTCGTTCAGGGAACGAATCGACTCTTTTAGATGAATTTTAAATTGAAAAAGCAAACAATGATCTACATGTCCCCACAACTGGATGAGGGTAAGAACTTCTTCTTTAGTCCAGTCATCATTGCGACTGATTTGGGAATTGCTTGACTCCATCGTTTAAAGGCGGAGAATTTTGACAAGGAAAAGCACTCGAGAAGAACTGACCATTGAATTTGCCACGAAGCCGTCTTGTCTGAATGAACGCTACCACGCATGTCTAAGTCCTCCTACTTGCCACCGATTGTGGAAACAAGTTGCACCTGGAAGATGATGTTCCGGAACAAGTCACACCACCTTGTAAAGTGGAGCAAGCTGCCCCCACCGGTGTCAAATTGTTCTGGATCAAATCGTGTTTAGACAGGCAGCTGCACCAGGACAACTTGTTCCAGCAAAAGTGCCCATATAAGAGCAGCTTAAGAAAGTGTTATAGAGACCGTGCACATGACGTCACGAGGTCACGTGATATTTGTTTATCCGCCATTTTGGACGGCAAGGTCGCGCATAGAACTTAGACGAACCCGTTCTAATTATCAAGTGTGTGGGAGTAGATCTTTTGAGAATGGTTATATCTTGTTCAGCATTTGGTTGTACCAATAGACAGGGCCAAAAGGAGTAGTCTGGCTAACGCGACTGCAAAGCTCTACGAGCTATTGGTCTGGCCAAGATATTAAGCCCAACCGTTGCCCAAAGTGCGTGCTTGACCCGCCTCCCTGAAATGCCTCAGTTTGCTACTGGTCGAAGCCAGAAAAGGCTGTGACGAAGCTTAAACCAATCACATCACTCTTTCCTCTGACGTATGCGACGCGACGGGGCTAACTGGTAGATTAAACTCTTACCGAAGCCGGTCGGGAGCAAGGCGAAACCGTCCTTCCTTTCAATAAATACCTCCAGGGCTGCTCTTTGCTCCGTTTTCAATGAGAACTTCCCGTTGAATGCTTTCAATACAGCATCTATGCCTAATAGATGCAGAAGCGTGAATGAAGCACTTCTGGCATAAATTCTGTAAACAATCTATGGCTTCCGGTCGCAGTTCTACTACGTCAGTGCCTTGAACACGCCTCTACCCAGGGCCGTTGGAGATGCTCAAAGTTGATTGGTTCCCGATTTTTCGGGAGCTTGGAAGAGCTGTAGATAGCTTGCCTGGCCAGACTAAGCTTGCAACAGGCCCTCGTGTTGCGTCACGCTTAGGATGGGCGGGCCCAGGCTACCAAAGGAAGGCCTGTCATTTTATAGATTCCCTGCAGACGAGGAGAGACATGCAAAATGGGTGTCCGCTGTGCGAAGAGAAAACTGGTACCCCAGTTCTACCAGCCGAATTTGTAGTGAACACTTCATATCAGGTAGGTGTAATCTTCTAATTCAATACTCCTAGTACATCTGTTAAGCTGATTTTCGGATTGAATGATAACTGCATACTTAGAAACTAGACAGTCTCTAACGTTTAAAATGGCTATGCCTAGCCCTACTACCCTGGCCTAGTCTATGACAATGTTTTATCTTTTTGGCTCATATATGCCTTTGAAAGGCCAATCCATAGTAGGGATGGCGAAAACTAAAAAAAATCTTGACCGACCTCCGAGCCTCATTAGCCGGTTAAAGTCGGTTAACCTATGAGTTTAAACAGGGATGCAAACGGCGGATGCGCCTTTTTCACGGCTGAATCGCGCAGATCCGATTTTTTTTTTTTGGGGGGGGGGGGGGGGGGGGGCGTTGGAGTGTCTGAATAATTTCATCAAAGTAAATTATGTATTAAAATTACTAAATGAGCAAATGCTGTTACAGTCCATGAAACATAGAAAGTATTAGTATGAGAAGAAGGCAGTTGGTTAGAAAGCTGCGCACATTTGCGCAGCTTCCGCGCAGGTGTGCGCGGTTTTCTGATTTTCTGTTTTTCAGACAAAAACATACATATTTACAACCCCGTCATTATCTGGAACTGAATTTAGATTTCGAACATTCTTACGATAAAACGTCCTGCATAGTCTCTTTATGATAAACGTCTTAATGCCACTTACCCGTGAGGTTATCAAGTAGACATTCTTCTTCGGAACCTTCCAGAGGTATAGTTGGGATACCCGTCCCGCAACAAAATATTTATAAGCTTCCAGGCTCTTGTAAGCTTTGAGGGCTTTGCCAGTGTAACACGATTCACGATTAACGAGAAAACTGTAAATGTCGTGGTAGGCCAGATCGGGCAAATCGCCGGCACCGCAGCTCCGAATTTCCCTGAACAAGGATTGCGGCACGTTGTACGGATCTGCAATCCCCAACCTGGGACACTTTTCCACGTAACGCTGCCTCACGTCACCTTCAAGATGCTGAACAAACTTAGACAAGTAATCGCACGATGTTGATGGGGTATTTTCCGAATTTTCTTGGGGATTACTGCCTGGATCCATTACGCTCGCACAAGGTAAACTATCCTGATGCCGTCCAATGTGGTGGAGTACACACATGCGGGTCACGTGACTGCACATCCTCTATACACTTGGAGGAACGTGCGATCTGTCCTTTTGATAGACACAAATGAGTTTACAGATGTTTGTGATTGGCGAGTAGGGATTGTAAGATTCACCGATTTGCATCAGTACTCCGATTTAAAAGTTCATTGTGCGATTGCCTGGATTAAAAATGTTTGCACCGGATACAATTTGGGATGAAATTGGGATGCACTGTTTCAATTAATCTTTGCATCAGTAAAATCTGATTTAATAATAAATAGTTATTACTAGAGGTCCTATGCCTTTAGTATTTAGAAACGTGACCAATAAGTTTATATTTACACTGATTCCTTCTCTCTAAAGTGTTTCTCAAGCATACGCTCTCATTTCCACTTCTGTTAGTGGCCAATTGAGGTTTTTCACCTGATGTCACAGGGTCACGTGACGCCCCGGTGTCCGCCATTTTGAAGGTCAAGCTAGCTAATGTCAACAACATCATAGCTGGTATGTTACTGTAGCAATGTTTACGTTCAGTCATTTGGATGACTGTTAAAACCTTTCAGTCTCAAGTTTTTCCTTTACTGGATTTACTAGTTTACTGTAATTATGATCCGGCAGCTATTTACACCGGATCCAGTGTAAATAGCTGCCGGAGCGCGCTCTGGCTTGCTCCCCCTCAAATTAAGCAGCGCACTCCAGCTTGCTCCCGGAGTGCTCCGGCCGAGGTTCCGGAGCGCGCTCCGGCTTGCTCCCCCTCAAATTAAGCAGCGCGCTCCGGCTTGCTCCCGGAGTGCTCCGGCCGAGGTTCCGGAGCGCGCTCCGGCTTGCTCCCCCTCAAATTAAGCAGCGCGCTCCGGCTTGCTCCCGGAGTGCTCCGGCCGAGGTTCCGGAGCGCGCTCCGGCAGCTATTTACACTGGATCTGGTGTAAATAGCTGCTGGATCATAATTACAGTAAACTAGTAAATACAGTAAAGGAAAAACTTGAGACTGAAAGGTTTTAACAGTCATCCAAATGACTGAACGTAAACATTGCTACAGTAACATACCAGCTATGTTGTTGACATTAGCTAGTGCTAACCTTAGCTGTAATAAGATGGCGACCACCAGCTCCAGGGACGACCCGCTGATGTAGGCATGTTACCCAGCCTGACACAAAATATTTGTAGGTATCCAAACTCTTATACGCTTTCAGATCAATACCTGTGTATGGCGATGGGTTTTTAACGACATAGGTATACAGATCATGTGGGCCGAAGTCAGGTAAAGACGAGGGCTTCGTGTACTTCCGTACGTCAGTGAACAATCCTGGTGGAAGCAGGTAAACGTCGTTCTCTAAGCCTGCTAACCTCAATTTTTGCAAATACCTCTCCCTCTGCTCGCCCTGTAAATGCCCTACGTCGCTGGATAGTGAAGGTGTTTTCTGCATCTCGCTCCTTTTTCTTTTATGTTTTTCGTTTGTCGCCTTCCTCGCATTCAAACTGATTCGAGCCGTGACGTCCAAAATGGCAGCCTCACATGACTTGGTCACGTGGGTGAAAAACCTCAATTCTCGTCAAGTCTCTCAGCCAAGTCTCGCATGAATTTGGAGGCTTGTCTGGGTGAGACACACAAGAGTATATGGTGTGGGAATGGGAGACTGGAGTGGCTCACTCGCCGTAGCTCTAATGGGATTGCTTTCAGCGACCATGTGAATAAATCAAAATAATTCAATAATGTGTACCTCTGAATATTCACAGTTTGAGAAACAAGAATCCCATAATGCTGTTTTGTTTATATTAGCAAACCTGAACTGTAGTAAAGCGGATATTGTTTGGGTTGGCTTAATTTCAGAAGCTGTTTTTCCCACATCAATCACGTCACAATTAACAGGACCACATCTGTCCAGCACTGACTCTTTTCTATTTATTTTCAGTTATTACAACCAGTATTGATCTTGTTTCTGTATCATTTTACTGTAGATTAATGGTACTGATTTTCAGGGAGAAACATAACCAACCAACCCCCCTTTGGACAAATGGTCCTACAAGCAAGAAGGAGTCGACAACGGAAAAATTTTAATATGGATGGATGATTTGAGACTCATTCTAAACTCATATATTGAGTCTAGAATTTTACCAATAGACTTTTTATAGAACTGAGGGACTAGCTCACTTAAATGTGTCATTTGAGCTGTTAACTAAATGATATGACTGTAATGTGATAAAATACATTGATGTTGGTGTTAATATTGACAAAGCTACCACTTTTTAAGTAAAAAATTGGGTTGAAAATGGTTCAAAACAACATCTACTGCTTAAAACCATCCTGAACCTTGCAAGGCCGATGCTGACGTAGAGCTGACCATTTTGTACTTCTCTGTGCCATGAAATTTTTATTAAAAAGAAAATATGTTAACGCCCTCTAATCAGAGGTGAGTGACTCACCTCCCCAGCCCCCGCCCTTGAGTCTGTCTGTGAAACCTAGTCTGTGAAACCATGTTCATTTTCAAACATATGCTGATCGAGACTCATCATTCAACTCCTGCCTTACACAGCTCCCCCCGCCACTTGCCTACTTTTTTTTTTTTTAAACATTTTTCAAAATTATGCAGTGGGTGGAATTAGGCTGAAAGCTGGGGGTGAAGTTACACTTAAAAGAAAAAAAAGAAAAGAATGGCAGATAGGAGTCAATACCGAGACAATAGAATGAACTTGAACCCAATAAATGTGTAATCAACTGCGCAAGCCACAACGCACGATACCTGACCAGACAAATTTCACCGGAATATTGCAGGTTTCTCCCAGATATCATCATATAGGTTTTACTTACAGGTTCGTCACAGTTGTTACTTTTATTCTCAATTTCCTCCCAAAGGTGCCCAACCCAAACCTTCACTCTCAATCAGAAAAAAAGCTTAACTGATAAGACGGTGAATTCCGTAGATAAGTAATATGTAAGGTTAACGCTAGCTGAAAATAATGAACTTGTCCCTATCCAGAAATTCTCAAGAAAGTGCAACTCATTCATTAAAAATGACATCACTGAGAATTTGACAAATTTAGATTGAAGCGATACGGTGTACATACGTTTGTGCACGTACAGGCAATATTGTGAAAGCAGATGTTTCTTCACTGTAGTAATCTGTACAGGAGCACGAAAAAGCTCAAACAAGTAAGCATACAGCATGCAATACCCAATAAAGATAGTAGGCACAACATGTGAGTAATACTTAAATCTAGCTCCACGAACAATCAATACCAAGGAACAGTCCACTTAATCAATCAGACATTTATAGCTGAACTATTGAGGAATACTTCTTCAATACTGGCCAGTATCACGGACAGAATACAGATGTCTGCTTTAAGACTCAACAAATGGGTTTGCTGCCTGAATTTACCGCTCTCTTCCAGCCATAGGTGTGTATGGAACACTTGCATGTGACGTCACAGCCGATCCAGATTGTGACAGACGCCATCTTGTCGGTCAAACGCCATATTTCTGCCTTCTACTTCTAGTTCTACTTCTGCTTTTACTTCTACCTTTTCTTCTGGAAAACCCTACTATATACAATTATACTACAGCAGCTGCGGCTACAAGCTCTCCCTACCTGTGCACGTTTTTTATGTTTTTTGTGTGTATTTTTGCGTGTTGTTCGTCTGTACCGGACTTCAATATCCACTACAACCGTATGGACTTACTGGACATGGGTTTCCAACAGAAAATGACGGTTTGTAGCGATTTCCATCGCATGCACAACATTACGGACGAGATAGCGAGACCAGCGGGGTCTCTGTGGGTTGTTATCGGAAGCAAAGCGAAGGAGGCGGCGCCGGGAGCGGAAGCAAAAGCGAGGCTGCAGAGCCGGCCTGTTGACTAAGCTCAGAAAACAGCCACTCAAACCTCCACTGCCAAGCCTCTACCTCTCCAACGCCAGATCCATGGTAAACAACACGGACGATTTGGAATTACAGCTGGAATTACCTTATTCTATTCTATAATCGTCTGGTCAGTGCTATACTCAATACTTAAGTGACTTACCCATCCAATGAGGATTCTTGTTTACAAGATGCCACATCTGAGTCGCTGACAAATCCTGAATTTCTGTAAAGATAACTGTCCAGAGATTTATAAGCACACAGTGCTTCACCACGGAACAGCGAGGGAAAGTTAATGAGGTAATTATACACGTCCGGGTATTCCGCTGGCAGTTCAAAATCCGGTCGTGAAAACTCCGTCCGGTAAGCCATAAGGGTCACTAATCTGTAGATCGTTTATTTTAGACATATATCTAGTTATCTGTTCATTAGAAAAATGAGCCATGTAGTCCGTCAGTTGAAATTGATCCATTCTGTACACGAGTGCAGCAGTATTCAGCGGTGTTTTTTACCGACAAGATGGCGGCTGTGTACTTTCCGGTCACGTGACTGCAAGATCTCTATTGCAGCATGGGTGGCCCCTTTATATCACTGTAAAACGAGTTATAGGTCACAGCCATTAAAACAGTATGACAGATAGCTTCATTTACAACTTGTCTTACAATGTATTTGCTTTTTTTTTTTGGTACACGTAGGCTGTTTCTCCAGCTGCTTCTCTGTGTCATGGAGGAGTCCCCTTCAAGGAAACTCCTACACTGGTTTTGCGGCCACGACATTTTCACGGACCAGGTTCTGCATTCCAGTACTCATTGCTCTGTCGAGCGAGGAATTCCATGATCTAATACTTCGTCCAGATATACGTATACAGGGTCCGGCCATCTTCTGCTTTTAGTCCATGGACTATAGGGACTTGTGAGGAAAACTGTACATAACTCCAACTCCTTTTACATCTGCTAAAAGACTGGTCTTAATGCCGTAATTGGTTGGAGGCTGTGGGAGTTTAAAGACACTCTTCCAAAGCAGTCCTCTACCACAGTCGACTAAGAATTTACTTACCTTTCTCTAAACTGTTTAGCAATATGAAATGACTAATAACCTTGAACTGACTAATTATTTATGTAAGTGTTTATGTAAGTGACTTGATTATGAAATTAAAATCCTGACTGAGGAGTTTTATAAACTAACTTTGTGACTGACCAGATATCAAACTGTACTTTTCTTTGTCGCGTCGGCGGTACCATCAATAGGACATGTTTTGTACCTTCAGCATGTACGTATATTTAAACTAGGAATCATGGAAAAGTAATTTAGGGTCCATAATGGAACCTGACGCTCTAAAAGCTAAATAAAAGGTACACCACATGCACTTTTCCAGGTAAAAAGATGTATATTAAAGGTACGAAACACGTTCCCTTATTGCTACCACCCCAATGGCAAGAGAAAATACAACTTGGTATGTTCATTTCTGAGAGCATGGCCTGACCTTATACTAGAATAAACACAAAATTAGTTCATTTAAAAAAAAAATCTCAATCAGGATGTTAATTTCATAAACACATCACTTACAACAGGCTTAGCATGAACAGGGCATGTACTACATGACACTTACACAGCACTCAGGTTTGATCTGTTTAATCCCTTTCAACAGAAATGTCTATTAAACCATCTGCCAGTTAATTAACAGACTGAAAGTAACAGACACCCGTCAGAGCTTCACAGAGACCACTAGGAGACAAACGGCGCCGGTCAAGCAGAGGCGTTAAATGAGCACCGCCAACACCAGTGCATGCTGCCTCATGAATGATCACATTATACCCTGAGAAATGCCAACACCTAACACGTTTAGAGCACGAGTGTGCCTGTTTCAACACGACTGTGTACAAGAGTATCTTACAGGTGATTTTTGAAAATCACGTGAATCTGGATTTACCAAGGTAAATCAGGTCGGCATTCTTAAAAGGGATTTTTTTTTTGGGTGGGTGGGGGGACTCATTAAAAAAAGGGGGCTTGGATTTTTAGGGGGTTCATAAAACAATAAGAACACTTCAACCACCAGCACCTTCTATTCACCTTTCCAGCTCGGTTCTCACTCATCCCACTCCCTTTATATCTTCGTATGCTTCTCTACCCAGTATTACACCTGTCTTTCTGTCAAATTTAATTTGCTTCTTTTTTCACTTTTTACTGTCCTTGCTGGGAATCTAACTCAGCACCTTCTACTTTGAAATCTACCAGTTTACTGCTACACCTACGAGGATTCAATTTCAGAAAAGAAATCAAACACTCCATTAGATTATTCAATCCTAAACCTAAATCCTAATTCACCTAGGTAAATCCAGATTTTTTTTCTTCACATTTTACAGTCCTTGCTGGGAATCCACCACTTTATCACTAAACCTATAAGGATTCAGTTGCAAGAAAGAAATCAAACATTCCATTAGATTATTCAATCCAAATTCACCTAGGTAAATGCATTTTTTTCTTCACTTTTGACAGTCCTTGCTAGGAATCCAACTCAGCACCTTCTGCTTTGAAATCCACCACTTTACCACTACACCTAAGAGGATTCAATTACAGAAAAGAAATCAAACACTCCATTAGATTATTCAAACCTAATTCACCTAGGTAAATCCAGATTTTTTTTCTTCACTTTTTACAGCCTTTGCTGGGAATCCAACTCAGCACCTTCTGCTTTGAAATCCACCACTTTACTGCTACACCTAAGAGGATTCAATTGCAAGAAAGCACTCAAACACTCCATTAGATTATTCAATCCTAAATCACCTAGGTAAATCCAGATTTTTTTCTTCACTTTTTACCATCCTTGCTGGGAATCCAACTCAGCACCTTCCACTTTGAAATCCACCACTTTACCGCTACACCTAATAGAATTCAATTGCAAGAAAGAAATCAAACACTCCATTAGATTATTCAATCCTAAACCTAACCCTGAATCCTAATTCACCTCGGTAAATCCAGATTCACCTGATTTCAAAAATTACCTCAAGTGAGAAAGTCGTGTGCCAGTGAGGTATAAAATAACACCGGGGACTTTAGAAAGATCGGGAACCGTGTCAGGAGATAAAAGGTTAAGGATCTTCAGTGAACATTTTGGAACGTGGTCTAAAGGAATGGGATGGGTTTATAACCACATTCACATATGAATGGACTTCAGAGGTTGAAGACTGAACTGAGATGATACTTCTGTGAAATTCTAAACTTTCCAAAATCTCTGGTAACTCTTAGAAAAAAAAAAGTTTACACTACCGTTCAAAAGTTTGGGGTCACTTTGAAATGTCCTTATTTTTGAAAGAAAAGCACTGTTCTTTTCAATGAAGATCACTTTAAACTAATCAGAAATCCACTCTATACATTGCTAATGTGGTAGATGACTATTCTAGCTAAATTCTACTAAATGTCTGGTTTTTGGTGCAATATCTCCATAGGTGTATAGAGGCCCATTTCCAGCAACTCTCACTCCAGTGTTCTAATGGTACAATGTGTTTGCTCATTGCCTCAGAAGGCTAATGGATGATTAGAAAACCCTTGTACAATCATGTTAGCACAGCTGAAAACAGTTGAGCTCTTTAGAGAAGCTATAAAACTGACCTTCCTTTGAGCAGATTGAGTTTCTGGAGCATCACATTTGTGGGGTCGATTAAATGCTCAAAATGGCCAGAAAAATGTCTCGACTATATTTTCTATTCATTTTACAACTTATGGTGGGAAATAAAAGTGTGACTTTTCATGGAAAACACACAAAATTGTCTGGGTGACCCCAAACTTTTGAACGGTAGTGTATTTACAGAGGGTCAAACTACTAGACAGATATTTTATTTGATTTAGAGTTTTACGAAATGTGCCGGAGAGCCTCTACTGACTTTTTTTTTTTAACAGGGCAATGATGTAATTTTAACTATCACATTCTGTTTTAGTATTACAGTTTGTCTGTGTTTAAACTACAACAATTTGTAAATTCTACAAAAAAATATGATCAATTCAACATATTCTTACTGTTAAATTAACAGTGGTATTTGGTTACAGTATATTGATGTAAATTACACACTGCTTCATTGTTTTTGTATTTACAGTTTTTTATGTCATGATTTTACATAAATTCACTGGACATTTTTTACAGTGTGTCTATTCTGTTGACCAACATGAACAAAAATAGAAACTTCAGTCAAGAAAGCTCAACACACACACACACCTGTGCTGAGAAACACATGGAGAAATTTCTATCAGAACAGACACCATAAATAAGACCTGAAGGAGAAAATGAACAGGAAACAGAAGTGGTTAAAAGCCGCTGTATTGTGCCTGAGCGCTCTCACACACCTTACCGGGGCCACGGATTTATTCATTAACGCACCTGGAGCGTCGCTTGCTTCCTTATCCGAGCCACTTCTTCCTCCCCTGTCTCTCCTTTTGCCCTTTTCACCTTTCCCGGACATGGCGGCCGCTCCTTCAGTGCTGTCAGGCCGACGGAGTTCAGCTTTAACCGGTCAACCGTTTGTTCCTCGCGGTCTGAGCGCGCGCTTCTCTCCAGCCAACTGTTGACTAGCCGCCGCCTCCGCGCGCGCACGTGTTTTACAGCTCGCGCCAGAGGCGGGATTTCAACTTCAGCCCACAGCTCAAATTTCTCCTCAGTGGATTCAGCACTGCAAAGGTGCGCACACATTCTGACACACAGGAACGCTACCACATATAGAAACATAACAAATATTCAAATATACACTAACCAGACACCATCATATTTATTCATTAATCAATCAAAATCATCTCGTCTCATTATCTCTAGCCGCTTTATCCTGTCCTACAGGGTCGCAGGCAAGCTGGAGCCTATCCCAACTGACTACGGGCGAAAGGCGGGGTACACCCTGGACAACCATTGACACCTACGGTCAATTTAGAGTCACCAGTTAACCTAACCTGCATGTCTTTGGACTGTGGGGGAAACCGGAGCACCCGGAGGAAAACCCACGTGGACAACATGCAAACTCCGCACAGAAAGGCCTTCGCCAGCCACGGGGCTTGAACCCGGACCTTCTTGCTGTGAGGCGACAGCGCTAACCACTACACCACCGTGCCGCCCTCAATCAAATGTTATTTATATAACCCTTTACAATAACCAAAAGGTACCCAAAGTGCTTTACATCAAAGCCAGAACACCAAAACACATAAAAACACAGGTTTTGACTGCGGAAGGTGCCACCGTGCTGCAGATTACCGAAAGCCTTTCAGAAGTACATGAAATAAAACCAGGGTCGGATTATAGGGGGTCTGGGCCCCGGGGCCAGGAGTTCGCAAAGCCCCCCCCCAACAACAACGAACCCCAACACCAAAACCCTTGGTAAATCAGAGGCCCTTTGTAAGGACGTTTGTAATCAGAGGGCTCTCTTCAGGGGCGTCGAAGTAGGGGGGAAAGTGGGACTCAGTCACCAGGGCCCTACATATCGGGGGGCCCCATAGGGAGTCAGGTTTTTTTTTTGTAGGGGGGTCCATTTGAGCTAGGTCCATAGGGCCCAGAATTTGGTGCTACTCTTAACAGTATGCTTTCCTGTTAGGGCTCTCTCTAGGGCCCCCAGATAGCCAGAAGTCACGACCCTTAGCAGGGGCTTTCATAATCATAGGATCCTCTGAAAGCATTCCCCCTACTTCCTTGAACCCCTAGTTGGCAGACGTTACGGCCTCAGGAGTTTTCACGAGAGGCACTACAGCAGGGCCAGGGGCCCTCTGATTGCCGTCCCCCGCCGCCCACCAACCCACCCCTTCCCTCTGTTTTCTTCAGATATGCCCTATAACAGTGTAAGTAGTCATAAGATCCTAGAAAATAGAGGCCCTCTGATGTCACAATTGGCATCGACATCGCTATGGGCCCCCCCGGGCCCCTGGACCCCTTGGGCCCCTGGGCGCCGGCCCCACTGGCCCGGTCCGTAATCCGGCCCTGAATAAAACAGACGAAACAAAGCACCCCTCAAAAACAAGACTCCCCTAGTCAGGATTGTATGCCAATCTAAAAAAGTAGGTCTTCAACTTTGATTTAAAAAGGCCGGGATCAATAGTGGTGCGAATGTCGGGGGGGCAGATTGTTCCACAGTCTGGGAGCAGCGACAGCAAAAGAACGATCACCCCACTGTTTATATCTCGACCTTGGAACTTCTAACAGAAGCTGACCCGAAGAACGCAGGGCCCTACCATGATCATGAATAGTTAAAATCTCAGACAAGTAAGAAGGAGCCAGGCCATTGATGGCATTAAAAACAAACAACAGAAGTTGAAAATCAATTCCAAAATGGACTGGAATCCAATGGAGTGCCGACAACACAGGAGTAATGTGTTCACGTCTAGACGTGCTTGTTAAAAATCGGGCCGCAGCGTTCTGTACAAGTTGAAGACGTAAAATTGAAGACTGGCTGAGGCCAACATACAGGGCATTACAATAGTCCAGTCTCGAACTGATAAATGCATGAATTGCCTTCTTGAGATCCTGCCGACTGAGAAACGGCTTCGCTTTGCCCAAGAGACGATTAGAGGCATTAGAGGCACAACACCCGCCAAAATAACAAGAACTTGTTTATTGTGACTCAAGCACAGAGAACTTCTTCTTCTTCTTCTTCTGCATCTAAAGCAGTGAACACACACACACACACACACACAGCAGTGGGCAGCTAACTGGAGAAGAAGAACTTTATTCATCACACGCTTGTGAAATTCCTCTCTGCGTTTAACCCATCTGAAGCAGTGAACACACACATACATACCAGCCATGCTAACAGCACCCAGGTGCCTCACTCATGCCCCTTTTCCACCAAAGCAGTTCCAGGGCTGGTTCGGGGCCAGTGCTTAGTTTGGAACCAGGTTTTCCGTTTCCACTGACAAAGAACTGACTCTGGGGTCAGAAAAACCGGTTCCAGGCTAGCACCAACTCTTTGCTGGGCCAGAGGAAAGAACCGCTTACGTCAGCGGGGGGTGGGGGGGTGGAGTTGTTAAGACCAACAACAATAGCAAGACCGCGAAAGGTCGCCATTTTTAAGTGACGAGAAGCAGCAGCTGTACAAACACAAAGTCATCCATTATTGTTGATGTTGTTGTTGCTTCAATGTTCGCGCCAAGGTTTATGCAAACGCAGCGACGTAACTGACATATACAGCAATGTAATGACGTGGCTCCCCTTAGCACCCCGAGCTATGGAAAAGCAAACTGGTTCTCAGCTGGCTCGCAAGTTGAACGAGTTGTGAACCAGCACCAGCCCCGAACCAGCCCTGGAACTGATTTGGTGGATTTGGTGCTGCCCACTATGCTACAGTGCCCGGGGAGCAGTTGGGTTTTAGGTGCCCTTGTTCAAGGGCATTTCAGACCAACCTTCAGACCATGGCTGCCCCATATTCACCTAACTGTATATCTTTGGACTGTAGGAGGAAACCCATACAGACACGGAGAAAACATACAAACTCCACACAGAAAGACACCCGCCGGCCACTAGGCTCAAACCCAGAACCTTCTTGCTGTGAGGTAACCATGCTAACTACTTACACCACCATGCTGCCCACTATGCTACAGTGCCCGGGGAGCAGTTGGGTTTTAGGTGCTCTTGCTCAAGGGCATTTCAGACCAACCTTCAGGCCATGTGTACATGCAGCTTTTCAGTTGCGGCTTCTTGGAGCAGTGATAGTACTACAGACAACGTGCGTATAAAAATAAAGAGTGGTTTATTTTCCAAGTAATTCAAAACAAGCTCTCTCTCATCAACGCGTACACGCGGTTGAAAATTGTTTGCACTTCACCACCCCCCTTGCTACAGGTGGGCCGGCTTTATATCACATGTTAACCAGACATCCATCAATCTTTCAATTAGGCTGCCAGACAATTGGCTATGACATGGTAATCATGTTCATCACCAAACTAAACATGGCAACGTATTCACTGTTCATAACTTTAAACCATGAATCTAGTATTTCATTGACTTAAATTGCATTGCATTGGAATCTTATCAACATAAATTATTTAAATAAAATCCTAAACTTAGAGTTCAAAAACGGCTCCAACACCATGGCTGCCCCATGATCACCTAACCGCATGTCTTTGGATATACAGACATGGGGAGAACATACAAACCCCACACAGAAAGGCCCCCATCAGCCACTGGGCTCAAACCCAGAACATTCTTGCTGTGAGGCAACAGTGCTAAACACTACACCACTGTGCAAATGGTACTTTTCCTTATCTCTAGTGTAGGAAAACCCAAGCCACACCTCTCTGTATACCCTTAAAAATGTAAGAACCATAATTGGACCCAGTGATGTAGGCTACCTTGAAAGCTTTACCTCAAAAAGCTAAGTAAATGTACACTATATACAACCATCTCATGTAAAAGATCCATACACTGTAAAAACAAACAAACAAAATATATATATATATATATATATATATATATATATATATATATATATATATATATATATATATATATATATAAAATGTTTTAACTTAAAAAAGTTAGTAGCTGGGCTGCCTGAACATTTTGAGTTCATTGAAACTCATAGTGGGTGGCACGGTGGTGTAGTGGTTAGCACTGTCGCCTCACAGCAAGAAGGTCCTGGGTTTGAGCCCAACGGCTGGCGAGGGCCTTTCTGTGTGGAGTGTGCATGTTCTCCCCGTGTCTGCGTGGGTTTCCTCTGGGTGTTTCGTTTTCCCCCATAGTCCAAAGACATGCAGGTTAGGCTAATTGGTGGCTCTAAATTGACCGTAGATGTGAATGGTTGTTTGTCTTTGTGTCAGCCCTGTGATAGCCTGGTGACTTGTCCAGGGTGTACCCCACCTCTCACCCATAATCAGCTGGGATAGGCTCCAGCTTGCCTGCGACCCTGTAGGATAGGATAAGCGGCTACAGATAATGGATGGATGAATGGATGGATGAAACCCATAGTGTAAGTTGGCACAATGCTAATTAATTGCCCACTGCTCTGGGTATGTGTGTGCGCTCATTGCTCATTTGTGTGCGCGCTCATTGCTCATTTGTGTATGCGTGTGTGTGTTCACTGCTTCAGATGGTTAAATGCAGAAGAGGAATTTCACTGTGCTTGAGTGTACATGTGACAAATAAAGCCGCCTTCTTCTAATTGCCTCTTCTTTAAGTTAAAACAACTGAGAGAGATATCTGTTGGTCATGCTTGCTACCTGCGTTGGCTAGTTAAAGTTAAATTCTTGAAACCTGTCTTCACTCACACATCTGCTGTCTGTTTTTCCTCAGACTATGCCTTAGGAAAAACAGACCCATCCGTTACCCACTGAAGCTACCCTATCACACTCGGACAACTCAGCTTCCTGACATCACATCTTCCAAACATTTAGCTACAACACACTCTTGAATGTGAATATATATTCATGTTTGTCTTTCAATAAACTGACGAACATCTCTGAACAGCTGTGTCTGTGTCAGTGACCGGTGCTCCCGGATCGATCCATGAGGCAGAATCTCCCAGGCAACAGAGGCCTGCATTTCCACATCATACTTTATCAATTCTTCTTCTTTCAGTACAGACAAATCAACAAATAGCTAGCCTTCATGGTATCACCTCTTCATTTAGGCAAAGTAGGATATAGTTTGGTAGCTACCTTTATATCTGTGAGTTCAGCTCGTTATTCCTCAATTTTTTACACTAGACCAGTTACAGCATATAGGGTTAAAATATAGATTTCAAACATCCCAATTTTATTAAACTTGCCATTAGATTCATGTTGACATTGTTTACATTTGTTCCAAAGTTACTTAGCTTTAGATTAGGAAATGAACAACTTCCCAGAGGAAACCCATTGTATGACTGGAATACTTTTCAGTCTTTAATTCAAGAGGCAAGCCAATTAGATTTGTACCTAGGATGTTTTCAATACCACTGACATTGCCAAACTTGGCTGACACTCCCATTCACACCTATGGGCAAATTAGAGTAACCAGTTGGCCACATCTGCATGTCTTTGGACTGTGGGAGGAAACCAGAGCACCTGGAGGAAACCCACACAAGCATGAGAAGAACCGGCAAACTCCACACAGAAAAGCCCCGGTCAACCGGCAGTTTCACACCCAGAACCTGTTTGCTGTGAGGCGATAGTGCTAGGCATGGCACCACCGTGCCGCCCTCAAAATTCACCACACATTCTCTATTCGACAGAAGGGACAGAGTGGACAGGCACCCTCTTCTTCCACAGCCATGCCTTTGTAATGTGTGTAGAATGTGGTTTTGCATTGTCTTGTTGAAATATCCCTGGAAAAGATGTTATCTTGAAGGCAACATATGTTGTATCAAAAACTCACTGTACTTTTCTGCATTAATGCTGCCATCACAGAAGTGTAAGTTACCTTTGCCAAGGGCACTGACACAACCCCATACCATGACAGACCCTGGCTTTTGGATTTGTTGCTGGTAACAGTCTGGACAGTCCTTTTCAACTTTGATCCAGAGCACATGGCATCCATTTCTTACAAAAAAGATCTGGAATACTAATTCATCGACCACAATACACGTTTCCACTGAGTAATGGTCCATCCCAGATGCCTCCAAACCCAGAGAAGTGGATGGTGTTTATGGACAGTTACATAAGGTTTCATTTTTTGTACAGTAAAGTTTTAACTGGGATTTGTGGATGTAACCCTGTAGTGTAGTGCTAGACAAAGGTTTGCTTAGGTAATCCCAAGCCCATGTGGTTATATTAGCTGTAGATGAATGATGGTTCTTGATGCAGTGCTGTCTGAGGGCTCGGAGGTGTTCAGATTAGGCTTGTGCCCTTGCCCTTTATGCATCGAAATTCCTCTGGATTCTTTGAATCACTTAATGATATTGTGCACTGTAGAGAGTGAAATATACAAATCCCTTCCTATCTTTCTTTGAGGAACATTGTTTTTAAACATTTCAATAATTTTTTCATCCACTCATTGACAAACTGGAGATCCTCAACCTATCTTTGCTCCTCAAAGACTAGGCCCTTCCTGGATACTGATTTTGTCTAAAATCATGATTACAAGAATCACCTGTTGACATTACCCGTTTCAAATCAGCCTGAAAACAGATGTATTTTAACAAATTAACTTGACCAGACAAAACATGAAATATATTGGGTTCATCCTGTCTGCAATGAAATACAAATCAAAGTAAATTTAGGAAGCACACTTTCTATTTTTTATTTGCATTTTCCATACCGTCTCAACTTTTTCTGATTTTGGGTTGTACCTTCTACTAATGACGGTCATTGTTAAACCAATAATGCAAATAATAAAGAAAATTTTGCGTTCTTTGATTTATTACTTAAAGAACACACAAGTTTATTCTGGCAGATGATCAAATCATATTTTAGCGGCTATGATGTACCTATGTCAGTTGTACTTTAAATCAGTAAACAATATTAAATGCCCTTTATGGAAAAAGACAACATGCAAGTGAAAGTGTCATCCTTTTCAAAAGACATGTGCTCCATATATAATTTTATTATCAAGAGATCTTAACAGGGATACGTAATTTCCCTTTTTTCCATGTATTCAACAAAGTAAACTGCTGAATTTGTGGTGATAGCATTCTTTTTGTGCTGACAACATGGTGATGAGCCATATCCTTTTTCACTTGACTTGGTACCTAATGAAAAGACCTTACCAAGGTCAGGTGTGCAATCCAGAACCCAAACTGTTTTACTACATCAAGCACTTCTGATCTGATACAAGAAAAAAGTTCTAAATTTCACCTGTTACTTCACAAGGTTCAGGTATAATAAAAATAATATTTTACCTTTAAAAATTACATTTGTGAATATAAAACCCCTCAGTTTTCAATATGAGCCATGATGAGGCTACACACAGTGTCTTGCAAAAGTATTCATCCCCCTTGGTGTTTGGCCTGTTTTGTCACATTACAAGTTGGAATTAAAATGGATTTTTGGGGGGTTAGCACCATTTGATTTACACCACATGCCTACCACTTTAAAGGTGAAAATTGTTTTATTGTGACACAAACAATAATTAAGATGAAAACACAGAAATCTGGAGTGTGCATAGGTATTCACCCGCTTTTGGATGAAACCCTTAAATAAGAGCTGGTCCAACCAATTAACTTCATAAGTCACATAATTAGTTGATTAAGATCCAACTGTGTGCAATCAAAGTGTCACATGATGTCTGTATAAATCAACCTGTTCTGGAAGGACCCTGACTCTGCAACACTACTAAGCAAGCAACATGAAACCAATAAGCACTCCAAACATGTCAGAGACAAAGTTGTGGAGAAGTATGGATCAGGGTTGGGTTATAAAAAATATCCCAAACTTTGAATATCCCAGGGAGCACCATTAAATCCATTATAGCAAAATGGAAAGAATATGGCACCACTACAAACCTGACAAGAGAAGGCCGCCCACCAAAACTCACAGGGCAAGGAGGGCATTAATCAGAGATGCAACTAAAAGACACCAAAGATAACACTGAAGGAGCTGCAAAGATCCACAGTGGACATGGGAGTATCTGTCCACAGGACCACTTTAAGCCGTACTCTCCACAGAGCGGGGCTTTATGGAAGAGTGGGCAGAAAAAAATAATTGCTTAAGAAAACGTGTTTGGAGTTTACCCAACAGTATGTGGCAAACTCCCCAAACACATGGAAGAAGATTCTCTGCTCAAATGAGACAAAAATTTATCTTTTTGGTCATCATGGGAAATGCCATATGTGGCGTAAACTCAACACTTCCCATCACCCTGAGAACACCATTCCTACAATGAAGCATGGTGGTGGCAGCATCATGCTGTGGGGATATTTTTCATCTGCAGGGACAGGAAAGCTGGTCAGGACTGAAGGAAAGATGGATGGCACTAAATACAGGGCAATTTTGGTGGAAAACATGTTTGAGTCAGCCAGAGGTTTGAGACTAGGACGAAGGTTCACGGTCCAGCAGGACAATGACCCTAAACATACTGCTAAAGCTACAGTGGAGTGGTATAAAGGGAAACATTTAAATGTCTTGGAATGGTCTAATCAAAGCCCAGACCTTAATCCAGTTGAGCATCTGTGGCATAACTTGAAGATTGCTGTACACCAACGCAACCCATCTAACTTGAAGGAGTTGGAACAGTTTTGCCTTGAGGAATGGGCAAAAATCCCAGTGGCTAGATGTACTAAGCTAATAGAGACATACTCCAAGAGACTTGTAGCTGTAATTGCAGCAAAAGGTGGCTCTACAAAGTATTGACTTTGGAGGGGTGAATACCTATGCACACTCCAGATTTCTGTTTTTCCATCTTAATTATTGTTTGTGTCACAATAAAACAACAAATTTCACCTTTAAAGTTGTGTAAATCAAATGGTGCTAACCCTCCAAAAATCCATTTTAATTCCAGCTTGTAATGCAGTAAAACAGGACAAACACCAAGGGGGATGAATACTTTTGGAAGACACTGTAAACTATGTTCTCTGTAATTATGTGCACAGTTCAGATTTAATCCTCAATCATTTCATCTGTGCAAGCTGTGGCATGTTAGTCAAAGGTCTGACAAAACTTCATAAATACATGTGATTCCTAACCCTGATTTAATCTTGCAGGTCTGTCACTCCGTGGGTGTACAGTGAAACTCAGAGTACCTGTGAAACACTGTGTCATCAAAGGTAGTCTGGAGAAATCTGGAGAAATGGCAAACAGAGGTAGGGGGTTAAAGAAGGGTGGGACGGGGAGAAGCTCAATGATTTTTTTTTTTAAGAAGCTTTTACCTTCCTTGACTAATGCATCACAAAGGAACATGCACAGTCAATTTTAAGGGTGAGCCAAGCCTTTGGAATTTGGCATCTTCGAAAGGACGCACGGGACACATGCTGCAGCAGAGATGGGCTCAGCCGTGAAGGGCAACAGAGCATGTGTTAACAAAACTAGAGGTTGGTTTCCTCCCGTAGCTTACAATGAGACTGCAGGTTATGTGGGAGGAAAGTTTTCTGAAGGACATTAAAGAGATTAATGAAGCTAAATGTTACACTAAAATTTAAAGGAATACATACGGAAAAATGAACTCTGGACATAGCAATATTAAAACAAATATTTATTGCATACATTGCTGTATTGCATTTATTGATAAAATTGTTATTACAACCTTTTTGTTTTTCATTCAAAAAAAAAAAAAAGATTCTGCCTAGCTTGAACTGTACAACAATAGAACCGCACACAGTACAAGATTACTTAAAAAAAGTCAACTAAATGTGTATTTAAAAGATTTTAATGTGATAATTTTTTCTGGTTGTGGTAATTGTAATTTTGTGTTAGTGTTATTAATTGATACAAAGTGCTTATTGTTAAGACTCTTCCTAGTAGTACTACAAAGTAAAAATAATTGATAGTAATACTAAGCAATTACGCATTATTACTTTTAAGTAATTATGATTCTGTACTACAGTATAAATACTAAATTACTATAAAATATCAACTTGACTTTTTACGTACTTTACTGTCAGGGAAAGTGGACACTTTTACACTGTTGTAACAGGGGATAGAACAGTTTGTTATAGATAGATAGATAGATAGATAGATAGATAGATAGATAGATAGATAGATAGATAGATAGATAGATAGATAGATAGATAGACTCTAATAGGTTCTTATTATGGTTTATCTATATTAAGACACAAATTCTTTGAAAGAATTTTTTTTTCAGTGCCAGCACTTCAGCACAGCTGACATAATCTGACTGGTGTGGTTTTTCTTCAAGTCTTTCTTAATTAATATTAAAACCAAAATGATGAAACTATTTGGCTCATGGCTATATTTAGTCAAATAATATTTAGTCATCCAGTATGAAAATATCATTATAAACTATCAAATTATTAACTAACCAACTGCAACTAGGTTAGTAAAGTTATGCAGCTTTGGAAACTGTACTTTAGCTCCATTAGTGCTGAATTGAATTTGATAATTAAATTGTTTTTAGTGTACACAGACAGATTGTGTACACTTTATATGGCTGAAGATTCCTTTCAGAAATCCTATCAAGTTAATTCTTGTTATCTAGATGGCTAGTATTAGCTCCCAATTAAGATTGCAGTCATTTATGTAAACAGCTGAAATCAACAAATTCACTGAACTTTTTTAGCATATCTAAAAGTACCTTTTACACTTTCTAAATCAGGGGTTTTCAACCTTTTCTGCTTCGAGGCCTACCTATTCATACTTGTAACGAGTCAGGGCACATTAAAAAAAGATCAATTATTTTGGCTCATCTATTCTTTTAGAACCTAATAATCTGCTGTAAAGTGTATTAATGGGATGCAACATCACTCCCTGTTACAGATGGGAGCCCAGGAATTAAATAAATGCAATAAAAACAGTTTATAATTGTAGGTATTGTATTCAAAACTGCATGGATGTGCCAGAAGCCAAACCATGCATGCAGGTCATTCTCAGTCAAAAGAGATTAATGATCCAAAAGTGCTGTCTGGTCAATTAACACAAGAACTTACTGCCATGTTTGTGTACAGCAAACGAGCAAGTTATTAAAACCAAGAAGTACACTCAAAAGAAGTGGGTATAGAACCCACTCAGTGGGATTAGATCCTTACACGCAAATAAAGAAGGATTTTTCCTATGAAAGAAAAATTTACAAGCTAAATTTGACATTAGTAGAATACATTTTGACCCTATTGTAGCTGGAACTGAATACAAAGACAATAGTTATGCATACTATTAATTAACTTAATGTGAAGATAATTAACAGATAATCAACAGATTTAAGTTTTTTTAAAGATTGTGTATAGTTTTAGTCTTTTGTATTTGTAATTATTTGTATCTGTACACACACAACCCCACCAGCTCTGCTGATCAACTTATCGTGTTTAAATAAAGTTAATCATTCATTATGAGTTGGAAAATTATCCATCCGTTGAGTTCCCTGACATCTCAAACTACCTGATGCTGCAGACATCGTTCTACACGGACACACAGATGAAAACCTGGAAGAGCATGGAGGAGTACAACTTTTTATATGTGGCTGGGTTAAAGATCTGGGGATCAGGACACTACAAGATAAATCCTGTATCGTTTTTGCCCAGGTAAATAGCAGTTTCTGGGCTTTTTGTACGCGTCTTTACGATGGTTGCTAGGATGCTAGAAGTTTTAGTATCGGGTGTAAACAAACCACAGTTGTTCAATTCTCAATCTTCCCTGCGCTTCTCTTCCAGCAGGCAGCAGAGATCCATATAATTTACCCACAAACGTATTTATTTATTCTGCCCTCTGTGTGCGCACTGTGTGTGTGTGTGCGCGCGTGTGCGGGGTTAAATGCAAAGGAGGAACGTGACAATAATAAAGACTTGTTCTTCTGAATTTACCCACAAATGTATTTATTCCACTTGAAAAGTGTTCAGCAAACCAGCTACCGGATTTGGGACACTACGACATCCTGAACTATTTAGTATTTGGCTTCAAATTTGAAAAAATTTTGCGGCCCATTGCCCAGTAGTTGAGAAACACTGTTCTAAATAATCTCCATTCCCAAATCAGATTCTCGATAAGACAATAAAATGCTATGCAACTTTTACATTTCTCATCTCCTCTAGACGCTTTATCCTGTTCTACAGGGTCGCAGGCAAGCTGGAGCCTATCCTAGCTGACTACAGGCGAAAGGCGGGGTACACCCTGGACAAGTCACCAGGTCATCACAGGGCTGACACATAGACACAGACAACCATTCACACTCACTTTAGAGTTACCAGTTAACCTAACCTGCATGTCTTTGGACTGTGGGGGAAACCGGAGCACACCTACACAGACAACATGCAAACTCCGCACAGAAAGGCCCTCGCCAGCCACGGGGCTCGAACCCGGACCTTCTTGCTGTGAGGCGACAGCGCTAACCACTACACCACCGTGCCAACACTTTTACATTTAAACATTTAAAATGAAAAATCAGTTCAAGGAATGAACATTAAATGTTGTGCAACTCAAGCTATAACGTTACATGGCTTCAGTCCATGGATGAAGAAAGATTTTCTCAACATAAAACCACATTGTGTTTAAGCTTGCATTAGACAAATTTGTCTAATGTTTGTTTTTAGCCAACCAGCAAGTCTATGCATTTTAAACAGGGAATCTGCTAACTCTGTTTACAGCATGGAACATTGCATTTCGATTTATCTTAACAGCAACAACTCCTGGTAATTTATCATGGCCCATTTCATATCTGTGGCATATGGAATACAAATAGTAAATTTCCATAGACTTTGTGTGGACATGTTCTTATCAGTACAAACACTACTTCTGGCTCTAGTAGCTTTCCAAACCTAATATTTTATGATATCCGGTCTAAAAACAGCCTCTATAAAAGGAATGGAATTTTTAAATTATTTATTTCTAACCAGTTTAGGAACATTATGTTAGGGTGAGAATGCCAGAAAAGAAAAATTAAAACAGTGCAGAGCAAACCATTTGGTTTCTGAACATGGCTTTTGAGTCATACGCTTGTCTGTCATTCAACAAAGTCCTTCATAGAAAGCATAGAGGAAGTAAGAATGATCCAGAAAGGAACAAAGTTAAATATACACTCTCAGAAAATAAAGTACATTATTGTACCTTTAGGGGTACAATGGTTTGTCACTGGGGCAGTACCCTCTAAGGTACTTATTTGTACTCTTTATATACTGATTTGGAGCATATATGTCCCATTTTGGCCCCAAAAAGGTACACATATGGGGCTTTTCCACTACCAACGCGGCTGAGTTGGGCTGAGTCGAGCTGAGTGGGGCTGTTGGGATTGCATTTCGACTACAACCGCGCTGAACCGTGCTGGCTGGAAGTGGGTGGACACATTGGGTGGAGTTAGCGAAAGTGGGTGGACGTCACGTGATGTCGTTAGGCGGCGCAAACAGTGACATCAGTGACCTTTTAAGCGGTAGTCTCACGACCCGGATAGTAAACAATAAACTGGCTGGCCTTTCCTCGCTTGGGTTGGTCTTCCATCTTCTAGTTTTCTGATCTTCTTCTTCTTCTTCTTTGTCGTAATTCTTCTTCTTCCGGGTTTACGGTGATTACAGATCCCAGCGTGCTCGCGGGGCATGTGTGGGCATGTGAGGACACTCCTCCTCACCAATCAGTGCACAGGGGAGCGTCTCCTCACGCCCCTAGCCCCAGTCGGCTCGGTTGAGCTCACTTCAGCCCCACTCCAAAACCGTGCGAGTTTTGGGTGCTGAGTAAGGCTGAAGTGAGCTCAGTCGTGCTGCTCTGAGGTAGTCGAAACGCGAGCCGTGTTGGGCTGAAGTGAGCTGAAGTGAGCTGAAAAAGGGTAGTGGAAAAGGCCCAATAGTTACCTTGAGGTCTAATAATGAGCCGTAGGGGGTACAGTAGTGTAGCTTGTACCTTGGGGGATAGAAATGGACTCCTACTGTACCTCTGTTTCTAACAGTGTAGGACACAACCTTTAGTGACAAGTCATTGGTTTGGATGAACTAGAAAGACAAATCTAACCCATGATACTGGAGGGAAAATATTTCGAAAAGTTTCATCCATGACTCATGAAACTTCAAAGAACTTTACTGCATTGCAGTGGAGCAATTTAAAGGTGCCCTTCCAACAAAAACGTTTAATAGTGGCTCTTCTTGAAATACCATAGTTCACTCCGAGTTGCATATGCATGTGAAAATGTAATTCTACTCCCATTCCCTGTATTAGCTTATGAAAGAAAATAGTCGGAAAAACGAGTGAATCTGAAAAAGCCCTACGAACTTACGTCACTTCGAAAATTAGTATTCATGGCCTTGCCCACCTTGGCTTGCGACCGCCCATGGGAAGAAAGTTCGGATTTAAGCGCGAGGAGAGATAGCAGAGCCCATCTCATCAGTAGCTAACGAAGAGGACCTAACAGCAAGTTGAAAACATGGCTGAACAAGTTCGTGCCTGTGTTATTTGTGGCAGTAACACATCAACGTTGCATGTTTGGGGAGGCTGGGACCTCCCCTGCGTGAGTTACGAGCGTTCAAAGTTGGGCTGGAGCCGCCGACAGAAACGAAACCTAAGCGGAGCGCCGTGGCTCACCTCAGGGCGAATTACGTTCCGAGGTGCAGGGCTAGCCCACCCTGGCAGAGCTGGTTCGTTGGGGAGAGGGCAGAGGTCGCTGGCTGCCAAGTTTGGGGAGGCTGGGACCTCCCCTGCCCGAGTTAGGAGTGTCCAAAGTCGGGCTGGAGCCGCTGACCGAAACGAAACCTAAGCGGAGCAACGTTGCAAGATAGAAGAGCTGAAGAAGAAATGGTTGGAATTTATCTTTGGAACACCACCAGCAAAGTATAATGCAACATTAGTACTGTGTTCTGATCATTTCAACCACAGTGACTTTTCAAACTTCGGTGCCTTCAGTAGTGGTTTTGCTTCAAGGTTGTTTTTAATACTTGGATCTGTACCGTCAAGACGATCGACCACCAGCTCACAAGCTGTAAGTAAAACATGAACTTTTTGTTCAAAGGTTTTGTTACAAAATAGCATGTTCATATTCTCCACGTTAGCATGCATGACATGGTCACAAGCTAGGCAGGGATGAGAGTTTTCCGCTTTTCGGCGGATTTCCGCTTTTTTCTGAGTAAAAAACGACCTTTTTTTATTATGCCAAATCCGTTGAAAATTTTTTTTATTAATTTCGGGGGGTTGGGGTATGTTCCTTCATGCTGTTCAAACTTTATTAACTCCAACGATGTTTACACATTATTTGTAAGTCGCCATCTTTAGTCTCGTTTAAATCTCGTTGAATGTGATGTAAAATTCGTGTTATCTACATTGTTATTGGTCAAAACATCGATGTCGAGACCATAATAGCCAATCAAAACAGTTTTTGCAAAGACACCCACATCCGCTTGTTTTGACCCACTGGAGGTAGCGTCACAGTGCTGTTAGCCAATCAGAGGTAATACGTTTACATGTCATGAATATTAATGAGTAAGAGCTGAAATCCTGTTGTTCTCCCGCCATCCACTCCTCCACCAAACTAGAACAGCCTGAAACAGGAGAACCACAGCATTTTTTTCACCAAAACCAGCTCACAGGGCATTCATTCATACTAGAGACCACCGCACAATTAATGAAAAAACGATGCAATGAGACCTTGAAAAGAGAAAGAGAAGCACTAAACAGAATCCGAAAACACAACCGGGGCAGACAGTAATGAAGTACATTTACTTGAGTACCGTACTTAAGTACACTTTTTGAGTATCTGTACTTTACTCGAGTATTTTTTTTTGAAAACTTATGGCTTTAACTTCACTATATTTGAAAGATAAATATTGTACTTTTCACTCCACTACATGTCTATCAAGGTCCTCATTACTATGAAGCAGCTTTGAAAGTGGATGTTCTTTTCTTTTCTAAAATGTAATTGGGTTTTTTTTTCCGCAGGTGACACTGAGACAGCCTATCAGTAATCACTAGGGTCACGTCACGATCATAGACTGTATAAAATCAAGTTCAGTGATTTCTCCGTAGCATTATTTAACACAATCAGTTGATGGCAGAATGGAAGGAGGCGGTTCTTCTGGGGAATGCACGCACCCACGGCCATACCTAGAACCCATGTTTCAGTTTTCTGAAAGGATTAAAGCTTCATTTCGTTTTAAATGTTTGCTTTGTTTGCCTAAAACAAACCACATCACAACCTACAAAAACTCGCTGTCCAACCTGCGGAAGCATATTGAAGCATGGAAACATTTTATTCCAAGAGAAAGCTTGCAATGAAGTTGTCTGTGCTTTTAGAGGTAGCGATAACGTTGCAATAGCTATGCAGTCTGGTTCGTCAACTGACTTTCTACGGATTTGCCCGCCAAGTTGCCATCGCCTTGTCCATGGCTAACGTCAACATTAACTTGGACACTGTTAGTTAGCATGTAAAAGCGGAGTTACACTAACATGAATAACATTAACTTATCCAAAGTCCTTTCAGAAATGTTTTAGCATAATCTTGCCAAATAAACAGAATGTAGAAATATTTCTTCTAGTAACGTTAGCTACCCAGTATGATTTCGAGTTTGAAAAGCGTTTGCTAGCATGTCAAGCAGAGCTTCACTGACTAGCTAGCTTAACATTAAACCACCATGATGGCACAGCATGCGTTCATTTTGTAAATCCAGTCGGTTGCTTCAGAGGCATTAGGTATTGTAAGCATTGTGGCAATAATACAACAATGCATTAACAGAAAATGTACTTTTAATACTTAAGTATTTTTAAAAGCAAGTACTTCAGTACTTTAACTTAAGTAAAAATTTAACTGGACAACTTTCACTTGTAGCGGAGTAACATTTGACCAATAGGATCTGTACTTTGACTTAAGTAATGAAGTTGGGTACTTTGTCCACCTCTGAACACAACAATCATTCTGTTAAAAAATGTCATTGGGAAAAACACATTGCTCTTACTGTAGCTTAAAAAGCAATGTAGGTACACAGAGGATAAGTAAGAGCTGCTCATTGCCGTCATTTCCTTTGGACAATAACTGACCATGATGCGTAAATGGTGACTCTTGTTCACCTACGCTGAGACTTCTCATACAAACAATTTACAGCAATGAGTTCAGGGCACTTAACAAACCTGAAGTTTCCAGAGTATTTCGGAGAAATTGCAGTCTTTTAAGCAATGCAGATGATGTAACACCTGCATTGCCTGCATGTGAGGACAACATCAGATCCTGATCGCCCAGAAAAAAAAAAAAACAAGACTTTATTGATTACTGAATGTGTTTCTTTCTTTTTTTTCCTGTTATCTCAAATGTAAGTCAGAATGTATATCATAAAAGCTCAAAAGTAGTGGAAGATTGAATCATTTTGCCTCACGATTAAACAGATTTCCAAACATTTATTTTCAGTTTATTTTGAGCAATTTTGAGTTCTTTTTACTTTTGTGGGCCAGATGTTTTAACAACTATGAAATTATGCTGTGTAAATTCACCACTTCATTTTCATACTGTAGCTTCTTTGAAATAGTCAAAGCATATTTTCAGTTTGTTTTTTTTCCCCTCCAAGTAGCGAGGAGGGGCATTTCTCCATTGACACTAATCCATCTACATGTGAAGCCTGTTTGTACTTGAATAGATCAAATGAGCCATAATTTTCCCACCTGCATTTTATGTGGTTCCACCTGAACCTCTTCAGTCCAGTGAGTTAGACCAGGCAGAAACCAGTTTCCCAAAAAGCATGAAAGAAAACTGCAAGATTACACATTGTTGAAAAATGCAAACTTCGGTGTCATATTCCTTCTCATTAAACATGAATAATTTCTGGCAAAACTGTTTTTTTAGTACCTGTATCTGTATCGAGATTCACTGATCTTATTTTAAGATAACGGAGCAAACTACAGTTTAGCAGTAGTTTAAATTTTTGAAAAAAGGGGTTGAGGGATAATGACATTATGCTTACTAATAAAAATACTTTTTTTTTGCATAGTTAGCCAAGTTTTACTTCACTCAAATTCTCAGAAAGAGTCCTAATACCCATTTTACAAGGAAAGTAAAACTAAAAATAATATTAACATGGAAGACATAAAAAAATCATGCTATGCAAAAAAACAAGATAATAATAATAATAATAATAATAATAATAATAATAATAATAATAATCAAAAATCATGAACCAGTTTGTTAGCTGCTTAAACTATGAATCACTGTGACAGCATAAATAATTATTAAAGCAATCTCCAGTTCAGTTTTACCATTTTCAGCGTGGCTGATGTTTTATCAAATCTGACTCACAACTGAGACAGGATTACATCTGAGCAGTTAAGGGTTTTGCTCAAGGACACAATCATGACAGCGCTGGGATATGAACTTACAATTTTCTGATTACTAGGCTAAAACCTTTACTACTGACGCACTAAATGCCCAGTTTGGTTCACTCCTGTTAAAGCTATTTATCATATCTGTGTGACAGCGGGGGCGTGGCCAAACGTCGGTCTGTGAATGGAGGGCGGAGTCAGGGAAGGTAAGTGGTGGAATCATTGCACCTGATGGGAATTAACCTGTGTTTGTGTGTCTTCCCCAGTGACCGCGCCCTTTAAAAGGAGAGGAGAGCAGAGAAAGGGAGCTCTCTCCCCAACCAGAACGTGTGTGTGTGTGTGTGTGTGTGTGTGTGTGTGTGTGTGTGTGTGTGTGGCTGGGAATCTGAGAAAGGCTGAAAAGCAAAAAATATAGAGTTGTTGAGAACTCAGTTCTGGCCTGCCGTGCTTCTGTGCTCCACCCACCTGGTCGAATACCACAATCTGTTTTATTAATCTCATTGTAGTTTTCTAAACATTTCTAAAATTATTGATCACAGATGTCTTAAGTGATACACAACATTCAAAAGGAGATTGAAAAAAAGGATATCAGTTTCATTAGGGTGCTAATTTATGCCAATTTAAAACTGGGAGCGATTGCATCTCCTTCCATTAGACCTTATACTGAGTCCTGAGGTGTGTGAGTCAGATGGGAATCAGGGTGCAGACGTTTATAAAGACCTTTATAACTTCATCCTTATTACTTATTACCTTAATACCTGCACTGTGACTTTATCAGTGAATTTAACAAAGTAACTGTTGTTTTAACTCCCCAGTAACTGTTGACTTTAACACGCATTTAAAGTTACTAAAAGAAATAATCTTTCTAAAAATAAACAATATAAATAATCAATTATATTAATAATGTACTAATAAATAAAATAATATCTATACATAATCTAAAATAATAAAGTACTATTGTACTTTGTGAATATATAGCACACAGTTATAGAAGCAAGTTATTTATAATCGCACTATCTGTTATCACCCAAATGAGGATGGGTTCCCTTTTGAGTCTGGTTCCTCTCAAGGTTTCTTCCTCGTGTCAACTGAGGGAGTTTTTCCTTGCCACCATCGCCACAGGCTTACTCAACGGGGAGAGATAAATACATTTATTAGGAATAAAATGAACATGTTTAAAGTCTTTAATTTTCTGTCAAGCTACTTTGCAACAATGTCTGTTGTTAAAAGTGCTATACAAATAAAATTGACTTAACTTGACTTGAAATAATCTCACCTTTTTTCAAGATACAAGAGGAGCAGGGAGGGTCTGGACAATTTATAATGAATTATTATTAAAGTATTTACTTATTTATTTGTTAGTAGCAATCTGAAGGTGATAATCCAGTAATGTTATGAATAACTATAGTACGTACTTTCCGTTTTTACATCTACAGCCTGTATGCATTGGATGACGGTACATTTTATGGGTCATTACGGGATGAACCAAGTTTTGATTAGTCACCGGTGTTATTTTGTTGGAAAAATACGCCAGCTTTGATAAAGTAAATATTTTTTCCAGCTTTTCAGACTGCACGTGGGAGTTGAACCCGATGAACATCTTTTTGCAGGTGTATGTTTTTGTTCCCATAAAAGGTCATTCCAACTTAAAACGAATGACAAAAACCACAATTAAAGTTGGGTTTTGTAAATATTATGAGTAAGGGAGGATAGCATTAAACATGCACTTTTGCTTCGCTGGGTTCGAGCATTTATTCAGATGAACAGATTACACCGCCGAATCATTAAAGCCATTTTTTTTCACACAAAAAGCCAGATGTTGTCCATGTCGTGTGTACTCGTTGTAATGGAGTGTTTTCATGAAACATTGCTGAAAGTGAGGATGTTCTAAACTGTTTATTAAACACAGTATATTCTGAGAAAAAATCCACTCAGCAAAGCCTAGAACATATAGATCTGTAGGAAGACGTATGTACAACGTGCACATACACATGGGCCCCTTCAGTCCAAATTGAAATGTCCAAATATGTCAAGGCAAGACATGCAATTTTGAAGATCTTTAGCAAAATCTTCAGGACAAAACAGATATGAAAGTTTCTGTGTTGGAGGATTTACTTTCACAGTGTGCAGATCAGAAATGACCATGCACTATCAAGACTCAGGGTAACATTAATAAATTTCTTTTAAATAGAAATTCACATGGTGCATTTCTGAAGTCAGCAGATATACCCTGATCTGCATGGCTCAAGCAATAGATTAGCAAAAGCAGGTAAGTCCGGTACTATTTAATCTCCATGTACTGGCTTTCACATACTTTCTATCGCTCCACTAAATACTAATGACAGGATTATGATAATTGGCTGAATGAATTTAGTCATCACCTAACCCTTTCTCCTGTACACTTGTCTGCAGTGATGGATGTATTATCTTATTTTACGCTTATCGACATAAAATATTATTTTATGCAAAGTCGTTTACTGAATAATCACACGTAATAAGAGAGTGTCCCTACAGCTGGAATAAATCTACAAAAATAAACAAAGTCATTGGTGAATCACAGAGTAATGAGCGTAAGCACCGATGAACCCTCTATTCATGGTTTACTGATGATCATATCCTCTAGCTGAAGAACAAACATACATTTTTATATTGTGTCAGTAGCCAACGAATTGCTATTCATCATGAGTAATTTGTATATTAATGGAAGAGCTTAGACACTAACCCGACTGTAATGGCACTCCGTTAGCTCTTCCTTGGTTACTGTACCATTTCTAGAGTCAGCCGAAAAAACACTTTTTCCACGCGAGCGACGAGACATGACAACTTCCCTTATCTTTCTAAAATGTTTACTTAAAAACAACAAGGTAAAGCACAAGGTCTGGCGCACGGTCAAAAGACTGTGTTGCTTCCACCGTGTTCTGACTCGAAACTAACAGTTACCACTATAGTGATGTCACATCATAAGATTTAGAACATGGAACTCTTTTCTGTTCTTTTTCTATGTTCTAAACTCTTTTCTATGTTCTTAAATTATCAATTCATTTTTAACTGTTTTTAACTTAAATTATTATTGCTTAACTGGCCCTTACACCGACTTTATATATTTTTACATGGCACCTGCACAGTCATTGGAGCAACAATAAATATTTCAACTAGGAAAGTATGAGAACAAATAATGTGTTTCGACCTGTTTAATTCATATGAATACATTTGAAATGAAAGAAGTTTGGATATTTCTAACCAGTGAGTAAGCAGAAATAATTTGAGTGCTTTCCCTTCAGTAATGTTACATTAGAGGCTTTTCAGATTTTATTACGGATTTATATCCTATTGTCCTATTTGTGCCAACTTTTTAATGTCAAGACAACATTATGAATTCACCAGAGCAATTATAGTGTGAGAGACAATTTGAATGGACCATAAAGTTGGCATTTGCTGAATTTCTCCATTAGTAGCCCCCAAATTTATTGCCTGCTGTCTGGCAATTTCAGAAGGTTTGAGTTTCTAATATATTTAATAGCATAGACTGTTCCTTACCTGCCAGGATAGTTATCATTTCATCCTGCATTGTTACTAAGTAAGCACTTATTAACAATTAGACACACAAGTGACCTTAGGTGCACTAGGATAAAACAGTAAATCAAAGTCTACATAACACCTACTTACTTTATCTAGACTAGAGGTTCTCAACCTTTTCTACTTCGAGGCCCACCTATTCATACTTGTAACGAGTTGGGGCCCATTAAAAAGATCCCCAATTATTTTGGCTCATCTATTCTATTAGAACCTAATAATCTGCTGTAAAGTGTATTAATGAGATGCAACATCACTCCCTGTTACAGATGGGAGCCCAGGAATTAAATAAATGCAATACAAATTTAAAACTGGATGGATGTGCCAGAAGCCAACATAAAACCATGCATGCAGGTCATTCTCAGCCAAAAGGGATTAATGATCCAAAAGTGGAGTCTGGGTGATTAACGTGAGAACTTATTGCCATGTTTGCGTACAAGCAAGCAAGCTATTAAAACCATGAAGTACACTCAAAAGAAGTGGGTATAGAAACCACTCAGTGGGATAGATCCTTACACGCTAACAAAGAAGGATTTTTCCTCTGAAAGAAAAATTTACAAGCCAAATTTGACATTAGTGGAATAAATTTTGATCTAAATACAAAGACAATAGTTATGCATACTATTAATTAACTTAATGTGAAAATAAACAGATAATCAACAGATTTAAGTTTTTTTTAAAGATTGTGTATAGTTTTAGTCTTTTGTATTTGTAATTATTTGTATCTGTACATGCACGACCCCACCAGCTCTGCTGATCAACTTATTGTGTTTAAATAAAGTCATTCATTCATTTTGAGTTGGAAAATTATCCATCCGTTGAGTTCCCCGACATCTCAAACTACCTGGTGCTGCAGACATCGTTCTAGACGGACACACAGATGAAAACCTGGAAGAGCATGAGGAGTACAACTTTTTATATGTGACTTGGTTAAAGATCTGGGGATCAGGACACTACAAGATAAATCCTGTATTGTTTATGCCTGGGTAAATAGGAGTTTCTGGGCTTTTTGTACGCGTCTTTGAGAAGGTTGCTCAGACGGTATAAGTTCTAGTATCGCGTGTAAACAAACCACAGCTGCTCGATTCTCAATCCTCCCTACTCTTCTCTTCTAGCAGGCATCACATTTCCATATAATTTACCTACAAATGTATTTATTTATTCAGCCCACTGCGCTCTCTGTGTGTGTGTGTGTGTGTGTGTGTGTGTGTGTGTGTGTGTGTGTACGTGCATGTGGGTTAAATGTGACAAAATAAAGGCTTGTTCTTCTTAATTTACCCACAAATGTATTTATTCCTCTTGAAAAGTATATGATAAACCAGCTACCTGATTTGGGGCCCTACGACATCCTGAACTATTTAGTATTTGGCTTCAAACTTGAAAAAATTTCACGGTACACTAGACGGCGCTTCGCGGCCCACTAATGGGCCACGGCCCAGTGGTTGAGAAACACTGATCTAGACAGTAAGTAAAGTATTTTGATAAATTTCCTAACTCATTACATACTGAAGGAACACCATCTTCAAGATTGATATACCGATCGTATATAGAGCTGCCCTAGATTCAGGATCATTCATTACCTGGGTATTAGTGTCAAGTACTCTAGTGCTCAACTGCAAATAATATAGAACAGGCCAAGAATAGCCTGAGATGACACTACAGATAAATTACATCAGAGCAATCGCAATAGTTACAACAATACTTATTCATGTTTAAAGGTTTTAAATAAATATCCAGTTGGACACATTACATTAGTGGAGAAACCTCCATCACAATATCTTTTCATGGAACAGATTCAAGTAGAAATAGACTGTAGGCCATGTATCTATATATACATCAGAAACTAAACTTCTGGTGTAAATGACTCTTGCAAGGAGAAAATATGTCTAAACAAGGACTAAGCAGTGCCCAAACTTTGCCCACTGGTGAGCAACTGCATCAGTTTATCCTGATGACAATGATGCAGCAATAAATACAAGCTCTTGTTTTGCCATTGGCCCCTATGTTCTTGGGGCCTCATCAATGGCCAATAGGACTATTCTAACCCAAGAAGTTCATTCTGTGTTAGATAGAGGCACAGTTCTACTCAGAGGGTCCTACTCAACATACTTTCTGATTCAGAAGAAGGGCACTGATGCTTTTTGAGATTTTCCATTTCAGTTTAAAGTTCTACCCTTTCCCCAATTTCGAGATGTGTTCACACGGTTCTGTCTCCTCTGACAGCCAGAGGCATTAGGATACTGCTGTATGTGGATGACTGGCTCCTATGCGTTCCAATCAAAGAGCAGGCTATTCATGAGAGCCTTCTTCCATGCTCATCCCTCTTTGGTGCACTGGCCAACAACTCTCCCTACCATCTACTATATACCTTTCCGCTTCTTCCAACATTGCACAGAATCATGCAACTCAGCCACCTACTTGTGGCTTCAAGATGGTTGGCAAGGACTTGGTTCCCATTGCTGTTTTCCCAAGTGGCCAGAACACCCTGGAAACTTCCTCCCTGGACAAATCAGTTGTCCCAAATGGACAGTATGATTTGGCACCCCCAGCCAGGTCACGTATGCCTGTGGAAGTTGTTCCATGAATGGTGTTCACTTCTTAATTGGATCCCAAAATACTAACCTTTCTTTAGGAATTGATACACAGTAGAAAATTACCATTTACATTAAAAGTGTTTGTGGCAGCCATTTAAGGAGAATCATAGGAATATGCACGGCAACTTTTGACAACCTTACTGAAAGGGATCTTTATCTTCCAGAATTCCCCAAGAGCCCAGTATGAGATCTACTGCCTGTGCTGGCATCCGTAACTCAACCCCTCGCTTATGAGGTTTTGTAAGATTCTGAAATGAAATGGGTGTCTCTAAAAATGAACTTATTGCTATCAATGACTTCAGCAAAGTGTGGGAGCAAGAGTGGGAGAGCTGCATGCTTTGTCAAGAAGCTCACTTTGCATGTGACGGTGGTCAGATGAACCTTGTGACCTTGTGGTTAAACTTGGGGATTCTGGCCTTTGACTGACCTTGCAGCATTCCATGAAGTCAAACATGCAGAGCTTTCAGTGTGCACTCTATGGTGCTACTTAGACACTTAAATTGAATGGTGGCGATTTGATCCTCAGAGCAACTGTCCTTCTGTCATGAAGGAAAGACATGAAGGGATCATTACTCAAAACAAATACTGGACCACTGGGTGGTGGACATCACCATGGTCTAAAAAGTGAGCTAGTTGCTAGTTCCCAGTATGACATGCCACTCTGTAAGGAGCATGGTCCTCCTCATGGCCATTACTCCAGGTGTGCCACTCCAGCAGGTTTGCTCTGTTGCTATCAGGGCATCACTGTGCCACCTTCTCTCAGTTCTACAGAGTTAGTACTTTGTTCCCCTAGTGTCAGTCTGGATTTCTGTGAAGCTGTTTTGTGATAATGCTGTCAAAACACTCTAGATATAAAATTGAATTCAATGAATGTACTGGATAAAGTACCCTTTACACAGTATTTTAGTGAATACTGTTAAACTCAGCTTGTGCCATTTAAAAATTCTTCAAAGAGAAAACTACTAGCAAGCTTTCGATTTGTTTTCCCATGAATAAATTTCATAAATCCAACTGTGCATGTATCAGATGTCATAAAGGCAAATTATGGGAATGTTCAAGAAAATGACAAAAGTAACATGTGGCCATTTTGCACGTGACTATAAATGAATGTCAGTGCTTTCCAATATTTTTGGTACATGTGAGGATCTAATATAAATAAATAAATAAAAATTTAGGGCATGCATTGTAGTTTACAATTTCCAAGTAACATTACTCCATATGTGTTTTCTGTCCTTTTACTGATGATGCACAGCTGACTATCAAAGTTCCAAGAAGTTAAAAATGAAACGTGGATGTATCTTGCAACTCATAAAATAAATTTTGCTCTACAAAAAGATGTTCTTTATTTCCTAAAAAGTCTGTCACATATACAATTGAAAACTAGCAAGTTTTACAAGCAAACGGAAACTAAAATGATTTCGTGTGATTATACATGCCCTCATGAAATATAGGCAAGCAGAACATAAACACAATAGAAAGCCAAACAGATTAGAGCCCACCACCTGCACAATCTCACCAGGAGATGGCAAAGTGTATGTCACAGCATGAGAAGGAGGAGGCGGAATGGTTACTTACAACAGGATGTGTTCGCCAAACAAACCCACTCAGCCTGGGAAACTACGAAGGCTTTGACTCGTCCACTCATCCTAACACTTATATCCTGAATCAGTGGATAAACAGTACGTAAAAGTCACCAAAAATACAAACAGTATAGAAGGAAAAATACAATATGTCGGATGTGTTGTTGCTGAAGAATAGTTTTACTGTTCAGCCAGAAATGCAGCAGCTCAGGATATGCATAAACGTTCAGATTTTCCATCCATCATCTGTAGCTGCTTATACTGTACAGGGTCGCAGGTTCAGATTTTAGAATGAAACTAGCTAATTTACTATCATGTCATGACCAAACAACTTACCTTGTTTCACCTAAAGGACATTTCCACTAACATCAGTGTGGTTTCTAGTCAGTATGGAGACCACAACAATAGCTGTGTATTTTATGTTTGTTGTTTATCTATTCATGTGGTCTACTTTTGAATGCATTAAAAGCACTACTACTACTACTACTACTACTATTACTACTCCTAATAATAATAATAATAATATATAATAATTTTTCAGTCGTTTTTCCATTTTTACAAAGTACAGTTTACCATGAAGGTATCTTTGATTGTTTTATGCCGGGATCAGAGTACACAAATTCAGCCTGACTTTGACACGATTTTTTCACGGTCGGCAAATTTCCATTATTGGGCCTGAACGTCCCTGAACATCGGGAATGATGAACGGGCCTAGTAGTTTGACACAATCAAAGAACAGTGTTGTCGTCAGTTTGGAATGCCCTATGACACCTCGAAGAAAAGTCTAGCATGTCAATTTTTTGTATTTTCTCACCTACGATATCGTACGATATGTTCCTTGCCATTCCTTCTGTAGCCATGATTGACAATTTCTTGACCCTCCTCCCCAATGACACACAAGGACAAGAACGATGATTGGTCACGGTCAAACTTGTAGTGTTTCCAGTCTCCCGACCAAGACACAGCAAGAATTTATGGCACTGTGATCGCCTAATCTCATTTTTATTTCAAGAAAAAAAATATTGTGTAGTCTGATCCCAGGATTACTTAATATCACTGATGTGTACTGTCACCTAATGTGAGTTTAATAATCATTTAGAAAACTTTGGTTAGCGTAACTGCCCTGCGATGACCTGGCGACTTGTCCAGGGTGTACCCCGCCTCTCGCCCATAGTCAGCTGGGATAGACTCCAGCTTGCCTGCGACCCTGTAGGACAGGATAAGCGGCTACTGATAAGGATAGATGGATGAATGGTTAGCATAATTGCTAATGTTGTTTCTTGGTAAAATGTGAAACTATGACATATGCTGCAATGCAATGCAAGTCATTATATTATACAGTGTCTTGCAAAAGTATTCATCCCCCTTGGTGTTTGTCCTGTTTTATTGTGTTACAAGCTGGAATTAAATTGGATTTTTGGGGGGTTAGCACCATTTGATTTACACAACATGCCTAGAACTTTAAAGGTGAAAATTGTTGTTTTATTGTGACACAAACAATTAAGATTGAAAAAAAACCCCAGAAATCTGGAGTGTGCATAGGTATTCACCCCCCCCCCAAAGTCAATACTTTGTAGAGCCACCTTTTGCTGCAATTATAGCTACAAGTCTCTTGGGGTATGTCTCTATTAGCTTAGCACATTTAGCCACTGGGATTTTTGCCCATTCCTCAAGGCAAAACTGCTCCAACTCCTTCAAGTTAGATGGGTTGTGTTGGTGTACAGCAATCTTCAAGTTATGCCACAGATTCTCAATTGAATTGAGGTCTGGGCTTTGATTCGGCCATTCCAAGACATTTAAATGTTTCCCTTTAAACCACTCCAGTGTAGCTTTAGCAGTATGTTGAGGCTCAATATCCTGCTGGAACGTGAACCTTCGTCCCAGTCTCAAACCTCTGGCTGACTCAAACAGGTTTTCCACCAGAACTGCCTTGTATTTAGTGCCATCCATCCTTCTTTCAGTCCTGACCAGCTTTCCTGTCCCTGCAGATGAAAAATATCCCCACAGCATGATGCTGCCACCACCATGCTTCACTGTAGGAATGGTGCTCTCAGGGTGTTGGGTTTGCGCTCCAATGGCATTTCCCATGATGGCCAAAAAGATCAATTTTAGTCTCATTTGACCAGAGAATCTTCTTCCATGTGTTTGGGGAGTCTGCCACATGCTGTTGGGCAAACTCCAAACGTGTTTTCTGAAGCAATGCCTTTTTTTTCTCTGGCCACTCTTCCATAAAGCCCCATTCTATGGAGTGTACAGCTTAAACTGGTCCTATGGACAGATACTCCCATCTCCGCTGTGGATCTTTGCAGCTCCTTCAGTGTTATCTGTGGTGTCTTTGTTGCATCTCTGATTAATGCCCTCCTTGCCTGGTCTGTGAGTTTTGGTGGACAGCCTTCTCTTGTCAGGTTTGTAGTGGTGCCATATTCTTTCCATTTTGTTCTAATGGATTTAATGGTGCTCTGTGGGATATTCAAAGTTTGGGATATTTTTTATAACCTAACCCTGATCTATACTTCTCCACAACTTTGTCTCTGACCTGTTTGGAGTGCTCCTTGGGTTTCATGTTGCTTGCTTAGTAGTGTAGCAGAGTCAGGGTCCTTCCAGAACAGGTTGATTTTTACAGACATCATGTGACACTTTGATTGCACACAGTTGGATCTTAATCAACTAATTATGTGACTTATGAAGTGAATTGGTTGGACCAGCTCTTATTTAGTGGTTTCATATGAAGGGGGGTGAATACCTATGCACACTCCAGATTTCTGTTTTTTCATCTTCATTATTGTTTGTCACAAAAAAACAGCAATTTTCACCTTTAAAGTGGTAGGCATGTTGTGTAAATCAAATGGTGCTAACTGCCCAAAAATCCAGCTTATAACGTGACAAAACAGGACAAACACGAACAAGGGAGTAACTTTGATTTTGACAGTGGTGGGGACACAAAAGTGATCCAAGGCAGAGATAGCCAACCATGTAAGTTAGCGAGAAATAGGTAGCTAATCAGAGAATGATATCTACGTTAGAGGGGGGATTATTAGCAGTGTCGTACATTTAACCCTTTGTGTGCCATATAATCATTGTTCAGGTTAGGACATCGGTTTTATTGATCGTGATTACACAGTAGCGGCTGAATATTGGTAGGGACACGTCCCTAGCGTCCCTACCCAAAATTACACCCTAGAACACGAAGGAGGATGAATACTTTTGCAAGACACTGTATATCCCTAATTATGTAATTATTAAATTATTTTTATGCAAATGTAGTTGCAATGCTATGCAGAATTCTAACAAAAATCACATTTCAGTAAGTATTTCTATCAATATCATGGCCATGACGTTTAGTACTATTTTTAGCTCAAGACAATACATCAGTCCAGAGTGACAGGAGAGAAAAAGTCCATTGCTGACATAAAGGGCATTATCCTGCTGCAGAAAGACAGCAAGCAAAACAACAGATTAAAGGTATTCAGTGGGGCCACCCTGTTCCTATTTCCTTTTTTTAAAAATAGCACAATGCTTATCTCAAGAAACAATTGCAATTTCCATGTGCTTCTGTGGATTAGTCCTGTCAATTTCTTCCAATGTGCTCTAAAGCAATGTACAATTTTAGTGACACTGATTTGGTGGCGAATGCTGAAGATCCACATAAACACTGCTGAAGAACCATATGCATGTTCATATGCTCGTTCCTAAATATTTTGTCCAAAATCACATACATGCTTTTTATAGTAGAGTAATAATGATCCTATTATGATCAAGTATGGTGGTGGTCATGCCATGGTTTTTAAATACTTTAGTACATCATGGTTTACGAAAGCATATTACTGCTAACTTACAAAGCCAAACATTAATTCAAAACATACTGTATGAATGCATACAGTGTAAGCTGAAAAATCAGATCTGAACTCCACAAAGATGCCCTGCCAAGACACCAAACCCAGAATTCCTTAATAAGAGGTAAAATAATTGTACACAGAGATGCAAGTGACTGGTTGATACCATTGGTGCTATAGGTGTTAAAAGAAGATATTGTTTACAGGGGACAACAACTGGACACAGGACGTTCAATAACGATGAGGAAAAAGTTTCCAATCGCTGACATTTTGAAACACTACTTTGAGGCGTGGTCCAAATGTGCAGGTCAATGATACCAATGCTTTTACACATGAATGTTCAAAAGTTATTCAAATGCATCCCAAATCCAGGCCAATATCTTGCAAACAAGACAGATAGTGAGCGATCCAACAAATAATTGTCACATCCATTATCCGTAGCCGCTTATCCTGTGTATGGTCATGGGCAAGCTGGAGTCTATCCCAGCTGACTATGGGCGAGAGGCGGGGTACACCCTGGACAAGTCGCCAGATCATCGCAGGGCTGACACATAGAGATAAATAACCATTCACACTCACATTCACACCTACGGTCAATTTAGAGCCACCAATTAGCCTAACCTGCATGTCTTTGGACCGTAGGGGAAACCGGAGCACCCGGAGGAAACCCACGCAGACACGGGGAGAACATGCAAACTCCACACAGAAAGGCCCTCGTTGGCAACCAGGCTCAAACCCAGAACGTTCTTGCTGTGAGGCAACAGTGCTAACCACTACACCACCATGCCGCCCTAATTGTCATAATACAGCACTGTGCAAAAGTCTTAGGCTCCCTATTTTTTTCATCCAAACTTCGTTATAGATTTCTATTTTATGACTTCTATATTATCAAGTCAATACAAAAGCATTTTAGAGTCCAAACGTGCATTTTCCAGAACAAAATTAAATGTTACTAAAAAAAAAAAGTTTGTATCTGAGCAGCATATTACATAAGAGATGACTTTTCAGATTCAAAAAGAAAACATGATGAAGGCTACTGGGTTTTGGTGCAAAATGAAGAAGCGAGTGTGACAAACTGTGGCTGGTTCTGTAAGATGCTCAGTAAAACCTGCAGCTCATTTCCTTATCAAACTGCACTCACTGTACCTGAGACTACTATTTTTTTTTAAAGCAAAGGGATGTCTCACACCAAATATGGACTTTGTTTCATTTATTATGGCTTACCGCTGTTTATAGTATTTTTTTAATATTGAAACATTTAATTTCATTATTTTAGGTCATTTTTGGTTGACAGCATTTCTTTACATGTGCCTAAGACCTTTATACAGTACTGTATATATTACCGTTGAAGGTTCACACAAGAGACTTCCTTCTTTCGGTTTAGGAGTTAGCAATCCCCCCAAACCTACAGCTCACACTGAGCCATTTAAACAGCGGAGTGTAGCTAGGATATAGCTAGGAGTTTTTATGTAGGGTTGTCAAAACTATTAAGCACTTTTCTACAGTCTGTGAAAACATCAGCCTATACATTATGAATTACACTACAACTGTAGTATTCAATAATTTTTTTGTATTTATAATGCAGGAAAATTGTACATACTGTAGGTCTGTCTTAGAAACTGGGTACTGTGGGGGTACCCCACTAAATATACTCAATAACTTTATACACCTAAGGATTGGTGCACTCACAGAATAATCATAACCGTAATAAAACATCATGCAAAATATTTGATCACCGTTGTAACTCCATTTTCCGCAGACCCAAAACCAATACGATCGTGTGTTTTGATCTAAACGGAAAGCCTCAGGGTCAAGGTCACTACCTCACCAAAAGTAGGAACTTAAAGTCACTACGCCATATAAAAATTTAGTTATAAATCTGCGATTTTTTTAAAACAAAAGCTGAAAGTTAGGTATAGAATACGTTTCTTACAGAACATGTTACGATGGTAGCTGGTCTTATATGAATTTCTGAGCTATAAAATGAGTTGTGGTCTATTTTTTACCGTAGCGTGTTATTTGTGTGCGGGGAAGGACACACATTAACAATTTGCATGTGTAGAATGGAATTTTCCACTCCAACAGTTAGAAGTTGATCGTGCTTCCATTTGCGGTCTTTCTGTTACGCGGGTGATCTGTTGGGACGTTATCACTGAAAAGGCGAGTTTTGACAGTTTTATTTTGTTTTAGTCTTGCAGTATAAGGCAATAGAATGTTTCTTTTTCATCTTACTTTCATATTTCGTAATGTTTGCGTATTTTTGGCCAATATTTTGCAACCATGGTCAATTTAGATCGAACTTTTGATAGAATCTATGGCCAGTCATTTTGCCCCGCCCCTGCCTCACGCTACGTCCGGTGTGGTAGTGATGTCCCGCTGCTCGCGTGCCACAGCAGAGACCCGCGCGACCTTCAGCCGGTACAGTCGCTGTTCTTTTACCACCGCCGTTATTCTCATTTTTCTGGTGTGTTCTTGATTTTTCCATTGTGTCCTATTTCGCCATATCAGATACCCAAAATGTATCATATTATTCATATTTAAGTGAATAATCAATTCAGTCATCATAACTTGGCATTTTTAACCCAAGCAATCAAAAAGAGGAAATTTATTCAATATTTTCACTCATCTGTGAAGGAGGGGCTTTAATTCTTCATCTCATCTCATTATCTGTAGCCGCTTTATCCTTCTACAGGGTCGCAGGCAAGCTGGAGCCTATCCCAGCTGACTACGGGCGAAAGGTGGGGTACACCCTGGACAAGTCGCCAGGTCATCACAGGGCTGACACATAGACACAGACAACCATTCACACTCATATTCACGCCTACGGTCAATTTAGGCCCTATCCACACGGCATCGGATTCAGGTGAATCTGATAAAATTGTTTATCGTTTCGGCCTGGCGTCCACACAGCACCGGCGTTTTGGGTGCCCCAAAACGAAATCTGTGGTTGGTAGAAGAGAGCAACTGGACTTGCTTGAAAAGTCTTGAAGACGTTTCGCCTCTCGTCCGAAAGGCATCCTCAGTTCTGTCTGTCTAATAGGGAGTATCAAGTATTTATCCTCTCATGGATCATCATAGAATCCGAATCAGAATGCTGATGGCTGCATTGTAGGTGGCTGATAGATGTCATAGACACCCACCTCTGTTCAGTGATGGTCGTTCCAGGTTGACAAAAATGAACGATCCTCTCTGGCTAAGATGTCTGACAGTTTTCGGGAAGTCCTCTCATACTCCCGCACCAGTCGAAGGGATCTCATCCCAAAGTGCGTAGAAACATACCTGTGAAGATACTCAGTCATCCAGGCACATAGTAATCTGTGGTTGGTAGAAGAGAGCAACTGGACTTGCTTGAAAAGTCTTGAAGACGTCTTCAAGACTTTTCAAGCAAGTCCAGTTGCTCTCTTCTACCAACCACAGATTACTATGTACCTGGATGACGGAGTATCTTCACAGATATGCCCAAAACGCAATCTTTTGAGAACGGGTTCCAGAGTGGAAAAATCTGGCAACAGCGCCGTTGCGAAGTCGTCTGGATGAGTAGAACGGATTTGTTTACGATGACGTCACAACCACATGACTAGAACAAGCAGCACTCTCACTGTTTTGTATGAACCACTGCATTGCATTCACTTTTGTATACAGCTTTTCTTTTAAATAAACAAGTAACTGAACCATTTCTTGAATTTCTTTTTTTATTGGATAAGACTGCTTTTCAAAATGTTCACACACAATAAGAAAATTAAGTTATATAAAACTATGCACACTAATAAAACTAATTTGTACACACAGAAGGCACGATTTCCTCGCGTAGTCGCAGCCATCTTCTTGTTGTGTGCTTGTTCCTGACAGTGCTTCACACCGGGTAGAAGAAGGGGTTTATGCGCATGAGTTTACTTCTTCTATTGTTCTGGTGTCTCCGATGGGACCGTCTTACAGCACCCCTAGAGGTGTGTCATGTGTATTGCATCGTATTCAGCAAGCGTTGCCATATGTACCTGATATTTTACTGATCCGTTGCCCATGTGGACGCGATATTTTTTTTAATAAAATCTCGTTGCCGTTGTCGTGTGGATGTAGCCTTAGAGTCACCAGTTAACCTAACCTGCATGTCTTTGGACTGTGGGGGAAACCGGAGCACACCCACATGGAGAACATGCAAACTCCGCACAGAAAAGCCCCCGCCGGCCACGGGGCTCGAACCCGGACCTTCTTGCTGTGAGGTGACAGCGCTAACCACTACACCACCGTGCCGCCCTACGACGAGATTGAATGGAATAATTGTTTCATTCTATTCACATTCACTGGATTTTGAAAAACAGAGCATTTTTGTTTTTAATTTTTTTGCAAATTTGATAAATAAAAAGTTTATACAAAACGTCTGACAAAATCATTTCCGCTTAGAATGTAAATAAACCCAGCGGTACTGTCACCTTACAGCAAGGAGGTCTTGGGTTTGAGCCCAGTGGCCGACGAGGGCCTTTCTGTGTGGAGTTTGCATGTTCTCCCTGTGTCTGCGTGGGTTTCCTCCGGGTGCTCTGGTTTCTCCCACAGTCCAAAGGCATGCAGGTTAGGTTAACTGGTGACTCTAAATTGACCGTAGGTGTGAATGTGAGTGTGAATGGTTGTTTGTCTCTCTGTGTCAGCCCTGCGATGACCTGGCGACTTGTCCAGGGTGTACCCCGCCTCTCGCCCATAGTCAGCTGGGATAGGCTCCAGCTTGCCTGTGACCCTGCACAGGATAAGTGGCTACAGATAATGGATGGATGGATGGATGGATATAAACAAACCTGCAAAATGACAGTAGCAATTTGTGAAAAATGCTATAATAATAATTTTTGAAAAATAAAAAAAGACAAGTTCTTACCATCAAATACTTTTATTCCATATTTTGTTGCTTTTTTTTTGTATTTTTGGGGTTTTGTTTTTGAGTCGAGTTTTTAATTCGTCCTCGGTTGGTTCAACAACACGCGCCGCCATTTTGTTTTTCTCTACTCACGGGATATGAGCTGATAGCCTAGTAGTAGAGTAGCCAATCAAAGCAAGTGATTGCTCATATCCAGTGAATGTGGATAGAATAATAACAATTACACACCACCAGAAAGCCAAGAGAAACAAATCCAGCATGCAGGTCTTTTCCATGTAAGTGGTGAAAGAGCTGACACAACATTATCAGCCAATCTTTTTATGGGTCTCTACATGCATTATTGTAAGTCATATCAAATGCATGTAGAGACCCATAAAAAGATTGCAAGTCATTTCCAGTGTGGAAATATTGGGGTCAGGTTCAATAGGAAAAAAAAGTATAGGCAACATGAAGACTCATACCGGCAGGATTCATCTACCAAAAGAGCAGAGAGGCATTATTGATTCCTGAATCCATTAAATGAGGTCCATTTAACCACTGGCTCCAAAAGTATAGTACAAGATTTCAGGCAGATCAAACTGCTGGACTAAGCAGGGAGATAAACAGTAGCACACAGCGCCCTCTCTTGAAACAGAAGGTTAAAAATAATAATAATAATAATAATAATCCAAACTAAATAATCGTGATTTCAGATCATATATACAGTATCATTATCAACCATGTTTGCATTACTGATGGTTTATGAGCTGGTAAAGCTCGTGAATAAGAACATAAATCAGCTATGGTACAATAAAAATGGCTTAGGACTGAATACTTTACATTGTGAAAGAAATACAAAACAAATACTGACTTTATGTTAAAGTTATTTGTTACAACAAGAAAAAAAAAACGAGTCATCACTATAATTTAGTTGTCTGCTTTTACTGTGTTCCCAGTGGCTCAGCGATGAAGCGTTCATTCCTGTAAGCATATGCAGCATGTACAAACAGCTGCACACCGATCAACCCCTGTGTGTGTGTGGAGAACGGAGTGAGGCCCTCAGGGGCTCTCAGTTCCTCCTCAGCATGACCTTTCCACAGCTGGCGCACACTAAAGGAGAAAACATTTGTTGATCAAAAAAAAAAAAAGCTCTGTTCTCAAATCAAGATCCAGCATGAGAGGTTAAGCCAAGTTGACCTTGCTGAACAGGAACTCATCCATTAGATGCTGAGCCTGGACTTATCACAGCTCCATTTCTGCTGCACCCACCACCTCCAGGCCTGACTCACATATGCCACACGTGCTCATACACATACAGGACATTTCCACAAAGCCTTTCCATAAATAAGGGCATGGCACAGTATGAAACATCGTTTGGTGGAAGCTGAGATTCCGTAACACATTGATATGCCACCACTGGATTCGATAAGAGACACTTTTTTATCCAGCTGCTGCTTGACTGACATACAAAAGCTTCTTAACATGCTATATCTTACCATTTTTGGATAAATAAGCAATGGTTTGTTTTTAATATCAGTCATACCTTGCATGTGGTGCCTTTCGGACCACAAGACATTTGAACATTTTTATATTGATGCTATTATGGAGTATTAATTTTACTAAGTCTACTCTTCAAAATTACTGATGTGAGAACCACCTTTCTGTTTGTGTAAATCTGTGAGAAGAAAATGTAGGTGTTTAGTTATTATATATATCAGGACCAAAAGTGCTGAACATAACACAATGGAAGATAACGGTGTAAATACGAAAGCAAAATTGGCTATGATATTAGCAAAACGAATGGTTGATTTTGAACGTTTACACTTTTTGCCTAGCAATGTGGCATGCGTATGAGTGGAAAATACAACATACTGTATACTGATAAAGAAACAAAGGCATACAGAATAAAGATGAGTGTTAGGACCTAACCAGAAACTGAAATTTGTCTACGCATGAAAGTGTTGTCAGTGTAGTCGGAGTTAATTCCTTAAGGATACAATATACATTCACCCACGGGTGCAGATAGGGGGGGGACGGGGGGGATTCGTCCCACCCAGATTTAAATTCACCTCGTTCGGTCCCCCCCACTTATAGGGAGGAAAAAACGTCTATGCTGTCTTTCTTTGCATAAGGCAAACCTCACGGAAAAATCAAAAGACTAATTACCATTCGGTTTATTGAGGTGCACAGCAGTACATACATAGCTGCAACTGGGCAGACTGCACAGGTTGCGAGCTCGAGCTTGGTTGCTATGGTTACCCACAAGTTTGACAGGCATATCGGGGACAGCGCCTCCTAGTTCAGGACCCCAACACGGCATGATGAAGGGTGCCAAAAGGCAGAAAACGATTGCATCGGGGTTTTTTTTTCAAAAAAAAAAATGACTGTAAGTAAACTGTGCCTTACTTTATCATATCACCTTGCAATTTTTTGATAGTCTGTTCAAAGTAATGTCGTAGTGAGAGTAAAATCGTACGGAGTAGAGATGCCTTTCTGGTAGCCTCCTTCTTTCAGTGGCAGCCTGTAGATACAGTGCTCAGAAGGCAGTTTTAATGTTTAATCTGGCGTTCCCTGCCATAATTTCAGCGAGCATATTGTTTCATAAGGAAACTTTGCGAAGAGTTGTTGACTGACTGCCGCTCACGCAACACACAGGCATAGTTAGAAAGTCAGGATGCACTGGTTTACACTTTACACACACACACGTAGCCCAGCCTCTCGCTATGTTTAACAGTTGGAACTTAGCGGTTTTAAAACTAGTTTTGCAGTTTTGCAATTTCTGTGCGTGATGATAATGTGCAAACTTTGGATTTCCATAGGCTATGTTAAAATGTTATGTCACACTTTTATTTCCCACCATAAGTTGTAAAATGAATAGAAAATATAGTTGAGACATTTTTCTGGCCATTTTGAGCATTTAATCGACCCCACAAATGTGATGCTCCAGAAACTCCATCTGCTCAAAGGAAGGTCAGTTTTATAGCTTCTCTAAAGAGCTCAACTGTTTTCAGCTGTGCTAACATGATTGTACAAGGGTTTTCTAATCATCCATTAGCCTTCTGAGGCAATGAGCAAACACATTGTACCATTAGAACACTGGAGTGAGAGTTGCTGGAAATGGGCCTCTATACACCTATGGAGATATTGCACCAAAAACCAGACATTTGCAGCTAGAATAGTCATTTACCACATTAGCAATGTATAGAGTGGATTTCTGATTAGTTTAAAGTGATCTTCATTGAAAAGAACAGTGCTTTTCTTTCAAAAATAAGGACATTTCAAAGTGACCCCAAACTTTTGAACGGTAGTGTGTATATATATATACACACAAAATGGAATCATTTGCTGACAGCTCAGTCCCCCCCAGTTCAAAATTCCTATCTGCGCCCCTGCATTCACCAGCCACTTTAATAAGAACTTGTTCTTGATTCTAAGATTCCGGTTCTTGGCTGCAGGAGCGGAACCCAATGTGATCTTCTGCTGTTGCATGCTGAGATGCTTTTCTGCTCACCACGGTTGTAAAGAGTTGCTATGAGTCGCTATATCCTTCCTGGCAGCTCGAACCAATCTGGCCATTTTCCTCTGACCGCTCTTATCAACAAGGCATTTCCACCCACAGAACTGTCACTCACTCAGTGTTTTTTGCTTTTCGCACCATTCTGTGTAAACTCTAGAGACTGTTGTGTGTGAAAACCCCAGGAGATCAGTAGTTTCTGAAATACTCAAACCAGTCCATCTGGCATCAACACCCATACCACGGTGAAAGTCACACTTTGAGATCACAATAATTTTTCCCATTCTGATGTTTGAAGTGAATATTAACTAAAGCTCTTGATTTGTATCTGCATGATTTTATGCATTGTGCTGTTGTTAAGGTATTGGCTGATGAGATAACTGCATAAAACAGCAGGTGTATGGGTGCTCCTAATAAAATGGATGGTGAGTGTAATAACTGGGTAGAAATGAATACTGACAACAGTCAAAAACAGAAAACACACTGGGATAAAATTAAATATTTAAATAATACTGGCTGGCGTTGAGTGGTATATCAGATATATTCCATTCAGCTAGCATGATATTGAATGAGTCAAAGAGCTGAATGGAATATATCTGATATAACACGAAAAAAAAGCCAGCCAATATCCATCCATTATCTGTAGCCACTTATCCTGTTCTACAGGGTCGCAGGCAAACTGGAGCCTATCCCAGCTGACTATGGGCGAGAGGCGGGGTACACCCTGGACAAGTCGCCAGGTCATCGCAGGGCTGACACATAGTTTGCTTTTCCATAGCTCGGGGTGCTAAGGGGAGCCACATCATTACGTCACTGTATACATCAGTTACGTCGCTGCGTTTGCATAAACCTTGGCGCAAACATCGAAGCAACAACAACACGGAGAAGAAGAAGAAGCAGCAGCAACAACAACAACAACTGCTGCTTTATTGCATCCATGATATCTCGTCGGTTATTTAAAAATGGCGACCTTTCGCGGTCTTGCTATTGTTGTTGGTCTTAACAACTCCGCCCCCTGCTGACGTAAGCGGTTCTTTCCTCTGGCCCAGCAAAGAGCTGGTGCTAGCCTGGAACCAGTTTTTCTGGCCTCAGAGCCAGTTCTTTGTCAGTGGAAACAGAAAACCCGGTTCCAAACTAAGCACTGGCCCCGAACCAGCCCTGGAACTGCTTTGGTGGAAAAGGGGCAATAGACACAAACAACCATTCACACTCACATTCACACCTACGGTCAATTTAGAGCCACCAATTAGCCTAATCTGCATGCCTTTGTACTGTGGGGGAAACCGGAGCGCCTGGAGGAAACCCACGTGGACAGCATGCAAACTCCACACAGAAAAGCCCTCGTTGGCCGCTGGGCTCAAACCCAGGACCTTCTTGCTGTGAGGTGACAGTGCTAACCACTACACTACCATGCTGCCCGCCAGCCAATATAATTATTATTATCCATACACATTCCTTCTGGGTGTTCAACGCATCTTGCTCTTTCAAAATTCTCTCAAAATCTTCTGTATTTCACGAAGCAAACCTGGTGGCCATGTTTGTTTACAAATTGTCACAGTCACTCACTAGTGCAGAAGTTTTACGTCTCCGACATGTGATGTCATGTTGTCTTGACAACCATGCAATATATCATAAACCATATTCAACGCTCATTCTCCACTGGGTAAAGTGACGTAATACACGTAGGATAAGCGATATGCTAACAATATTGCATGCTATCAAAATAACTGAATGAAACCCGCTCGAAAGGAAAATAATACGTTTTATTCCATCGAAAAAGTGTCCTGTATGTATAATAATCATCAATATTTAATTTTATTCAGTGCATATTGTGGCCCCTTTATATTAGAAATGATCTAGTCTAGATTGTGAAAATTTCTTGCTGTTCCCACAGTTGATACTCGCACTGACAGAGTCTTTTAGCTGTACGTTTAATTGGTTTACCCTCCAAGTGCACCTTCCTAAAGTAGTCATTTTGAGTGCTATTTGCATCTGAGAGCAGCAAGTTGAACTTAAATACAACTATTTGGGTCTTTGGTCGAAAAGTTTAATATTTTTTCCCCATTTAGTTGGCAATGTGTCTCTTATAGTGAACCCAGTGAACTGATTTTTGGCCCAGATTCTTAATGCCATTAAAGCACTAAATATGCCTGCTTAAAACTGGGTCACTTTTGTTCCACAGCTCCTTTTGCTGTTGCCATAACTAGATCTTACAGTATGTTCGACTACATTCAGCCAGGAAATCTCCACTGCATTTTATTTTCTTCTTGGTATGAATAGTGATTGAACTACAATAAAACTAGAAACACAAAAGTGTTTAAAAAAATTGCCAGCTGGTGCAATTTGGAGCGTTATCATCTCATCAAGACCCAAACAAAGCCAATAAGGAGAATTATTCATTCAAAAGGACGGTTCATGTAACCCACTTGAAACACAGGCAAGAGTGATGGAGCAAGATGGTGAACGTCCAGTGCAATGCACATCATAACTTGTTTAACACTGCGGGACTGTTCCAAAAGGAAGAAGCTTATCTAGGTGAGCAGGCGTGATGGAAAGTCTAACCATGCTGTGGTGAGGTCACTGTTTACTTGGAGAGCAGAGATGGGCTGTTCAACATTTCCTGTTGATATCCACCACCATGTGTTGTGTGCTTTTTTTTTAAAGAAAAGCAGTGACTGTCCTGAACAACCCTCAAGCAAGGAAAGATATTTATGTATGTATACAAAAAACACTCTTGGTGAAATTTAGTACAATTCAACACTGGTTATGTTGGTAGAAGAAGAAGAAGAAGAAGAAGAAGAAGAAGCCTTTACTGTGTGACTCAAGCACAGTGAAATTCGTCCTCTGCATTTAACCCATCTGAAGCAGTGAACACACGCATGTAGACACACAAGTGAGCAATAAGCACACACACATACCCAGAGCAGAGGGCAGCTGTGCGACAGCGCCCAGGGAGCAGTTGGGGGTTAGGTGCCTTGTTCAAGGGCACTTCAGCCCAACCTTCAGGCCATGGCTGCCCCATGTTAACCTAACCGCACGTCCTTGGACTGTGGGGGAAACCGGATCACCGACGGGAAGAACATGCAAACTCCACACAGAAAGGCTCAAACCCAGAACCTTCTTGCTGTGATGTGACCGTGCTAACCACTACACCACTGTGCCACCCCATAACTTTGGGTTATAGGTTGGTTGAGGGAAAGTTGATGGTGAACTTAAAAGTTTCATGTTGAGACGTGATTCACAGAGAGTAAAAAACATTACTGCAGGTTCAACATTAGGGGGAAAAAAAGGAGAAAAGTCTATCGGTACCTCTTAATAATATAACTTTATTTTCAGAAGGTTAATAACCAGTTAAGCTAAAGCTAATCTCACACTGGGCCTTCAAATCTATCAGGGCTTGGGACCAGCACTAAATATGCACCATCTTGTACAAACCCAGTGGCTGGGTATCTGCATGTCTTTGAACTGTGGAGGAAACCAAAGCACCCCTACACCGACAACATGCAAACTCCACACAGAAAGGCCCCTATCAGGTATGAGATTTGAACCCACAACCTTCTTGCAGTGGGGAAGCATTGTTAACCACTATGCCACCATATACCCATGTTTATTATACCCATGTTTATTCTGTAAACAGAATAAATGAACAAATTCAACAAAATTAATTAGCATTTATTCTCAATCCCATCCTAACAAGCATGAACTCAATTTGTCTTATACTACAAGATCATCTTGTAATCCAATACAAGATATTTTTATATTTTTAACTTTTATAAATGAATTACATTCCTAAAGAAGGTGGTCTCAATGTCTTAGCAACTTGACCATTCTGAACACAAAGGGAAGCAGGTGACAAGCTACAAGATTTATAAATGTACAACACTGCCATCTAGAGGCCAGAATGGTAATTACATTTATGCAAAGGTTGCCTTGAATTAACTGCATTTTGACAATTAAATGGCTTTAACTTGTAGTAAAAAAAAAAAAAAAAAGGAGTCATGTGGACTAGTGTTTATCTATCTGAAGAACTCCGTAATCAGTGATGAGATGAGCACTCCTTTTGCTGGATATCTCTTCTTTCTGGAATGTACAATATTACAACTTCAAATCAGAAAAAGTTGGGACGGTGTGTTGAAATTGAAATGAAAACTGAAAACAATGATTTGTAAATAATCTTTGACACGCATTACACTCAAAACAATACAACAGCACATTATTTGATGTTTTACCTCATGAAGTTTTTCAAAATAAACACATCGACTTTAATTCTTGCAACATATTAAAAAAAATTGGGACGGTAAAGCATTGACCACTTTATAATGTTGCCATTCCTTCTTACAACACTTAAAAAGATGTTTAGGGACTGAAGACACCAAGTGATGAAGCGTTTCAGGTATTCTTTTGTCCCATTCTTCCTGCAAACAGGTCTTAAGATGTGCAACAGTACGGGTCGTCGTTGTTGTATTTTTCATTTCAAAAGTCGCCACACATTCATTATTGGGGGACAGAGTGGACAGGCACCCTTTTCTTCTGCAGCTATAGCTTTGTAATGTGTGCAGAATGTGGTTTTGCATCATCTTGTTGATATCTCCCTGGAAAAGAGGTCACCTTGGAGACAACACATGTTGTACCAAAAACTCACTGTACTTTTCTGCATTAATGCTCCATCACAGAAGTGCAAGTTACCTTTGCCAAGGGCACTGACACAACCCCATACCATGACAGACCCTGGCTTTTGGACTTGTTGCTGGAAACAGTCTGGATGGTCCATTTCACCTTTGGTCTTCTATTTCTTCCAAAAAAGATCTGGAATATTAATTCGTCTGACCACAGTACATATTTCCACTGTGTGATGCCTCTGAGCCCAGAGAAGTCGACAGCGCTTCTGAACACAGCTAACCCAAGGCTTCCTTTTTACACAGTAAAGTTTTAATTGCTGTTTGTCTTTTTTTATTCGCATTTTCTATACCGCCCCTGCTTTGACTGATTTGGGGTTGTGCATAAAATGTTATATCAGCTCAGATAAAATGGATAAAACTCCTAGAATATAATAGAATTTTGTTTAGCAGAGGACTTAACACACAGATTTATCTCATTCTCATCTCATTATCTCTAGCCGCTTTATCCTTCTACAGGGTCGCAGGCAAGCTGGAGCCTATCCCAAATGACTACGGGCGAAAGGCGGGGTACACCCTGGACAAGTCGCCAGGTCATCACAGGGCTGACACATAGACACAGACAACCATTCACACTCACATTCACACCTACGGTCAATTTAGAGTCACCAGTTAACCTAACCTGCATGTCTTTGGACTGTGGGGGAAACCGGAGCACCCGGAGGAAACCCACACGGACACGGGGAGAACATGCAAACTCTGCACAGAAAGGCCCTCGCCGGCCATGGGGCTCGAACCCAGGACCTTCTTGCTGTGAGGCGACAGCGCTAACCACTACACCACCGTGCCACCCACACAGATTTATACACAAGTTAATTAATAAACACATTGTGTGTTCGTTTGTTGCTTTACCCAGACACAACAAAATTTGGAGACTAAATAGCTAACTAGACTGTAAAAATAAAGAAAAACAAACAAACTAAAAAAGTTTCGCACATTTTTGTAACATCCCATTTTTCCCCCCACTGTTATGAGAAAAAAGTTATAAAATTGATTAGAGCATCTACAGTTATCGACACCTTTTCAGATTTACCAGTAAAAACTTTTTTACAAAGGTGAGTTTCAGTTACAACAGTTATTATTGGTTAATTAATCAACCTGAAGACCCCACCCCCCTCGCCCTTTGGTCTTGTCGTCTGATGACACAGCTTGTTACCTGAGATGGAATTTTTTCAGCACGATCAGCAATTTGAGGAAAACCCGGACGTTATCATCACAGGTAAGCATGGTGGGAAGATCATGGACATGTTTTTACTGATCACATTCACCGATATTTCATGATCTTCTCGTTGAAACCTACTTTGTTTCTTACTCTTTCATTTGCCAGCCACCATTTTGCATCTAAACACACGTTTGAGAAGAAGTCATATGAGGCGTCGATAATAGTGATTACTTTCACCGGTGTCCACCATTATCGACACCCTGTGGGATTAAGTGACATTTACAACTGTTATGGATCGATCTTTGTGTAACATTGTTAAAGTAGGTGAAGTACTTTAAAAAAAAATAAAAGTGCTGCGATTTATAATGTTTTTTTTTTCTGATTCATTACAGAATGGAATGTTTATTTGGAATCTTATTGCAATAAACAGAATGAGACCAGAATTAAATTCCTAGCATAGAAAAAATTACATGCTTGAAATATTCAGATTTTTCTATTCCATTCAGGAAATATTATTCTGCAGTTTGTTGTAAATATATACCACATATTACAATATCAGTAGACATTTTATATTTTGGTTCAAGGAATGACATGCGACCTTTGACCTGGATTTTCATGTGGTTACAACGTCAATTTCCTGTAGACATTTATTGATAAACTACACAACTAGAAATTAATACCAACAACGAATGATTAACAAAATGTGAGCTATGAAAATATTTAAAGTAGAACAAAAAGATTTTCTGACAGGTTAAACATAAGTTCATTTGTTTACAAACATTAGAATTACTTCCTCATTTACGTAAGCACCGACATCCATATATGTATATAAAAGATATTTTGTACTAAATATAAATCTATGTACAACAAATTTTAAATAAAAACTATGTTTCGTTAATGGCACATACCGATTAAAAAAAAAAAATCAAATCATCTGGATGTCGATAATTGTGGAACGGTGTCGATAACTGTGGACAAAGGTGTCGATAATTGTGAAACGGTGTCACATGATCTCATCTCATCTCATCTCATCTCATTATCTCTAGCCGCTTTATCCTTCTACAGGGTCGCAGGCAAGCTGGAGCCTATCCCAGCTGACTACGGGCGAAAGGCGGGGTACACCCTGGACAAGTCGCCAGGTCATCACAGGGCTGACACATAGACATAGACAGACAACCATTCACACCTACGGTCAATTTAGAGTCACCAGTTAACCTAACCTGCATGTCTTTGGACTGTGGGGGAAACCGGAGCACCCGGAGGAAACCCACGCGGACACGGGGAGAACATGCAAACTCCGCACAGAAAGGCCCTTGCCGGCCCCGGGGCTCGAACCCAGGACCTTCTTGCTGTGAGGCAACAGCACTAACCACTACACCACCGTGCCGCCCTGTCACATGATCTGATACGCTAAATAATCAGGAATCAACTCTTTTTTTTTTTTCCAGTGGAAGTTTGAGTAATTATTCATGCACAATTTACGTATTGAAAGTCTTTTCTACTTTTGCAATGGCCAAAAGCTCGTTAAGGTGTCAATAATTGTAGCCGCCCCTCTAGTTTGATATTTTTAGGCAATTAAAATATAAGCTTGCTAAAAGTTTATTTCCATCAAATTTGACCAAAATTAGAAACATTAATGATTTTAGATGTATGCACATAGTTTTGGTGGCCAAATCATGGTGACTGTACATAATCTGTCCCTGTTTGTGTGTAATATTGACTGTAACTGGATAAAGCTTGAGGAAAATTATGTCCAGAGGATCCGTAGGGTTTAAACTTGGCTGGAGAGGGAAAATGTGCAAACAGAGGAGATGGAGCTCCAAACAAACACACAATGACTGCTTGTGTCTAAAGCATGGTTAGCCCTAGAGCAGCTGCTACTATCTGTTTAATGTTACAGAGAAACATCACTCTCAGCAAAACCAGAGCCAACAACCCGAGCTCAAGGCACATAGCCAGACTACTACAATCCCCCAAAAGTGGTGTTTTTATTACAAGCAAAGGGAACCTAAAGCAAGTCATGGCTTGACCTGGTTCTACTGTTAGACATTTAACCAGGGCAGTTAAGATAGGCCTGTTTTCACCCCCAACCTTTTCCAAAACATACTGCATATTGCCCATTTTCTATAGTTACTGTCCCTGTTCAAAAATTTTCCCCAACATTTAGCCATTGCACTATACGACTTATTGGTAAATAAGTCATGATGGAAACCAATTCAACTGATTGAGGAAGCCATGGTCTAATGGTTACAGAAGCAGCTTTGGGACCAAAAGGTCACTGGTTTGATTCCCTGGACCAGCAGGAATGGCTGAAGTGCCCTTGAGCAAGTCACCTAAACCCCAACTGCTCCCCAGGCTGCTCTGGGTATGTTGTACGTCGCTCTAGATAAAAGCGTCTGCTAAATGCCTTGAATGTAATGGTTGATCTCTGTATAATTTGAAAATATTAGGCAGAATAATTCAAATTAAATCGATATTTGTTGAATATTTGAGTCCTAAACTCAGATTCATAGCAACCATGAGCTTCATATCTGGTCATTTAGTTACTGAGACTAAAGAATGCTGTTTTTAACTACTATGAATTATTGAGTAACTACAGTAAAATTAGTCTAAACCAGGTCCTGAGAGTTTAACGGCTTAAAGCAACCGGATGATTTAATTTGAAATGTCCATTTTCTTTTTTGGCAGGGAGTTGGTTGAACCTAGCTGATCCATCGGCTTGACCCTTGACTCTAACTGACATTCATGCATGCACACACATTCATATACATTATAGAGTATTTTCACTGCCATGTGTATTATTGTAGATAGATAAAGCTATTCCAAAAGCTTCACCTTGTCCTGGCCTTAACCTCAGTATCCAAAAGGAAATCATTTGGCACATACACAAACACACACTATAACTTATCTATCATCCACATTCATTTATCTTCAGGCCAGTTCCAACATCCTGTCTCACACACACACACACACACACACACGCGCCCACACACTTGCACACAATATATGGATCTATTAAGGTCCCCAAAGACACATTTAAACACATATACACACACAAAACAGCTAACTCAACATCTATGCCTTCCATGAGTCACAATCAGACACAGATGCCACACACTGCTTAACGGGACTCGTTGGTATCCCCTGCAGTTGTGTGCATACATATGGTAGCAAAGGGTCCAGTTCAGGATCATGCACTCAGCACATATAACTTCTCTCATGGGATTCCAATAATGACCCACACACTAATCCTGTTGCACACACACACACACACACACACACACACACACACACACACACACACACTCTCTCTCTTAGGCCCAATTCCAAATCACAAATCGCAGACCTCCCACACATCCACTTGCAATTATCACAAGGCAAAATCTACTTTCCGAGAATGCACAGCTGTCATTTTTCAACAGACACCACTTTTCCTAATAATGGTTTTCTTTTTTTTTCACATTAGAATTGGGCCCAAGTGTTACTGTGTTTTCTACACATAACCATTCTCATTAAGGAATGAAGACAAAACAAGAACTAAACATCGCATCATCACATCACATCACTCCTAATACTTAAATCCCGTTCACTGACTACCTGTTTCTTTTAAAATTCCTTTACCATATTTTATACGTGTGCATACAACCTACATCCGTAAAATTGTTCCTAGACACATTCCTGCAAAATCACTCAGGCTATCAAACATTAATTTTCTCTTCGTCCCAAAAGCCTGGCTAAAGGAGGTAGAGGCAGCTTTTATTTACTGTGGATCAAAGCACTGAAACTTGGAACATCTGTAAGCCACCATCACATTGAATTTGCTTTGTATTTAATCAACATCTGCTTGTGCTTTAATCTTTATCAGTTTCACATCTTGTTGTAACTTCTCTGTAAAGCACCTTATAAACTCTGATTGTGAAGTATGCATCCATACTGATGTGAAATACTGGCTCTGTCTTGAATTGGATTGGATGCATTTCCATTCAGATTCATGTGTAATTATGACTGAAACAACAGCAATCATACATGTAGACAGGGCCATGAATTGTCTCAAAGCATCACCATCACGTCTGTATCAGATCAGCGTCAAGGATCAGTGAATACTCTGCTCTGATATTATAATATTAAAACTGGAACAGTGGGATTGTAGTGCATTCCTTAGTGCTGTATACATAAATTGTACCTAGTTCATTTCTGAGTTCAGTTCTGTGTGGATTTCCTTCAGAGTCTCCAGTTTCCTTCACCTCAGTAGGCTGATTAGCTCTAAATTGCCTTTAGGCAGAGGGAGACCATCAAGGCCTTCCAAGTCTTCAGAGAAGACCCAAACATATCAGCATTTCAAATGTTATATTTAATTTAATAATAAAAAACATTAAAATCGAGTTATCCAATGAGATTTTTTGTTTGTTTGTTGTCTCTAGGCTGAGAAGAGTTTAGAGCTGGTTCACTCATTGGTTAGGACTTCATTGCCGGGACAGAAGGCCATGGCATTGTATGTTTAGGTAGGAAGTGACAGATGAATTAACCAGTCAGATTTTTATTTATAGTGGGAGGAACCAAAAATTTATCACCCTAGGCCTCCTCGAAGGCCAACGCTAGCTTAACTGCGAGTCAGCGCCGTCAGCGCAGCAGTGAAGTAACCTTCCAGCCGGTGTAGCGTTTATCAGTAGTGTTAGAGAATGTTAATAAAGCAGTCAAGCTAGTGCTATCAAGAGCAAGTAGCACAGACTAGCAACAGAGAAACTAAGATTTCTGTCTCCAGACTCCTCTTCCACGCACGCTCGCCACAGTATTTTTCACTCATACTTAAGTATTCATTTCCTGATGTATGTTACTTTTAAAATCAACATCGACAATTACACACAACAGTGCTACCTGGCAGCCTGCCGCTAATCCCTTGCAAAATCCTTTGCCCTGTTGCTTTTTTGGTGTGTCTGGCTAAGTTTTGGCTGAGCTGAAGTCCCAGCTCTAATAGTAATGGCTCACTACTGCCCCTAGGCGTAAATAAGTGTGCAAAAGGTGTGTGCATACTGCCTTGCAATGTACTGGTGTCTCATCCAGGTTGTGTTCCAGTGTTCCTGGAATATGCTCCAGAAACCCTTACTGGGATAAAAGTGGTCACTAAAGCTGATTGAATTAATTATTCAAGCTCAAGCATGCACATTTGGCTGTTCTAAAAGACTCACTGAGAGTTAAAAAGATCCAACATTGGATGTTCCAAGATAATCCAATACAAAACACTTATAGTTAAACACACATTTAGAGAGGCACATGGTGTTATGATGAGGCACTTGTATCTGTAGCGGTTGGTGATCCAGTGCACTAAATACACAATGTGAGCGATGAATGTGCAAGACAAGGCTGATTATTTATTTTCATACATCTTAAGTGCAGTTGTATATTAAAATGGAGCCCAAGTAAAAAGAGGGAAATGTCATTAGTAAATATAAAGTAAAATCGATTTCCACTCTTGCTTGTATTGGGAGCAGTAATTATCTAATTACCTGGGCCCTTATTGAGAATGTTGAATTATGACTGAAGCCAAAAATAGATGGTCACAATGTCTGGCTCCTGAGCGGCCAATCAGGTTTATGAAACAGCCTAAATATTACAGTCACATCACTTGGCTCTGGGCTTATGTTAAAAAAATAAATAAAATATAATAATAATGGTAACATGGCAACATCTTGTATTACATACTGTTAGTGATATGTTAAAAGTTATTTGAAAGAGCATTTTGTTCACTAATATATGTTGTACAGTACTGTGCAAAAGTCTTGGCACATGTAAAGAAATGCTGGAGACCAAAAATGGCTTAAAAATAATGAAATGAAATGTTTCAAAATGAAAAATACACTATAAACAGTAGTATTTCATAATAAATGAAACAGTCAATAATTGGTGTGAGATGACCCTTTGCTTAAAAAATATATACCGTATATCAGTCTCAGGTACAGTGAGTGCAGTTTGATAAGGAAGTGGGCTGTAGGTTTTACTGAGCATCTTCCAGAACCAGCCACAGTTCTTCTGGACACTTTGACTGTCACACTCGCTTCTTCATTTTGCACCAAAACCCAGTAGCCTTCATTATGTTTTCTTTTTTAATCTGAAAAGTCGTCTTTTATGTAATATCCTGCTCAGATACAAACATTTTTCCCCCTGTAACATTTAATTTTGTTCTGGAAAACGAACATTTGGAACTCTAAAATGTTTTTGTACTGACTCAATAATGTAGAAGTCATAAAATAGAAATCTATAACAAAAAGTTTGTATGAAAAAAAGGTGCTGAAGACTTTTGCATAGTACTGTGTGAAATCTTACAAATTTACTACAATCCATTATATCGTTATTAACATATAGAAGTCAGTATATAACTGCTTCCTGTTTCTATTCATAGCCTATAAAGACCTTGAAAAGGAGTGTCACAGGACTCGATTTTTAGTACCAATGGTATTTTATTCATAGTTTATATTAATGCCTCATTTAGAGATTACTGTAACAACATTACAGCTGTCTCTGAACCAGATAATTTATGTTAGCAGACCACCGAAAGCCCCAAATAGGTGAACAAAGGGCTCAAATCACACACTCTTGCCTGTTATAACCAAGGTTCTTTTGTTCATTATCTATACCACTTACGTATCCATTGTGGGTCGCAGGTGAGCTGAAGCAAATCACAGCTGACTTTGGACGAGAGGTGGGGTTCACCCTGGACAAGTCGCCAGTCTATCGCAGGGCTAACACTGAGGCGCTGTCCACACGGCAACAGATTCAGGTGAATCTGATAAAATTTTTTATCGTTTCAGCCTGGCGTCCACATGGCACCGGCGTTTTGGGTGCCCCAAAACGAAATCTTTTGAGAACGGGTTCCAGAGTGAAAAAATCTGGCAACGGAGCCGTTGCAAAGTCGTCTGGATGAGTAGAACGGATTTGTTGACGATGACGTCACAACCACATGACTAGAACAAGCAGCACTCTCGCGCGCATCATTCGTAACAATAGAAATTGAAATTGTTTACACATTAACCTGACTGACCTGCCAGAGGACGGGCTGCAAACGTCCAGTGGCATTGGCACTTACATTTCCAAAACGAACTGAAAAAGAGGCCAGCGCCTCGTTCCCATAACTACCTGCGCTCTTAAAGGGCCAGCGCAGAATTTCCCCACCACTACACACAATGGCAAGTGGAAAAAAATAAACCCGTTACATGCGCATGCGTCCTACTTCTTCTATTGTTCTGGTGTCTCCGATGGGACTGTCTTACAGTGCACGTAGAGGTGTGGCATGTGTATTGCATCGTTTTCAGCAAGTGTTGCGTTGCCATACGGACCTGATATTTTACTGATCCGTTGCCCATGTGGACGAGATTTTTTTTTTTTTACCTGCTAAAAAAAAAAATCTCATTGCCGTTGTCGTGTGGATGTAGCCCGAGAGACAGACAGCCATTCACACTCACATTCACACCTATGGGCAATTCAGAGTAGCCAGTTGACCTAATCCGCATGTTTTTGGACTGTGGGAGGAAACCAGAGCACCTGAAGGAATATTGCCCAAGGCACAAGGAGAAAATGCAAACTCCACACAGAAAGGCTTCAGTCAGCCAGCAGGGTCGAACCTAGAACCTGCTAGCTGTGAATGCTAACCACTGCACCTGGTTGTATTTCAACCAGGGTTGAAATACAAAAATAAGGAGAAACTCAACATGTCCTGTTAGTTACTACCGGCTATCATGAGTTCAACATCTTCACAACAGGGTAATGATACAAACACTGCAACAAGGGTAAATCAGTTGATGATAATCTATCATTCACAAGATTTTTACCTAATAAATGCCTTACCTGTTTAGAAAGAAAAATGCTAAAAACCTACAACTCATGAATCATTTTCCATATTCTAGTATAATATCAGACTCTTAAGACTATTTCACTTTTGCTCACTTTGTTTCCTCTCCCATATTCTCTCTCTTACACTCACCGTGTAGTCTGATGTCATTTGTATTCTGAGCTGCCATATGATGTACGCTTACAGATTTGCCACCAGTTCGAACCCAGGAACATCTGCTGAAGGTATTTTCATCCATTATCTGTAGCTGCTTATCCTGTTCTACAGGGTCGCAGGCAAGCTGGAGCCTATCCCAGCTAACTATGGGCGAGAGGCAGGGTACACCCTGGACAAGTCACCAGGTTATCGCAGGGCCGACACAGAGACAAACAACCATTCACACCTATGGTCAATTTAGAGCCACCAATTAGCCTAACCTGCATGCCTTTGGACTGTGGGGGAAACCAGAGCACCTGGAGGAAACCCACACAGACACGGGGAGAACATGCAAACTCCACACAGAAAGGCCCTCGTCGGCTGCTGGGCTCGAACCCAGGACCTTCTTGTTGTGAGGCAACAGTGCTAACCACTACACCACCATGCCATCCTCAATAATAATGTTTTTTTTTAGTTTTTTAACAACAAAAAAATAGCCTCAATGAGACTGTAGTTCATACCAGTCACTGTTGTTGTGCATGAGTTTGAAATCCGATCCCTCCTGTAGGAGGAGTAACGATTTTTGTGAAATTGTATATGACCCCTGTGTAGCCGAATCCATGGCAGGTGGCACCACCTGGTGAACAATTCTTGTTGGAATATGTCTTTAGAGTCTTCTGGGTGAGTTTCAGTGAAAACATCCTAGCAGTTTACGAACAGTAGTGTTTGGTCTGACGAGACATGCAATATGTTTAAACACCCATAAAATGTTAAGTATGACAGGTGGTGCCACCATCTTGACAACTTTTATACAGACCAGCCTGGGGAACATTCCATAGAAGTTTGATCAAAATCTGATCACTCCTGTAGGAGGAGTAGTGATTTTTGTGAAATTGCACGTGACTCCTTTGTGGCTTCATCCACGGTAGGTGGCACCACCTGGTGAGCAACTCTTGTTGGTATATATGTCTTTAGAGTCCTCTGGGTGAGTTTCAGTGAAAACGTTACAGCATTTTACAAAGAGTAGCATTTAATGTGACGAGTCACCCAAAAATTTCAGACGCCCATAAAATTATAACTATGGGGGGTGTCGTGGCTCAGGTGGATAAGGCGCCATACCATAAATCCGGGGACCCGGGTTCGATTCCGACCCGAGGTCATTTCCAGATCCCTCTCTGTCTCTCTCTCCTGCTCATTTCCTGTCTCTACACTGTCCTATCCAATAAAGGTGAAAAAAGCCCAAAAAAATCTTTAAAAAAAATTGTAACTATGACAGGTATGTCATAGTTACATATGGACAACTTTTATGCACATCCACCTGGGGAAGACTGTACTCGAGTTTGATTGAAATCTGATCAATCCTGTAGGAGGAATAGCGATTTTTGTAAATTGTGGATGGATGATGACGGCTGGACAATGTGTGATCACATAAACTCATCTGGCCTGGCTTGTGACTGGATGAGCTAAAAAAAAAAAAAAAAAAAAAAATCACTTATATCTACAAGTTAACCAAATTAAAAGTTTATACTTCATCATCATCCTTGTCGCTAGCGACAATAGGAGGCCATATTCAGGACTATTTATTCCTGCGGCGGGCGCGTCGATGCTCATTCTTTAAGTCTCACATCGATCACAGTTTTGTCATGATGCACCCACTGCCGCCAGATGTCGCTGTCGGCAGAGAGATCGTACCAATCCTCTGGGAAGCTACAAATGTCGAGGTCTTCCTTCACGCAGTCTTTCCATCGCTTTTTGGGTCTGCCCCGAGAACGCTTTCCATGGGCTAGCTCCCCGAACAAGAGCTGCTTTGGAATTCTGATGCTGTCCATCCTGCAGACATGGCCCAGCCATCGCAGACGGTTTGATCTTATGGTTGCCTCGATGGAGTTGCAACAGGCTCTCTTTAGCACTTCTGCATTTGTGATATGTTGCCACCATCGGATCCTGAGGATTCGGCACAGTGAGCATTGGTGGAAGCACTCCAACAAGTGCATATGCTGGGCTAGTGTAGTCCAGGTCTCGCTGCCATAAAGGAGTGTTGGTAAGATTATGGGCTTATAGACTACTAGTTTGGTGGTAATTGATAGTCCTTTCCTATCGAAGCAATGCGCTGAGAGGGAGCGAAAGGAGCCGGCTGCTCTGTTGATTCTCCTTTTGATCTCGGGCTCCAGATTACCAGTGTCTGTTAGATCGTCGCTGAGGTAGGTAAATTTCTGTGCTATCTTCAGAGTGGAATCATTGATCGTAGTTGGGTCTTCACAGTTCACATGCATGACTTCGGTTTTTGGCTTGCTAATTGTGAGCCCGAAGTCTTTGCAAGTCACGTTGAGTACATTTACACCCTCTTGCATAGATCTGTGGTTGCTGGTAACGAGTGCAGCATCGTCGGCATATAGGAAATCACTTAGATGCGATACTGTGGCAGACTTGGTCTTTAGTCTACGCAGGTTGAACAGCTTGCCATCTTGTTTATGGCGGATGTTGATGCCAAAGTCGGGCATAGACTGGTGGGCCTTCCTCAACATGTATGAGAAGAAAAGGATGAATAGGGCTGGTGCCAAAACACAACCTTGACGGAGGCCGGATGAGACTCCAAATTCCCCGGTAAGCTCTCCTGACACAGACACCTTAGCTTGCATACCCTTGTGGAAGCTCGTGATGATGTTAACGATTTTGATGGAATCCCAATCTTGAGCAGGAGTTTCCACATGAGCGGTCTACTGACAGAATCAAAGGCTTTAACAAGGTCTACAAACAGGACATGAAGTTCCTGATGTTGCTTGCGGCATTTTTCAATGAGTTGTCTCATGGCGAACATCATGTCATTGGTGGATCTTCCAGCTCTGAAACTGCATTGTACCTCTGGGTAGTACTGTTCCACATGGGGCCATATCCGGTTAAGGATGAGTTTGGCGTAGAGTTTTCCTACGATGGAAAGTAGAGTAATCCCTCTGTAATTACCACAAATGAAGCGACAGTTCTTCTTAAACAGAGTGATGATGGTACCGTCTTTGAACTCTTGTGGCACCCTTTCTTCTTGCCAAATACACAGAAGTAGCTCGTGCAGTTGAGATAGTAGAGGACACCCGCCAGTCTTGAGGACTTCACAGGGAATGCCGTCTGGACCAGGGGCTTTGTCATTTGATGGTTGTTTTAAAGCCTTCTCCATTTCTGCCATAGTAGGTGGCTCAGCAAGCTCGGTTTGCACCTCCTGCTGTGGAATGTCGTCTAGGACTGACAGATTTTCTGTGTCCTGGTGGTTAAGGAGAGTGGAGAAATATTCTTGCCAGTGTACCAGTATGGCATCCTTTTCAGTAAGTCTATTGCCCTCAGAGTCGTTGATAGGGGTAAGACCAGACGAGTGTCTTTGGGAGATCAGTTTCACTGCCTTAAAGAAACCTTTGGAATTGTGCCTGTCAGCAAGGGTCTCAATTTCGTGAGCTCGATCCAGCCACCACTGATTTTGCAGGTGGCGCAGCTCCCGTTGGCAGGAATTTCTTGCTCTTCTGTAGCGTTGGCGGGATGCAGGAGTGTCGTTTTGGAGAACCTGTTGGAAAGCTGCCTGTTTTTGCTTGAGAAGGTTGGTGATGAAGATGTTGTTCTCATCGAACCAGTCCCGATGATTCCTTTTAGCAAAGCCAACTGTCTAACTAGCAGAAGCATAGAAAGCCTCTAGGAGGGTTTTGCAGTGTTGATCTAAAGTTTCCTTTTCCAGTTTAAGGTTCAATGTATGTTCGGCAAGCCTCTGTTGTAGTTGGTTGCTGAACTCAGGCAATTTCAGACGAGCAGCGTTGAGGCGGCGCAGACCAGATCTCTTTTTGCAAGACGTTGCATGGAAGCATAGTTGTAGTCGCGTGCAAATAAGTCTGTGGTCAGTCCAGCAGTCTACACTGCGGCGGACACGGGAGTCAACGAGGTCTGACCTGAAGTGTTGGCGAATAATAATATAGTCGATCGTATGCCAGCACTTGGATCTGGGGTGCATCCATGTGCCTTTATGAATGCCAGGGTGGGAGAATAGAGTGTTGGAGATGGTAAGACCAAACTGGGCACAAAGTTCGAGCAGTATAATCCCCTGATCGTTTTCCTGACCAAGGCCATGAGGGCCGATAACATTTGGCCAAGTCACGTGGTCACGCCCAACCCTTGCATTGAAATCTCCGAGAAGAAAAAGTTGGTCGTTTCTGGGAACCCCTGAGAGAACGTCAGTAAGTTGATCGTAGAAGCGGGTCCTTTCCTCGAAGGGTCTCTTGAATGTTGGGGCATAGACACTGATGATAGTTGCGTGACAGGTCTTGTTTAGCTTGATGCGCATCCACATTATGCACAAATTGATCCCTTTCCAGCTGACCAGGAGCGGGCGTAGTTGGTTCTTCACTGCTATTGCAACGCCTTCTTGCTTAACCTCGTCACAGCTTCTACCAGAGTGTATGAAAGTGTAGGAGCCATCGATAAATTCCCCTTCCTCTGGAATGCGGCATTCACTCAGACAAGCAATATCTATATTGAGGCGTTCAAGCTCAGCTGATACCAGGGCAGATCTGCGCTCGGGAGCTTGGCGATTGGATATAGGCCCAATCCCAATTCTAATTTCTACCCCTCCCCCTCCCCCTTCCCCTCCGCCTTCCCCTTGGCCCTTCCCCTTGAAACTGAGCTACAAGGGATAGGGCTTGAAATTCAACCCTTACGTATTGGGATAGCCCTTCAACGATCGCATACGTCATCGCGTACCTCCGTCAACGTTTACGTTAGCAAAACGCGACCAAATGCGTCATTGGCTGCGACCAGCCGCTACAGTCAGAGCCAGAAATCTCTGCTGGCAGGGTGTGATTTGTTAACTAACACCACTGAATGGGATATCTTTGGCGCTTCGTGCACCACATCCGACAGAATGAGGTGTCAGAACACTCATGTAAACAATAAAAGCGAGAATAACAGAACAAAACGTACGCAGTAAAGCAACCGAAAACAATACTCACTCCCAAAGCTTTTTAGCAGCAGCTTGGATTTCAGAAATCGCTGCTCATTCTCAGCTCGAAAGCGAATCAAGCGGCGTGTTTCCTCTGGATAACAACTTAAAACACGTAAATAATGGAGAAAATAAATTTATGACAATCTTTCGCCGCGGGAACCGCCATCTTTCTGAAATCCGCATGAAATCTCGCTGAAATCCGCATGGCATTGTGGGAAATCACTCAAACCCCTTCGTTCGGAGTCAGCTCCAGGAAAATCTCCGTTTGGAGGGGTACAGAAGCCCTACCCCTTCCCCTACCCCTCCGCGTTAACTGGGATTGGGATACCCCTACCCCTTCACGTGAACGCGCAAAATGGAGGGGAAGGGCCAAGGGGTTGGTCCAAGGGGTGAAATGGGATTCGGCCATAGTAACATCTGACAGTGTTCTTACATTCCAAGATGCTAGTTTGATCTGCTTCATGAAATTTCTGCGGGCATGTTTGGGCTTGTCGGAGCCATTGGTTCCTTGCGGCTTTGCCAGTGGCTCGTCATTGACGCGTTTCCGCTGCCTTAGCGTGGGTCGCAGGTTGTTGTCTATAGTCGTTTGAATAAGGTCTGTAGCGGGTAGAGAAAACACAGTCAGGGGCTGCTAACCCCTGCCCGTGGGTGAGTAGGCTGCCCTCTTCCATACTCACGTCCCCCAAAGGCATTGGCGTAATAGTGAACTCGTAGGAGATGCATATCTATCGCGTCGTCAGCCTCCGGAGCGGTCAAGTATACAACGGTCAGTGGGCTGACCCAAGCTGGGACTGACCTGATGATTTTCCTTGAGGTTGTCTCCTGAAGCCTTTCCCGGACCAGGTATAGCCACAAGGCAGTGGAGGTTTGGAATCAGGGTTTTCCTTCCCCTAGGTGAACTGCCGACCAAGGCTAATGAGCTCCACCTACCCAAAGGGAATATAATGTCCCTCACTCAGTCCCTGGTATAACGTTTTGTCTAATACAGGTGCACCACGTGTAGGTAGTTATATAGGAATTAGGTGACCAGAGCCGTGAAGAGTAGTCACCCTACGCAAAAGTTTATACTTAAGGTCCAGTATACATGATATCTTCTAGCTTTTACAACCCCAATTCCAAAAAAGTTGGGACAAAGTACAAATTGTAAATAAAAATGGAATGCAATGATGTGGAAGTTTCAAAATTCCATATTTTATTCAGAATAGAACATAGATGACATATCAAATGTTTAAACTGAGAAAATGTATCATTTAAAGAGAAAAATTAGGTGATTTTAAATTTCATGACAACAACACATCTCAAAAAAGTTGGGACAAGGCCATGTTTACCACTGTGAGACATCCCCTTTTCTCTTTACAACAGTCTGTAAATGTCTGGGGACTGAGGAGACACGTTGCTCAAGTTTAGGGATAGGAATGTTAATCCAGGGCGGCACGGTGGTGTAGTGGTTAGCGCTGTCGCCTCACAGCAAGAAGGTCCTGGGTTCGAGCCCCGGGGCCGGCGAGGGCCTTTCTGTGTGGAGTTTGCATGTTCTCCCCGTGTCCGCGTGGGTTTCCTCCGGGTGCTCCGGTTTCCCCCACAGTCCAAAGACATGCAGGTTAGGTTAACTGGTAACTCTAAATTGACCGTAGGTGTGAATGTGAGTGTGAATGGTTGTCTGTGTCTATGTGTCAGCCCTGTGATGAGCTGGCGACTTGTCCAGGGTGTACCCCGCCTTTCGCCCATAGTCAGCTGGGATAGGCTCCAGCTTGCCTGCGACCCTGTAGAAGGATAAAGCGGCTAGAGATAATGAGATGAGATGAGATGTTAATCCATTCTTGTCTAATGTAGGATTCTACTTGCTCAACTGTCTTAGGTCTTTTTTGTCGTATCTTCCGTTTTATGATGCGCCAAATGTTTTCTATGGGTGAAAGATCTGGACTGCAGGCTGGCCAGTTCAGTACCCGGACCCTTCTTCTACGCAGCCATGATGCTGTAATTGATGCAGTATGTGGTTTGGCATTGTCATGTTGGAAAATGCAAGGTCTTCCCTGAAAGAGACGTCGTCTGGCTGGGAGCATATGTTGCTCTAGAACCTGGATATACCTTTTAGCATTGATGGTGTCTTTCCAGATGTGTAAGCTGCCCATGCCACACGCACTAATGCAACCCCATACCATCAGAGATGCAGGCTTCTGAACTGAGCGCTGATAACAACTTGGGTCGTCCTTCTCCTCTTTAGTCCGAATGACACGGCGTCCCTGATTTCCATAAAGAACTTCAAATTTTGATTCGTCTGACCACAGAACAGTTTTCCACTTTGCCACAGTCCATTTTAAATGAGCCTTGGCCCAGTGAAGATGTCTGCGTTTCTGGATCATGTTTCGATACGGCTTCTTCTTTGAATTATAGAGTTTTAGCTGGCAACGGCAGATGGCACGGTGAATTGTGTTCACAGATAATGTTCTCTGGAAATATTCCTGAGCCCATTTTGTGATTTCCAATACAGAAGCATGCCTGTATGGTATGTGATGCAGTGCCGTCTAAGGGCCCGAAGATCATGGACACCCAGTATGGTTTTCCGGCCTTGACCCTTACGCACAGAGATTCTTCCAGATTCTCTGAATCTTTTGATGATATTATGCACTGTAGATGATGATATGTTCAAACTCTTTGCAATTTTACACTGTCAAACTCCTTTCTGATATTGCTCCACTATTTGTCGGCGCAGAATTAGGGGGATTGGTGATCCTCTTCCCATCTTTACTTCTGAGAGCCGCTGCCACTCCAAGATGCTCTTTTTATGCCCAGTCATGTTAATGACCTATTGCCAATTGACCTAATGAGTTGCAATTTGGTCCTCCAGCTGTTCCTTTTTTGTACCTTGAACTTTTCCAGCCTCTTATTGCCCCATCCCAACTTTTTTGAGATGTGTTGCTGTCATAAAATTTCAAATGAGCCAATATTTGGCATGAAATTTCAAAATGTCTCACTTTCGACATTTGATATGTTGTCTATGTTCTATTGTGAATACAATATCAGTTTTTGAGATTTGTAAATTATTGCATTCCGTTTTTATTTACAATTTGTTCTTTGTCCCAACTTTTTTGGAATCGGGGTTGTAGCATAATAGAAAATTTGTCTTCTCAAAAAAGATGATAGGTATGAAATGAGATATTGCTTATCAATTTTTTTCTTAAACTACAGCCAAAGACTACTGCAAATGATCTTTGAGAGCATCGTGCTAAAGCACATGATCTCTATACAGTGAAGTTGTATGCATCACCATATAGTACATACAATGGCAACAAAAAAAAAAAGAGGAAAATTTACAAGGGAGAGGACCTTCATATGAGTGAGATTATACTGTAGCTCTTCTTTCTGAATGATTCATTCATTCGCTTTATCTTGGTCAGGGTTATGATTGATCTGGAGCCTATCCTATTCCAGGAACATTAGACATAAGGCGGAAATACACTTTGGATGGGACCTCAGTCTACAGCAGGGCACCATGCACACACACTTTCGCATTTAGGGGCAATTTAATTGAGTCAATCCACCTTCTAGCATATTTTTGAGAAGTGCGAGGAAACCGAAGAACCAAGAATAATCTCATATGGACACAGAAAACATTCAAAACTCCAAGTAGGTAGAGCTTGGCTTGAGCTGCTCCCCCTCCTTACATTTTAATTGATCCATTTGAGCTCTAAATTTATTCATTTAACTTTTAACTAAAGATAAGATATTCCTTTATTGATCCCTATGGGGGGAAATTCAGGTGTTACAACAGCTCAAGTACAGAGTAAAAGATAGATAAATGTCGACTAAGTAAAAAAAAATAGAACTAAAAAAGGACAAGTGCTCACAAAAGACAGCAACAAACAACAAGAACTGGTACTAATGCCGCTTTTCCACTACAAACGCGGCTGAGTCGGGCTGAGCCGTGCCGTGCTGAGTTGGGCGGAGTCGAGCTGAGTGGGGCTATTGGAGTTGCATTTCGACTACAACCGCGCTGAACCGTGCTGGCTGGAAGTGGGTGGAAACATTGGGTGGAGTTAGCGAAAGTGGGTGGACGTCACGTGATGTCGTTAAGCGGCGCAAACAGTGACATCAGTGATCTTTTAAGCGGTAGTCTCACGACCCGGATAGTAAACAATAAACATGGAGGACATAGAGTCGTTAGTGTTGCTGGTCTTGGTTCTATGGCTTGTGGTCACCGACAACGCCAACAGATACTGGCAAGAGCATATAGATGAGACGAGGCGCATAAGGCTTCAGAAATTCTCGTAATTCGTAATTCTTCTTCTTCCGGGTTTATGGTGTTTACAGATCCCAGCGTGCTCGCGGGGCGTGTGTGGGCATGTGAGGACACTCCTCCTCACCAATCAGTGCACAGGGGAGTGTCTGCTCACGCCCCCAGCCTCACTCAGCTCGGTTTGGCTCGCTTCAGCCCCACTCCAAAACCGTGCGAGTTTTGGGTGCTAAGCAGGGCTGAAGCGAGCTGAGTCGTGCTGTTCTGAGGTAGTCGAAACGCGAGCCGTGTCGGGCTGAAGTGAGCTGAAAAAGGGTAGTGGAAAAGGGCCATAACTTAAAGCTACAAATGCCGCTTTTCCACTACCAACGCGGCTGAGTTGGGCTGAGCCGTGCCGTGCTGAGTTGGGCTGAGTCGAGCTGAGCCGAGCTGAGCGGGGCTGTTGGAGTTGCATTTCGACTACAACCGCGCTGAACCGTGCTGGCTGGAAGTGGGTGGACACATTGGGTGGAGTTAGCGAAAGTGGGTGGACGTCAGGTGATGTCGTTAGGCGGCGCAAACAGTGACATCAGTGACCTTTTAAGCGGTAGTCTCACGACCCAGAGAGTAAACAAACATGGAGGACATGGAGTCGTTAGTGTTGCTGGTCTTGGTGCTGTGGCTTGTTGTCGCCGACAACGCCAACAGATACTGGCAAGAGCGTATAGATGAGGCGAGGCGCATAAGGCTTCATAATTCTCGTAATTCTCCTTCTTCCGGGTTTACGGTGTTTACAGATCCCAGCGTGCTCGCGGGGCGTGTGAGGACACTCCTCACCAATCAGTGCACAGGGGAGTGTCTCCTCACGCCCCTAGCCTCACTCAGCTCGATTTGGCTCGCTTCAGCCCTACTCCAAAACCGTGCGAGTTTTGGGGGCTGAGCAGGGCTGAAGCAAGCTGAGTCGTGCTGTTCTTAGATAGTCGAAACGCGAGCCGTGTCGGGCTGAAGTGAGCTGAAAAAGGGTAGTGGAAAAGGGCCATTACATGTGAAAGAGAATCCAATCAAAGCATAGAGCTGAGCAGTTGAAGGTTAACTGCTAGCTCAGGAGCCAAAAGTGGTCCTCTGGGAGTCTCACAACCTTTTGGTTTCTAGCACAGGACCATAACAGAGAGCTATCATTACTAAATAAGATGTTGCAGTGCAATAAAAATGAGAGACTTAATTATTGTCTATTCAATAGCAGAAGACTATCAAAATGGTGGATGTTGGGCCATTTAATTAATGGAGCAATAAAAAAAAAATAGAACAAGCCTTTAATGACTGACTCTGGTTTACAAGAACATTGTAATTTCTTCAGTGCATTAGTATAATTATGCATGAACACAGATCCATCAAAATTTGAGCACCTCAGTTCCTATTCGTTTCAAAACAAGTGGACATATACATCTATGAATCAGTAGTTATGAATCAGTCTTTTGCATTGTTTTTAATGCACTTGGAATGAAGATATTTGTTGTCGGCTGATTCCATGTGTTAAGATCAGATAGAATCTCACAAACACCCAAACCTTTGCTGCTTGACGGTCAGAGAAATAAGAGGGAACATCTGCAGTATGTTTACACATGACACCATGTCCACAGACAGCTGCCGAGCGTGTGTCTGCCAACTTGTTTCATGTTTTATGTGCGCTGACTCTCAAAAGCACAAAACAAGCCAATCCTTCCTACTATACAAAACAGCTGTCTGGGGATTAGGGACAGATTAAGACCACTTCTGTTTCTGGTTTTGGGGCGCTTTAGTCAACATGCTGCACCAATGGAACAATGAAGTTTGGCAGAACATGGAACTGGAAAACATGAGGGGAAAAAAGGTTCCTCAAGAACAGGAAACCTTTTACTGTAGGGTCTATATAAAAACTTTATGGTTTCCTAGCAGGACAAATTGAGGAACCTTTTGGAGGTAGATCAAACATTGACAAATTGTATTTTACACCAATTTGGAGATGTGTGGTATGTGAATAGAGTCATACACATCACATGCAATTTGAAATATAGCCACAAGTGGCGATGAAGGGCCTGAGCACCTCCGGTGTACTAAATCTGGCATGAATCCAATAAACTGCCTAGGAGGAGAACATCAGAATGTAACATGTCAAAACGCACAAAACCAAAAATAACTCCCTTCTTGTTGAGTAATACAATACTAATACAATGTACATTACAATTTTGTTCGTCTTGGGGCAGCCCACACACCTACCAAATTTGACACAGATAGGTGAAACTATATACCGGGCAAAAGTCTTAATGACGTGGGGGCGCTATGGAGTCCCCTGGACACACCCGGCGCCAAGCCTCTATCCCTGAGTAGTGGTGGCCAGAACTGATGTGTGTACCAAATTTCATGAATTTTCACCCATGGAAACCACCTCAAAAATGGCCAAATCTTGAAGAAGCTTCTGAGGAAAACAATAGGGCCTTGCACCTTGGTGCAGCGCCCTCTGGTGGACACCAGAGGCCGTGCACCTCTGGTGCTCGGGCTCTAACTGTACTAGTGTAATGACCATCTGTTTTAACGCTCTTAGTGGTCATATGTTGGTTCCTAGTGGTCATATTTGTGTTTTTGGTCTCTTTTTGCAACAAACGATAAATCATTATCATCGTTTTCATGAGGGTGCTGTGCCAATAAACTGAATGAGAGAGAGGCATAACTGTCCCTCATCTTCCAACATCACTAGAATTTTGACCAAAACTTGACCAGACCAAAACAACTTTCTTGACACTGAGTCATACCTGTTGCTGTAGCTTTATCATCTCACAGTATTGTTTTAGTGCTAGCGATTTTGTGGTTAATAGCCATGGCCTGAAGGTTAGAGAAGCACCATTGGGCCCAAAGGGTTGCTGGTTCGATTCCTGGGACCAGCAGGAAAAATGCAAGGAGAGTTGAGTGAATGAACAGTGCCAAGTTTCCCAAAAGCATCGTAGCATAAAGACCGTTAAACGGTAGAGTGAGCAGCACAATGAACACTCTCTCTCCTAGTTAAGATGCTCTTAGCATTAAGAGGTTTTTGGGAAACCCACCCCAGCACTTTCCCATGGCTGAAGTGCCCTTGAGCAAGACACCTAACCCCCAACTGCTCCCTGGACGCTGTAGCATACGGTAGCTGCCCATTGCTCAGAGTATGTGTGTGTATGCTCATTGCTCGCTTGTGCATTCACTGCTTCAGATGGGTTAAATGCCGAGGAGGAATTTCATGGTGCTTGAGTGTGCATGCAACAAATAAAGGCTTCTTCTTTGAATAATAATAACAACAACAACAACCTGTTGTACTGTATGTACTAAATTGTGTGGAAGATATAGTGGATGAGTTCCATTTATTTTTATTCCTTGTTTTTCTTGTTTTGTAACTAAGGAGGTAAGGAAATGAACATTGCATTTTAGGTTAATTAGCTGCCCCAACTCTAATCCCAACTTTTAGTTATAATTTTGGCATATGCTCTTTCTGATGACCAAATTTTCATTTTAATGTTGAAAATACAAGTGTTAGTCAAACCACATTGATATTTTCATAAGTGTTCAGTGTTTTTGGTCTGGCAGCGTGCTTTAGATGGGGAGGGGAGTCCATTCTGTCAGTCATGCTGTAATCAACCCTAGACAGATTGTAACATTAATAAATACTGTATACCCTACTGTCAGTCTGTCGATGATGTAAAGTACATGTAAATGAAGGTCTTTATACTGTAAGGCATGAACCTTTCAAACATCAACAAACTGCATAATAAACCATATAGCTTGAGAACCAGCAAATTAAACTACTCAGCAGTTTTGGCCTTTTCTACCTGTGTTTGTGTCAAACCCTAAGAACCATGAAGCATGGATATATTTCGCTGGCATCAATACCATTCCCTGTGAGTCTCACTAAGGGTAAGTTAACGTTTATGTGAATTTCCGCAGCCATTTACAGCAGGAAATATCATGGACACCCAATTCCTGAAATATGAACGTGGCACAACAATGGAGTTCTTATAGTGGAGCACAGTGGGCATTGAGAAGGGAAGCATGATCCTTAACTCCAGCAGTTGTCTTGAGCAGCTGAGGAAGTGGACACAAGAGGGATGGGTGGAAGTGGGCACGAGCCAGACATAGACAGGTGGGTCTACTGTACATGCTCCCAGGCCATTCTTCTACACTCTGAAACAGTGTTCTGTACAGTCAGTAATATTTTAAAGGTGGAGTTGAAGCTTCGAGTTTTAAGAATGCTCTGGTTCAATGATGTTAACAATAATGTGAAAATAATAATTCACCATTCTTATAATATTTACACAAAACTGATTTTTCGGTTCATTTCGAATGTGATTGGTTAGAAGGTATTGATTTAATTTTCTACATGAGCTTGGACAGTAGTTTTGAATGTAAGGCAAATCCCAAATTTATATTCATTTACAGTGTCTTGCAAAAGTATTAATTCCCCTTGGGGTTTGTCCTGTTTTGTCGCATTACAAGCTATAATTAAAATTGATTTTTGGGGGGGTTAGCACCATTTGATTTACACAACATGCCTACAACTCTAAAGGTGAATTTTTATTTATTTATTTATTGTGATACAAACAATAAGATGAAAAAACAGAAATCTGGAGTGTGCATAGGTATTCACCCCTATTGTATGAAACCCCTAAATAAGAGCTGGTCCAACCAATTCAGTTCATATGTCACATAATTAGTTGACTAAGATCCACCTGTGTGCAATTAAAGGGTCACATGATCTGTCACATGATGTCTGTATAAATCAACCTATTCTGGAAGGACCCTGACTCTGCAACACTACTAAGCAAGCAACATGAGAACCAAGGAGCACTCCAAACAGGTCAGAGATAAAGTTGTGAAGTAGTATGGATCAAGATTGGGTTATAAAAAAAAAATCCCAAATTTTGAATATCCCAGGGAAATGCCATGTGTGGCGCAAACCCAACACCCTGAGAACACCATCTCTACAGTGAAGCGTGGTGGTGGCAGTATCATGCTGTGGGGATATTTTTCATCTGCAGGGACAGGAAAGCTGGTCAGGGTTGAAGGAAAGATGGATGGCACTAAATACAGGGCAATTCTAGAGGGAAACCTGTTTGAGTCTGCCAGAGGTTTGAGACTGGGACGAAGGTTCACATTCCAGCAGGACAATTACTCTAAACACATTGCTAAAGCTACACTGGAGTGGTTTAAAGAGAAACATTTAAATGTCTTGGAATGGCCTAATCAAAGCCCAGACCTCAATCCAATTGAAAATCTGTGGTATAACTTGAAGATTGCTGTACACCAACGCAACCCATCTAACTTGAAGGAGTTGGAGCAGTTTTGCCTTGAGGAATGGGCAAAAATCCCAGTGGCGAGATGTGCTAAGCTAATAGAGACATACCCCAAGAGACTTGCAGCTGTAATTACAGCAAAAGGTGGTTCTACAAAGTATTGACTTGGAGCAGTGAATACCTATGCACACTCCAGACTTCTGTTTTTTCATCTTAATTATTATCTGTCACAATAAAGAAAAAAAAAATACACCTTTAAAGTGGTAGGCATGTTGCGTAAATCAAATGGTGCTAACCCCCCCAAAATCCATTTTAATTCCAGCTTGTAATGCAACAAAACAGGACAAACACGAAGGGGGATGAATACTTTTGCAAGACACTGTAATTTACTTGCTTTAATGAATGCGGACACTCAACATAAACAGACTGCATTGTTGGTATGGGGAAGTTATCTGTGAATAGATGTTTAACATTTTTGGAAAGCTTCTCTGTTGTCAGTCTTGCTCTTTTACATTTTCTGGCACATTTCCTTCTAGATAGAGGGCTTTCCAGAGTCTCAGGAACATCACAAGCATTTCATCAAACTTCAAATTAAGATTTTATTAACCTCAAGAGAAATAAAAAATAGAGACCGGTGAGTGAATGACTTTTTATACCTGCTATAACTGTGATATTGCTTTTGCATAACAGGAATGAAACATTTCAGGAGTGTGGTGTTATTAGAAGATAAGTCATACCACCCTGTCATCTTTTCCATATTTTCCTATAACAGCACTCTCCATCTTGTTTTAGTCCCGACATAACTTACTCTCCATCAGACCACACTTGAGCAATGAGATGCTCATAAAACCAGTATTTTTTCTGTTTTTATAAATATATATATTATATATATATCTAAAATCACTGCTGCTGCACTTATAGCTTCCACATTTCACAATGCCTCATATGTACTAGAATGCAAATTTATGTATTGATGGCAAAACAACAGAAACAGTGATTTATTAACGTATTTATAATTGAAGAACAAAAAGTCCCTCAATACGACAAAGTCATGAAATGGTTCTTGATTGAAAACAACTTCTTGTGGATGTTTGTGCTCCAATTTAACACTAACAGGAATAGTCAGTAGCAGGACTGAAGCTCCGAACATAGAAAACCACAACAAACGCTTGTGTCTGGAGCACAAGCTGTGATCCTAGTGGTATTTTACTCTCATTCATCACCTCTATGCCTTTCTCCAGCCTCCTTCACTTTCCAGCATATTCCCTTTTAGCATCTGCTCATTCCATCAAACGAGGCTCATCTTCTGACTTCCAAACCCTCCAAAGAATTCCCCAGAGCAGCTCATCACATTTTCCACACCATCTCAAAGAACTACGATGTATAGGAGAACATTAAGAAGGGTATAAAAAGAGCAGTCAAGGACGGATGAGGAATTTCCTTTTGGAATTTTACAGACTAAGTGTATAACAAACATATTACCCTCTGATGACAATGAAGACCAGATCACAGGCCTTGTCATTTGTATCTTGAACTTGAAGAAAACTCACAAAGGCAAAATGATACAAGATTAAAGGACTCCAACCATCAGATTGGGTGATAACAGAGCATCAAGAGACCAAGGCTACAATAGAAGCTCCCCAAAATAACAACATAGATTTAAAATATACTTATTTAGTGAGGTAGATCAGATGCTTCTGCATTTACAGCTCCAGGCAAAAGTTTGGCCACACCTTTTAATTCAATGTTTTTTCTTTTTTTGTATTAATTAGTAGAAACCTCATGTCTTCAAGTAATGATGGATGTCGTTTCTCTTTACTTAGTTGAGCGGTTCTTGACATTATATGGATTACTATAGTTGTGGAATAGGGCTATTTACAGTATTTTTATTATTTACTATTTAATCTCAAACGCATTAAGGCAAGAAATTGCACTAATTAACTTTTGATGAGGCACCTGTTAATTGAAAAGCATTCCAGGTGACGACCTCATGAAGCTGGTTAAGATAATGCCAATAGTGTACAAAGCATCATCAAGGTAAACGTTGGCTACATTGAAGAATATAAAATATGAAACTTTTTTTTAATACTTTTTTGTTTACCACATAATTCCATATATGTTCCAGATGTTATTTCATAGTTTTGATGCCTTTGGTATTGTTCTACAATGTAGAAAACAGTTAAAATACAGAAACACCTATGAATGAGTAGGGGTGTACAAACTTTTGACTGGTACATTTTATATATCTCATATCATCTCTAGCCGCTTTATCCTTCTACAGGGTCGCAGGCAAGCTGGAGCCTATCCCAGCTGACTACGGGCGAAAGGCGGGGTACACCCTGGACAAGTCGCCAGGTCATCACAGGGCTGACACACAGACAACCATTCACACTCACATTCACACCTACGGTCAATTTAGAGTCACCAGTTAACCTAACCTGCATGTCTTTGGACTGTGGGGGAAACCGGAGCACCCGGAGGAAACCCACGCGGACACGGGGAGAACATGCAAACTCCACACAGAAAGGCCCTCGCCGGCCACGGGGCTCGAACCCGGACCTTCTTGCTGTGAGGGGACAGCGCTAACCACTACACCACCGTGCCGCCCCATTTTATTATATATATATATATATATATATATATATATATATATATATATATATATATATATATAAAGGATGCATTCAGTGCATATACTGTTTCACTGCTAATTTGACTACTCTTGTGAACTATATAATTACAGAAATAATTCACATAAGTCTGGGTTTATGTAAATACAATTTCAACTCTATGTCTGAGTTACGATATCAATGTTACCAATCAGTAACTTACTTTAGTAACTTTTCTAAGAGTATTGGTAGGATCAGTAATTTTCCAAAACTCCATTACTCATAGCTACCTAGATGTTTTTGTTTTCACAGTTGATTTATTTTTCTTTCTGCTTCTATTAAAAAAATAATTTAAAAACCCTGGATTTATGAAGCTGGCAATCTATTCATGAAATATCACACCATTGTCCTGTCAACTTTATTCACAGACTTCTATATGTAAATAGTGTAATGCACTTTATTGTGTGCAAACGTGATCACTTTGCCATATATTCCATTTGCAGTAAAACACTGTTATAGGAGTACAAATATACACTCACCAGCCACTTTAATATGAACTTATTCTTGATTCTAAGATTCCTGTTCTTGGCTGCAGGAGCGGAACCCAATGTGATCTTCTGCTGTTGCATGCTGAGATGCTTTTCTGCTCACCATGGTTGTAAAGAGTTGCTATGAGTCGCTATGTCCTTCCTGGCAGCTCGAACCAATCGGGCCATTTTCCTCTGACCTCTCTTATCAACAAAACATTTCCACCCACAGAACTGTCACTCACTCAATGTTTTTTGTTTTTTGCACCACTCTCTAAACTCTAGAGACTGTTGTGTGTGAAAACCGCAGGAGATCAGCAGTTTCGGAAATACTCAAACCAGTCCATCTGGCACCAACAACCATGCCACAGTGAAAGTCACACTTTGAGATCACAATTTTTTCCCCATTCTGATGTTTGAAGTGAACATTAACTGAAGCTCTTGATTTGTATCTGCATTATTTTATGAATTATGCTGCTCTCAAGGGATTAGCTGATTAGAGAAATGCAGAAAACAGCAGGTGGATGGGTGTTCCTAATACTAATAAAGTGGCCAGTGAGTGTATGTAACATTCAGCATTCCTTTGCAAATGAAAACTTTAGTAGTGACCAGTGATCTACAATTATTTCTCAGAAAGAATGGGTTGAGCCAAAGCACACAATTCAAATGTCCCAAGCCTGATAGCTACACAGCCATTCCACATGGGTAGCTCTTCTATCAATGACCAAATAAATGTTTAGCCAATTTAATAACTTTATAAAAAGTTCACACCAAATATTTACCAAAAATCTCCATGAGATACGATAGAGTTGTACCTGAGAACTGCTGCGGTAATCATAAAGACTGTCCTGTGTTCAGCTCAGGACTTTTACTCACAATACTATGTCTCATACTTTCAACAGACTTACAGTGGTGCTTGAAAGTTTGTGAGCCCTTTAGAATTTTCTATATTTCTGCATAAATATGACCCAAAACATCATCAGATTGTCATACAAGTCCTAAAAGTAGATAAAGAGAACCCAGTTGAACAAATGAGACAAAAGATTAAACTTGGTCATTTATTTATTGAGGAAAATGATCCAATATTACATATCTGTGAGTGGAAAAAGTATGTGAACCTCTAGGATTAGCAGTTAATTTGAAGGTGAAATTAGAGTCAGGTGTTTTCAATCAGTGGGATGACAATCAGGTGTGAGTGGGCACCCTGTTTTATTTAAAGAACAGGGATCTATCAAAGTCTGATCTTCACAACACATGTTTGTGGAAGTGCATCATGGCACGAACAAAGGAGATTTCTGAGGACCTCAGAAAAAGCATTGTTGATGCTCATCAGGCTGGGAAAGGTTACAAAACCATCTCTAAAGAGTTTGGACTCCACCAATCCACAGTCAGACAGACTGTGTACAAATGGAGGAAATTCAAGACCATTGTTACCCTCCCCAGGAGTGGGCGACCAACAAAGATCACTCCAAGAGCAAGGTGTGTAATAGTCGGCAAGGTCACAAAGGACCCCAGGATAACTTCTAAGCAACTGAAGGCCTCTCTCACATTGGCTAATGTTAAATGTTCATGAATCCACCATCAGGAGAACACTGAACAACAATGGTGTGCATGGCAGGGTTGCAAGGAGAAAGCCACTGCTCTCCCAAAAGAACATTGCTGCTCGTCTGCACTTTGCTAAAGATCACGTGGACAAGCCAGAAGGCTATTGGAAAAATGTTTTGTGGACGGATGAGACCAAAATAGAACTTTTTGGTTTAAATGAGAAGCGTTACATTTGGAGAAAGGAAAAACACTGCATTGTGGCATAAGAACCTTATCCCATCTGTGAAACGTGGTGGTAGTATGTTGGTTTGGGCCTGTTTTGCTGCATCTGGGCCAGGACAGCTTGCCATCATTGATGGAACAATGAATTCTGAATTATACCAGCGAATTCTAAAGGAAAATGTCAGGACATCTCTCCATGAACTGAATCTCAAGAGAAGGTGGGTTATGCAGCAAGACAATGACCCTAAGCACACAAGTCGTTCTACCAAAGAATGGTTAAAGAAGAATAAAGTTAATGTTTTGGAATGGCCAAGTCAAAGTCCTGACCTTAATCCAATCGGAATGTTGTGGAAGGACCTGAAGCGAGCAGTTCATGTGAGGAAACCCACCAACATCCCAGAGTTGAAGCTGTTCTGTACGGAGGAATGGGCTAAAATTCCTCCAAGCTGGTGTGCAGGATTGACCAACAGTTACCGGAAATGTTTAGTTGCAGTTATTGCTGCACAAGGGGGTCACACCAGATACTGAAAGCAAAGGTTCACATACTTTTGTCACTCACAGATATGTAATATTGGATCATTTTCCTCAATAAATAAGTATAATATTTTTGTCTCATTTGTTTAACTGGGTTCTCTTTATCTACTTTTAGGACTTGTGTGAAAATCTGATGTTTTAGGTCATATTTATGCAGAAATATAGAAAATTCTAAAGGGCTCACAAACTTTCAAGCACTACTGTATCTGCTGTCACACAGAAGAGGATGGGTTCCCTTTGGAACTTGGATCCTCTCAATGTTTCTCCATGATGTCATCTCAGAGAACTGCTCTTTGCCACTTCTGTATGTAATGCTAATTTACTACTAATAACTCCATATGTACTCAGTAGTCCTGTAAAAAAGACACATTACTACCCAGCACTATAAGACATGCCTCCATCATGTGTCTAGGTCAACATTGGGAATGTATGTTAGGGCTTTACGTTTTTTTTTTTCAGCTTGCTTCCCTACTTTATGAAATTACAAGAAGGTCTACAGTCTGGGACTTTAAAAGAAAGTTGCTTACTTCTTCAATTTGTACGTCCATGCTTCATGTCCATACAGAGTATTAAACAGAGAACAACCCATGTTATTTCATCCGTTTATAAAGAAACTCATTACTAAGATAAGACTTGTGTTTAAAAAATGGTGAGGATCAAAACATATTCTATGTTCTGGATATACTGACCGTTTTCCAAATCAGATAAAACTTCCACTAAAAGACCACTGCTTCCCTCTGTGACACAATAAATGACCCATTAAATAATCAGTCATTTAGAGTTACTCATTTAGACTTTTTCCCACTCATTTGGAGTTTCTTTCCATTTCTCAGCAATTTGAAGGCAAATAATGAGAGCATCCATATATAAAAATGTCAGCTACCTCCATATGCTGTGTTCAGATTCCAGAAGAATTACAAACTTGTGATTCCAATGTGATGGTAACGTACCATAACGCATTTAATTACAAAACGTGGATTTATAATGGCCTTGGAAATCTCATCGCATCTCATTATCTCTAGCCGCTTTATCCTTCTACAGGGTCGCAGGCAAGCTGGAGCCTATCCCAGCTGACTATGGGCGAAAGGCGGGGTACACCCTGGACAAGTCGCCAGGTCATCACAGGGCTGACACATAGACACAGACAACCATTCACACTCACATTCACACCTACGGTCAATTTAGAGCCACCAGTTAACCTAACCTGCATGTCTTTGGACTGTGGGGGAAACCGGAGCACCCGGAGGAAACCCACGCGGACACGGGGAGAACATGCAAACTCCACACAGAAAGGCCCTCGCCGGCCACGGGGCTCGAACCCAGGACCTTCTTACTGTGAGGCGACAGCACTAACCACTACACCACCGTGCCGCCCCGGCCTTGGAAATGTTAAATTTAATTTTAAAAGCATTCAAATGGACTTAAGTTAATTTTCTTGATATTAACTTTAAGAATTTTCAGTTAGGCAGTTATATATGATTTTCTCTCAAATAGCAATTAAGTCACTATTGAGGAGAATCATAAGTCTTATAGTAGCACTCATATAATCTGCTACGACAAAATAGCAGTCACATTATAGCAATGAATGCTCATAGTCTGAACAAAAGAAAGTGACAAATGAGACATGCTGTGTTTTCCACACACAGGTAATACTTTGGCAGTGCACCCAGGTATATTTGTCCCATTAAAAAGAAAATCACATTTTATTTATTAATGGATTTGTGGAAAAAACAATGCACCTTCTAAATTGGCTGCGGTATGAACTCGGCTCAGAGAGAGAGAGAGAGAGTGTGTGTGTGTGTGTGTGTGTGTGTGCGCAGTGAAAAGAGAAGAACTACACAGAACTTCCAGCTGCCTCATACTGCTTATTACCTGCCTCAGACTGATAAATTAGCATTTTGGCTTTTATCAGAGGTTTTATTTTGGCATGAGAGCCAGGACTTATTATATTTAGTAAACATATCACGGCTGAGGGGCTCATGTGATTTTAGCTTGCATCCATAACCTAGAAAAACAGCCTTCCTTAATAAACCTAATAAAATACACCAGACGTTTGATGAATTTTAACGTAGTTGGAAAATCAATGAATGATACAAAACTAAAATACAACTAAATAAATGCAGAGAGAGAGAGAGGACCCCATAACAGTTGAGCTAAATGAGAATAAAAGAGAAAAGTTAAGAGAATATGGCTGGAAATAAAATTGTCCTCTTACACTTGCAGTATATTAACCCTTGACCAATCACACCCAGAGGTGCTTGTTGAGAATTCCATTACTGATTTAGTCCGCCTTTGCAGTTATAATAACCTCCACTCTTCTGGATCTTCTGGAAAGGCTTTCCACCGGATTTTAGAGTGTGGCTATGATGATTTGCTCATGCAGCCACAAGAGAATTAGGTGAGGTCAGGCAGTGATTTGAACAGAAAGGCCTGGGGTTCAGTCAGTGTTCCAATTCATATCCCAAAGGTGTTCAGTGGGGTTAAGGTCAGGGATCTGTGCAGGTTACTCAAGTTCTTCCACACCAACCTTTGCAAACCATGTCTTCATAGCAGAGGTGGACAGTAATGAAGTACGTTTACTTGAGTACTGTACTTAAGTATGCATTTTGAGTATCTGTACTTTGAGTATTATTTTTGTTGGAAACTTATGACTCTAACTTCACTACATTTGAAAGACAAATATCGTACTTTTCACTCCACTGAATTTCCATGAAGGTCCTCGTTACTATGAAGCAGCTTTGAAAGTGGATGTCCTTTTCTTTTCTAAAACCCGATTGGTTTTTTCACAGGTGACACTGAGGCAGCTGATCAGTAATCACTAGGGTCACGTCACGTCCATAGATGGTATAAAATCAAGTTCAACGATTTCTCAGCAGCTTTATTTGAACACGATCAGTTGATGGAAGCAGGCGGTTCTTCTGGGGAATGCATGCACCCATGGCCATACAGAGAACCCATGTTTCAGTTTTCTGAAAGGATTAAAGTGCTGATGACACGTTTTTGACATCTTTGGCGATGTTTTATAACATAAAAAGTAATTCCCGATGATCCATATATTAATTCACGAAGGCGCCTATTTTACAAGTTATGATAAAAAACGCGGCTATTTGGGCAAATTTGACGGGGCTGCAGCAGTAGAGACGAAAGAGGAGGAGGAGCTATATGACGTCAGCGAAAGAACCTTCCTCCTAATTTACCAGTTTGTTGTTGATGCGGCAGGTGTTCAGTTTGTCATTATTAGTATTATTATTATACCTTATTATACATTATATATATTAGTTATTATGCCTTCGCGTTGTGTTGCCAGCTTTTGCTCCAAAACCCACAAGGATGGGATAAGTTTATTCAAGTTTCCCAGAGATCCCGAGCTGCATGCGAAGTGGGTGAAGCAAGTCAGGCGCACTCGTGACAAGTGGGAGCCCTCACCAATATCCGTCCTGTGCTCTGAACACTTCGATTTGGATTGTTTTGACACCCTTCCCAGCTTAAAAGAATCTCTTGGGTGTTCAGTTCAGCACAAACGTGTGTTGCTACCATCAGCAGTGCCTACAGTATTCCGGAGGGGGTCTACTAGTAGCTACGCCGGATCCAAAGACAGTCCTCCTGTCAGAACATGTGTTGTGAAACGACATAAGATAAAGGTACGTAGAGCTATAGATTCTACATGATAATCATAAATGTAATCATAAAGTCAGCGTGATATCAGTCATGTATTTGCTTGTGAAAGCTTGCGGCTTTCATGTACCGTAACTGCCGCCTAGCAACGAGAGGCAAAGGGTAAAGAGGGTAGGCTATCATAGATTCTATTCGGAAGAGATCAACACAATTCTAGACTCCCAGAAGAGGAAGAGCTAGCACTAGAGAGTTCACCGGCGTTTTCATGCGCCATTTCCATTGAGTAGAACCAGAGTAGAACAGCCAGGGAACCGCAGCGTGTTCTTCCGCTGACGTCACAACATGGCCGCGAGCCACGGACCCAGTTTTCTTGCGCTGTGCAATTAAAAGTTGGATATTCGCATAACAACAGCTTCTTTTCACGTCATAATAACAGAAATCTAACATGTTTGCCATGTTGTATAGTTTATTTAAGAAATTGCATAGAGTCATGTTCGTGTCATCAGCACTTTAAAGATTACTTTCATTTTAAATGTGTGCTTTGTTTGCCTAAAACGGAGCACATCACAGCCTACAAAAACTCGCTGTCCAAACAAGATTGAGGCATGTAAACATTTTATTGCAAGAGAAAGCTTGCAATGAAGTTGTCTGTGCTTTTAGAGCTAGCGATAACGTTGCAATAGCTATGCAGTCTGGTTAGTCAGATGACTTTCTATGGATTTGCCCGCCAAGTTGCCATCGCCTTGTCCACGGCTAACATTAACACATAGCTAGTTAATTTGGACACTGTTAGCGTAGCTCCATTTTTACATGCTAACATGAATAACATTAACTTTTCTGAAGTCTCATCTCATCATCTCTAGCTGCTTTATCCTGTTCTACAGGGTCGCAGGCAAGCTGGAGCCTATCCCAGCTGACTACGGGCGAAAGGCAGGGTACACCCTGGACAAGTCGCCAGGTCATCACAGGGCTGACACATAGACACAGACAACCATTCACACTCACATTCACACCTACGGTCAATTTAGAGTCACCAGTTAACCTAACCCGCATGTCTTTGGACTGTGGGGGAAACCGGAGTACCCGGAGGAAACCCACGCGGACAAGGGGAGAACATGCAAACTCCGCACAGAAAGGCCCTCGCCGGCCACGGGGCTCGAACCTGGACTTTCTTGCTGTGAGGTGACAGCGCTAACCACTACACCACCGTGCCGCCCCTTTTCTGAAGTCCTTTCAGAAATATGTTTTAGCATAATCTTGCCAAATAAATAGAATGTAGACATTTCTTTTCTAGTAACATGAGCTACCCAATATGATTTCGAGTTTGAAAGGAGTTTGCTAGCATGTCAGGTGGAGCTTCAGCTCTGCAGGTTCTACAAACTAGTCAGTAAACCCAGTACGTTGTTTCAGAGGCAATTAGATATTGTAAGCATCAACAAAAAATCTACTTTTAATACTTAAGTATTTTTAAAAGCAAGTACTTCAGTACTTTGACTTAAGTAAAAATTTGACTGTACAACTTTCATTTGTATTGGAGTAACATTTGACCAGTGGGATCTGTACTTTGACTTCAGTAATGAAGTTGGGTATTTTGTCCACCTCTGCTTCATGGACCCTTTGTGCACATAAGCATTGATAATGGAGAATCTTAATTCCACAGAATACAAAGGCATTCTATACAGCTGATTGAAACTTCAAGGCAACAGTTTGGGGAAGACCCACACATGGGTGTGATGGTCAGGTGTCCACATACTTTTGGCCATATAATGTATTAACTAAATTACAGGCTGGTACAGTAGCAGGGGACCAGGTTACTATTTGGATGAAGTTTTGCATGCTCTTCCTGTGTTCACATGGGTTTCCACTGGTTTCTCCAGTTTTCTCCCACCTCACAAAACATGCAGGTAGGTGGACTGACTGCACTGAATTGCTCCCAAGTGTGAACGAGTGTGAATGGTACCCTGTAATAGACTAGCATCCCATCCAGGGTGAAATCTCATACCTTGCACCAAGTGTTCGAGATATACTCCTGAACCAACATGACCCTGACCAGGACAAAGCAGTTGCTGAAAGTGAATGAATTTGCACAATTAATACTACAAGATATTACACAGTTGCATGGAGATATGAAGTTTATCTTCGAGTGGTGAACATATTTCACGAGTGAGCATAGCAAATGAGTGAAAATATTTTCAACATGAGAAGACAGACTTCATATCTTCACGCCACCCTGTAATGTTCTTTATATTACTGTATATGGACACAGACACAAAAAAACCTGCAAGTTTATCATCCATCCATTACCGCTTATCCTGTACAGGGTCCCAGGCAAGCTGGAGTCTATCCCAGCTGACTATAGGCAAGAGGTGGGATACACCCTGGATAAGTTGCCAGATCATCACAGGGCTGACACACAGAGATAAACAACCATTCACACTCACACCTACGGTCAATTTAGAGCCACCTAACTAACCTGCATGCCTTTGGACTGTAGGGGAAACCGGAGCACCCGGAGGAAACCCACACAGACACAGGGAGAACATGAAAACTCCACACAGAAAGGCCCCCATCAGCCACTGGACTCAACCCCAGAACCTTCTTGCTGTAAGGCGACAGTGCTAACCACTACACCACCATGCCACCCCCAAGTTAATCAAAAGAATTTTAATTTTTAACCAGTTCTCCATTTTGACAACGCGTGTCTAGTCAGTGGGAAAACACAGAGTGACGTCATCAGAATGAAATATTGGCAAATGTGTCACTCAGGTCAGAAAGATGTATTTTGTATGAAAAATACATGAGAAGATAAACTTCATATCTTCAAGCCAACATGTGATTTTCTTTTTGGCTCAACCTTTGACTGAAGCCTATTGAGGCACCTGTCTGTATGTGTATGTTTAACCAGGTTCAAGCATGTTTAAGAATGTAATTGGTGTGCCAGCCTCAGGTGGCGATTCCACGGTCATTGTGTCACGCCACTGCGTATTGACTATGTAAGCACCATGTTACAAAACCTCAGGTTGCATTGTAATCCTCTGTGGCCGAACGGTCTATAGCGCTGTCCAGGAAAGGAACAGATTTTGCAACGTTGGTTCGGATCCGGGCGGCACGGTGGTGTAGTGGTTAGCGCTGTCGCCTCACAGCAAGAAGGTCCTGGGTTCGAGCCCCGGGGCTGGCGAGGGCCTTTCTGTGTGGAGTTTGCATGTTCTCCCCGTGTCCGCGTGGGTTTCCTCCGGGTGCTCCGGTTTCCCCCACAGTCCAAAGACATGCAGGTTAGGTTAACTGGTGACTCTAAATTGACCGTAGGTGTGAATGTGAGTGTGAATGGTTGTCTATGTGTCAGCCCTGTGATGACCTGGCGACTTGTCCAGGGTGTACCCCGCCTTTCGCCCGTAGTCAGCTGGGATAGGCTCCAGCTTGCCTGCGACCCTGTAGAAGGATAAAGCGGCTAGAGATGATGAGATGAGATGGTTCGGATCCTGGGGTCAACGTAAAAGGCTGAGCTCAGACCTGCACAGGTCTCAAGTTATTATATAGCAACATTAACAAAAAAAGTATCCAAAATTATCAAAACAATTCATTGATTTCCTCACGAGTGACATATAGAGATTTATGACATGGTTTTGGTTCTCCATGTCCCGGATGTCGATCGTATGAAAAGTACGAGTGGTGTATTTCCCAGTAAAACACTATCCATCCATCCATCCATCCATCCATCCATCCATCCATCCATCCATCGATAGATAGATCACTGCATATTCATCCATCTGTTGTTAAAATATATTCCACATTATGTCATACAGTCCCTTGGGCAAATAGTTTCCCCCACAGGCAAATAGTAAATCAATACTTTTCAATCAGTCAAATGACCTAACGGTGTTATCTGCCAAGAGTATCCAAATTTGTAGTTCCCACAAGGCTCCCGTGTCTTTAAAATCAATCTGTTTCCTGGCCATTATTTAAGACAAAGGATGGTTGGGAAAGACTTGAGAGCTCTACTAAACTATTATACAACAGCACTTTAGCCAAATCTGTTCTCTATACAGTGGTATAACATGACACATCTGGGTTAGTTAACCTCACTCTGCTAGGCTGTTACTGTGATAATGCCCATTTAAAAGACAGAGTACAGAATAGATTTGGAGTAGAGACCATGCACTTTACCATAATGTGCAACAGCAGCCACTCACTTAATGAAAAGAACAACAATGTGATTAATGCATCCAACTGAGGAGACAAAACATGAGGAAAATGTGACAAAGCATGTGATCCATGTGACAACAAAATCTAGATTCTATGAATATAATCCCAAGACGAGATCACCAAATCCCCAAACTCATTCTCTAATCAAAATGAAAAGTCTTACACCCTACGTCCCATGTGCATCATAGATCTCCTGACTGTATGTGTATTATATTTATTTAATGTCAAATTAGAGACCAAAACACATCTAATAGAATAAATCCGTATTCAGTGAATTTAAAAAATCCTTGGACTCGGAGAGATCTGCCTTCAGATCCTTCTGCCTTTCAGAATATTATGAGTGCATGATATCATGTAACCACCATCTAATAATCCATGAGTCAGTGTTCAGATGATGTGTGACCTCAAAATGCCTTGAACAGACAGGGCAGCAGACCAACATGTAGATATTTAATGCGACTGTACCAGTTGATTGAAAAACAAAGCAACATTCAGCTACAAAAAGCTCCTTACCACATTGTTTGCGTGCCCATACTCTCTGAAGCAATGCTACAAAATCACAGATTTGATCTCAGATGCCAAGTCCAAACAAAGTGAGCTCCATTACAAAAGAAAAAATACAAGTCTATCTTGCAACCGTTATGCATGGACATGCAATACACTCAAAAAGAAGCCACAAAACGTCCAATGTTATTAGGTTACACTGTTATAGGCATGGGGAAAGATGCCAAATTTACGAGGGCATGTTTAAACAGTGGCAGAATAGGGGGGGGGGAAATCAGTGGAGGTGTTGATTTGAAACAAAAGAGTTGTTTAACAAACTTGGGAATATTCAGTCATTCAACTGCTATGTCCGGATCAGGGTCACAGTGGACCCAAGCCGACCCTGAGAACACTGGATTAAGCTCTGGATGGGACTCTGGGCTATTGCAGGGTTTTTAGGAGGTAGGAAGAAGTCAGAGAATCTGGAAGAAATCCATGCAGTCACAGGGAGAACATGTACAGGAACTCCTCACAGGCAGTAACCCAAGCTCAGGATCGAACCTGGGACGCTGGAGACGCATGTTGGCAGTGCTACCCATTGCGTCACTGCCCCGCCTGAGCTGGCAGTATTAGTACTTTTAAATACTTATTATATACATCAGAAAACAGACTAGTTAAAAATTACATTGGGAAATACCACAAAATTAACTTTACAAGAAGAAAACAGTTCAAAATAATCTCATAGGGGCAGGTGCCAAAAAGCTTATTGCATAAAAAACCCAAACCCATATTATCCAGTTTGTTAAATATGCCAGTCTAATAATGTAATAGCTCTATTAATGTTGCATTGTATAATAAAATATAATATACAAAATATCCCAGAGATTATAAATTCAAATTAAACTTGGAAATCTTTGCCTGGTTCATGCTGTTTTGAGTATACTGTATTTAAGCCAATATTAAATCCGTTCTTATACAGATTTCTATTATGTTCAACAGGAATTTGCAAAGATCATTTGGTAATAGTGTGGATTTTGTTCCTGCCCATTCTGGAAAAGCACAGTAACATCACTTTACAGATCTTAAATGCGGTGCTGTAGTACTTGAGACTTAGTCTGGTTAACACCAGACCATATCACAAGTGAAATATGGTCTGGAATCCGCCTATTGAATTTCTCGTAGGGGAGGTGTGGTTTACGATTGTCAATGGCCGTTTATTGGACGTTGCGAATATCTATCATTTGGCGTATACGTAGCCCATGGCCAATCATGGCAGTTGTACCCGGTGACGTAGTTAGAGCGACGAAGAAGACAAAAAGGCGAAGAAGAGAAGGAAAGAGAAAGAGAAGGCAAAACAAAAATAGGAAAACAATGGCACCGAACGATTACTGCCGTTTGTGCAAGACAAAGCTTGATCGAAAGTTTGGTTCGTATCGCTCGCCGCCATGTTAAATGTGATCCGTAAACAGTCCCAAATAAACTACAAGCTTCCGTTTGTCAAGTAGTACGCATCACCGTCTTTCCACCCCTCCCCACTCTCTGATTGGCTCCCTAACTCAGGCGAGCCTTTAGACCATAGTTTCCATGCTGTCTTTTCAGATCGGAACGATTATGCAAAGCAGCATGGGATTTCCCAGGCTACTTGAGACTGGTTTCAAGATGACTTTTTGAAGGTCTCAGTATCAACTGCATTTTTACTCGGTTTTGTCTCGGTCTCAGACATAGAGGACTCTGGATTTTATTTCAAGACCTGTCAAAACAACTGTGGGGATTTCACTAAATTACCTGTGTACTGTCTGATTTATTTAACAACACTGTTACTGTGTTTGGATGTCTTGATACACTCTGATCTTGGTCATGACTTGGTCTTGGCTACACTCACTTCTTCCAGTTTGTCCCACTTGTGTGTGGGGTCGCTGCCATGTGGACCCTATTGATCCACGTCATATTAATTGGAGTACAATTTTACGCCGGGTGCCCTTCCAGCCGCAACCCTCCCATTTCCAGGCTTGAAAAACAACCACTCACACACATTCACACCTAACTGCATGTCTTTGAACTGTAGGGGAAACCAGAGTACCCAGAGGAAACCCACACAAACACAGGGAGGACATGCAAACTCCACACAAAGGCTCCCGTTGGCTAATGGGCTCGAACCCAGAACCTTCTTGCTGCGAGATGACAGTGCTAACCACTGCCGCCCTTTAGGTGGTCTTGACTATGACACTACTTCAATGTCAAGGTTTATTATTATTATTATTATTATTATTATTATTATTAATGCCTTTGCTGATCTTTAGAAAAGGAACAGAAATATATATTAATATCATCTGAATGCAATTTAGCAGAACACAACATCAAATATAATCCTAGTTTTTAAGAGTTATAGGTCCTGGGTAAGACCTAAAACTGCAACTGGTGGAGAGACTCCGGCTCAGGAGAGCTAGAGTTGTGGGGAATGTGGAGCGACCCCTTGGTCTCCATTGCTCCCAGGTCCACCTTGGCCCAGAGTGGTAGCACCTGTAAAGGGTCCCAGCTATGGGTAAATACTATCCGATGGATAGACACACCCCACTGCCTTGTGGGTTAGCCTTGTTAGGTAAGGGCTAAGGGAGTAAACCCTAACAGAAAACAGGGCCCATTCCCTCCAAAATGGTTGGGCAGTGAGTTAGCACCTTGCCCCCAAAAAACTTTACACTGCTACTGAAATGGCAATGAATATTGGTCACCAACAGATGGAAGACGCAGGAGGGGCAGACCTAAGATAACATGGAGGTCAACATTTAGAGAGGACTCGGCGGTGAGGGGACTCACATGGGAAGAGGGAAACCACGCCGCCCAAGACAGATGATGATGAAGAGGATTTGCCGCTCTTTGTCCCCCCAGGGATCGGCGGAACTAATAATAATAAAAATACTTTTAAAAAATGAAATGGCAATCAAAAGTACGGTGGCCCTGAAGAGCAAATCACAACCACAAATAGGCAAATCACAAGGGCAAATAACATAGAAGTCATAGGCTACTCTTTGATATTGAGATGTATCTCAATGTATTCTTTATCAGTATTCCTTCTTCTTGTGTCCTGGTTGCTTTACCGTTTGCGAGGCCTGGGACCAAAGGGCACATGTGGCGCATTTCCTTCCGGTTAAAAAGATGGACAGTGTGTTCGGCCAATTAGCGACGATCCTTGTCAACAGCACGTTCCTACTATTTCTGGTAGAAGTTAACGTTGTGTTTTCTGCTTTGTGGTTGTGTTTTGTGATGTGCTGTTGTGATTTCCTGTTTGTCGTTATGTTTTGTGATGATGTGTTGCATTTTCCCATTTGTGGTTGTGATTTTCCCTTCAGGGTCGCAGTACAAAAGTCCCCATAGGTTCCATAAATTGGGCCAATTTCAGCACCAAAGCACCAACTCGTTTCCATGGCTGTGTCCCAAACACTTCCCTGTTATCTATATACCTAAAGTGCACTACATTCTATATGAAATAGTGGCTTCTACACCTCATGTAGTTCAGGCTACATGTTCAACAGGGAGGTTTTTATTATTCACCATCCTGCATCTCTGTGCGCTTTTATGCAGTGGGGCCTTTCATACAGGCGCAGGGAAATAATGCGGCTGCGAGGAGTCAAGCACAGGGTTGCCAGTTTGAAACTTCCCTCTCTAGTTCAGATCAGGTCATCTCATCTCATATCATCTCTAGCCGCTTTATCCTGTTCTACAGGGTCGCAGACAAGCTGGAGCCTATCCCAGCTGACTACGGGCGAAAGGCGGGGTACACCCTGGACAAGTCGCCAGGTCATCACAGGGCTGACACATAGACACAGACAACCATTCACACTCACATTCACACCTACGGTCACTTTAGAGTCACCAGTTAACCTAACCTGCATGTCTTTGGACTGTGAGGGAAACTGGAGCACCCGGAGGAAACCCACGCGGACACGGGGAGAACATGCAAACTCCGCACAGAAAGGACCTCGTCAGCCACGGGGCTCGAACCCGGACCTTCTTGCTGTGAGGCGACAGCGCTAACCACTACACCACCGTGCCGCCCCAGATCAGGTCAATTCTTGAAAATCAAAACACATCCTAGTCTACTTCCATGGTACACCCATTTGCTTTTTCACGCCAAAAGCAAAACGTTGTGGCTATGATTCTTCTTCGTCGTCGTCCCAAAGCCAGTAACGGCCGTACATATGAGCACCACTAATGACATTTTAACAGTCCATTATTGGTGTGTCTAGGGAATTTTTTAAACTTAGCAGAGCCCATCCCTCTCCAAGCTTGATCAATGGAAAATTTAGAGTCGCCAGTTAACCCAACTGCATGTCTTTGGACTGTGAGGGGAAACCGGATCACCAGGATGAAACCCACACAAACTCTACTTAGAAAGACCGCCGTCGGCCACTGGGTTCAAACCCAGAGCCTTCTTGCTGTGAGACGACAATGCTAACCACTACACCATGATTATCCAAGCTCAGATTGCTTGCCCTTTTGGATGAACAATTGGCTCAATACGAGCTAGACATGAATTTACTAGGCTTGCATGAACTGAATAGCAATAGATGCCTTTGAGATGTAACCGGAGGGTAGCAAGGTTTATTTCAAAGGTGGCAAGTGCAACCCTGTGACACGGTTTAGGTTTATATCCAATATAGTGTGTCATCATTTTCTACCAGACCCAAAGAGGTTGTAATAAATGAAGTTAGGTGAAATCGTTCAATCTGGCAACATGTGCCAAACATGTAAAGTTTGAGGGAAAAGTTTGATTAAAGGAAGGAAGGAAAGAAGGAAGCATAGATAGATAGATAGATAGATAGATAGATAGATAGATAGATACTTACCGCATGTTTGGCACAGCACGTGAGTGATATTATTTCTCACCATGCGCTTGCTCTGCACAGGCGGAGTGAGTGCGCGCAATACCGACGCGTCTCCGGTGGGTTCCGTGAAGAACACATACCGCGTCCCTGCTTTCATCCGAAAGCATTTATCCTCCCGGGAATAGACAAGAAACACCACGGTGTCCTTGCTGAGCCCTCCGGTCTTGATCTCCCATAGCCGGTGCACTCTTATCCTACTTGGATGAAGCTCTGTACCCGGTACCGGCTCGCGCGTCTTTTCCGTTACCCCATTCACACGGAACGGTTCCGTTTCGTACCCCGGTCTCTCCGGGGATTCCTCCACTACCCCTTCAAACACGAGCCCAGCGCGTAGTGCCAGCTCCCGCACCGGGGTGGAGAAGCAGTCGGGCTTCCCGCACACGGACAGAGACGTCAGGAGTCCGCAGATTACGCACAGCAGGCGCATTGTAACGGAGGCTTGAACGCAGGGAACAGACGCAGGTGGCACAAGGGAAGGGCACTTTAAGCCGACTGAATGCACTCGGAGTGCACACTGGGTGCTACTGGAGAGGGCGGAGTTGCCCGAGTAGAAAATTTGAACCTTGTGTGAGAGGGTTTCCCTTTTTACAGTCTCCAACCAACTGTGGCATCATCCATCACTGAATATGCATCAACGTCCTTCATTCAGGCAATCTACTATTCAAAATATAAACATCACATTTTGAGTTAAATGCATGTTTAAGGCAAAACACAACAGCTGAATCGGGTAATTAAAACTATCCCACATATCACAATAGATAACCTATTTTTAATTTTCCAAGTGATGGCTGATACAAGTATTATGTGCATACTTCATAAAATCTGTCTTCAGTGTTGTGAGAATTAAAATATTTACACTACCGTTCAAAAGTTTAGGGTCACCCAGACAATTTTGTGTGTTTTCCATGAAAAGGCACACTTTTATTTCCCACCATAAGTTGCAAAATGAATAGAAAATATAGTCGAGACATTTTTCTGGCCATTTTGAGCATTTAATCGACCCCACAAATGTGATGTTCCAGAAACTCAATCTGCTCAAAGGAAGGTTAGTTTTATAGCTTCTCTAAAGAGCTCAACTGTTTTCAGCTGTGCTAACATGATTGTACAAGGGTTTTCTAATCATCCATTAGCCTTCTGAGGCAATGAGCAAACACATTGTACCATTAGAACACTGGAGTGAGAGTTGCTGGAAATGGGCCTCTATACACCTATGGAGATATTGCACCAAAAACCACACATTTGCAGCTAGAATAGTCATTTACCACATTAGCAATGTATAGAGTGGATTCCTGATTAGTTTAAAGTGATCTTCATTGAAAAGAACAGTGCTTTTCTTTCAAAAATAAGGACATTTCAAAGTGACCCCAAACTTTTGAACGGTAGCGTATTTTTTGATGTAAATCTGATAAAAGCAATTACCATTTCCTGAAATCATTTAGAAACTGAGATTTTGGATTCTGAAAGGAGAAAAAAAAATGTTTTGAGGAAAAGCTTGGTCTTAAAAAAATACAAGGTGGTTTAATATGTTTCCACTTGGTGTGGTTTATAAACTGCATAAAATGTACTGATGACATGTTTTTCAGGGATAAATGATGCAATTGTGAAGTGAGCGAAGCTTAAAGGAGATACGCAGAACCTTTATTTTTAAATACATTTCGGAGTGGATAGTATCTCCAGCCTTGACTCTTGTATGCTGCATAAATGGGAATAAAAATATATATTTTTTGAGTGTTCAAATCGACTGCAAAGTTGGCATTTGAGCTGCCCCGTTGAGCCAGCCAGCCCTGAGCACGTGACGTCACAGCGGTTTAAAGCCGAGGCCTTTTACAGCTATAGACCAAAGTCATATAAATAAAAATTTATGGTGAAAGTAAGAAATACCGTTACCGACTTGCTCAACTAAGACTGATTTGACTTCATTGATTGTGGGTTGACTCTCATTAAAACAGGATAGGTGTTATAACTTATGCAACATACACGTACATGCATGCATTTTCACTGAGAAAACGTAAAAAGCTAATTAAATAATCAGATGAACTGAGACAATCACATTCTGAAGCAAATTAAATAATCTTATACTGGTAACTTAAACACACAATACAAGTTACATGTATTAATCTAAATGCAGGTAAACGTGTTGTTTTGTATCCAAATGAGAGTCGGAGCTTACCCGTCTGTGTTCTCGCTTCTTGTGGCCGATTGTTTTGAAACAATCTGACTTTCAGTTGTTCGTTCAGTTCTCCGTTCATTGGCTTCTTCCACATAAGGGCAAGATGGTAGCAATATCCAGCAGAGAAATCAGACAGATGGTCCACTCATTCTCCATTTTCTCCATACTGAGTACTCCGCCATTACTGCTCGGGTCAGGCAATTACTAAAACCCGGGACGGGATGTCACCGGTTTTAGCAACAACCATGGGGGGGGTGTCACTGCCCGAGCGGTAATGTGTCACATCCCTTTCTGTCCCGGGTTTTAGCAACAACCCTTGGCTCACACTCTGGGAGAACTGGTGCAACTGAACTTACTTTCCTTTTTTAAAAAAATAATAAATAAATAAAATAAATGCTTTAGCCAACGCTCCTCAACAGATCAGAGGTTTCGTACAAGTCCTCAGTAAAATGTGCAGAGCAGAGGAGATATCACTTTGTAGCCACCCAATGTGCTCGTGAACTTCTCTCAAAACGCGTCCAAATCTTTGCAGTTGAACATTCTTGGGCCATGAATGCAGCGTAAATCCACCTTCTGTCGTGTTGCTACACCTGCCAGCAACACATCTACGTGGCATGGCGATAAATTAGCTGAAAATGGAGGATCGGAGTTGCAGTCACCTGTGTTTTAGTATAGCGGAAATGGCGATGAGACCGATAGACTTCCTGCTGTGGCGTTACAGACGTCAAGGTTATTCACTCAGATCGCGACCTATATGAATCACTTTAATCGTAAAAATTACTGTATTAGATTTATTGTTAACGCTTAAAACTATTCCTGTGCCATTCTTGAGGGCTCAAGGCATTTATAAACGAAAGTGAGGCCGTGGCTCTGCGCATCTCCTTTAAGCCTTCTTCATAGTTGCTAAGTATCAAATAATTCTGTGGTTTAAAAGAATGTGCAAATCTGAGTATCTGAAAAATGACTCAAGTAACTAAAATGGTCAGTCCTGCTTATAGTAGTTTGTTTTAATAGGTAAGGTTAGAAAAATATATTTATTAGAAAACTCTGGAAATGTCTGAATGTTGCCCAAATGTCCCCAATGCTTCACCACCCATAATACCCAAATGCCATCATAATTTCACATTGGATGGACAATTGGTTGAACGTTTTAGATTAAAAAAAAAAAAGCTTTTATTTTAAAAACTAGGAGTCAATAAAATGCATTTTGGATACAGAGGTTTAGTATCATTCAGCTATAGTAATAAACAAGTCAATGGAAATATTCCACAAAGCTGTATTAATACTGCACACTGACTCTATCATTTGTGGCAACTAAAACAGAGACTGTGTATAGGAAATGGTGGAACTGACAACCTAGACCCCTTAAATTGAGTCTCTCCTTTAAGGGGCCTGGACTAAAAAAACCTTGCTTTATCAAGACACCACTGAGTCTACTGTACAGAGTCTTGCTGTACAGGGAAAATTGGGTATTTGTGGAATGCCCTGGGCCGAAATAGGATGAACAGTGCAATGTATGGTGAAGGTGTGGCATGGAGGGTGCCTTTTCTTTCTTAAGCCTTTGCCCAAAACCCAATATGTTTACCTCTGGGATTGAATCCCACCCTGATATTGGTACACTGTCTTTCAAGATCACATACTCTATCAGGGTATATGCAGGAATCCTGGAGTTGAATTTACTACCTTTTTCACTACCTTCACCATATTTTTTTACTACCAACACAACATCGGGCAGCGGCCTTTTTTTTTTGGGGGGGGGGGGGGGGGGTATCCTAACCATAATCCTTAGCCCCACCCTAAGGTCAACTTGACACGTCTTAAAACAAATGACACAGGACAACGGTGATTAACAATAATAAACATTTAATAAAATGTGTCATATTACTCACACACATCAGACAGACTAAAGTGGTGAATTTCTCTCTTAAAGGAGCAACTGATGTCATCACAAGAGGTAACTTGTAACAATAACCTATAGGGTTTACACTGTGGACTCAAGAACTGTTCAAAGAGTCCAAAGAGTGGTAATGGGTGGTAACCATTGTTATTAATTGATTGATATAACATCAGATAAAAGTTTGAACAGTTTTGAACATGTCCCAAAATAAATTTGAAGAGACAACAACTTTACCTGCATTCATCAGCTGATAACTTACGCTGGCAGATTACATGAGCAAGGGAGAGGGTGAAAAAGGGAGAGAGAGAGAGAGAGAGAGAGAGAGAGAGGGATGGAGTAGAGAAGAGAGAGAGGGAGAAGGAGGGGTGGAGCATTGAGATGGCAGAGAAAAGGATAGTGGTGGAAGAATAAATACACAGACACATGTAGAGAGAGGGAGAAAAGAGATAAGGGAAGAAAGATGAATGGACAGGAAGGGAGAGAATAAGAAGAGGGGCGAAATTGTGTGATTGAAGGAGGAGAGAGGCACAGTCACAAAAGCCTCAGTTGTGCGGACTTCTCTTCAATCCTTTCCTCCAAATGACGAAGCTCTTCTTTTTTTTTTTCTTTCTGTCTTCTGCGAAGCGTGTTGGACTTGGTGATAAGTTCAGCCATTTTGGATCCGGCCTTTCCCTCAGCTTGCTCGGCCGACTTGTCTGCATCATTTTGAAGTGACTCACAGACACTGCTTAGTACCTCACGCTGGGTTCTGAGGTCCAAGAGCTCATCCTCAGCTGCCTTCCTCTTCAGAGAATGTGCAGCAGTCTCTTTTTTTCTTTCTTTCATTCTCCAGGTACAGTCTATACTGAGATCTTGCAGATGATGCTGAGGCAAGGAGCTCCTTTGTCAGAGGTACTTTTAAAACACCCCCACAACTGCTGATCTGGTCACTGACTAATCGCAGTGATTCCAGCGATTCATCCTGGAGGTTGCATGTTTCCACCTCTTTATTGATTGAAAATCCTCTTTCAACTGTGGCTTGGCCACGGGACAGAAGGAGGAGGCTCTTGCAAAACTGTAGTAAGTCAGGGTAAGGCGTGCTGAGAGTTGTGTAGAGAAACACATTGCCGCTCCTTCATTGGTTTAAAGGATAGGAAACGTTCACCTCTTCCTTCCACTGAGGTCAGGGATGCAAACTGCTGAATGATAACATCACCTATAATATTAATCTCATCTCATTATCCCTAGCCGCTTTATCCTGTTCTACAGGGTCGCAGGCAAGCTGGAGCCTATCCCAGCTGACTATGGGCGAAAGGCGGGGTACACCCTGGACAAGTCGCCAGGTCATCACAGGGCTGACACATAGACACAGACAACCATTCACACTCACATTCACACCTACGGTCAATTTAGAGTCACCAGTTAACCTAACCTGCATGTCTTTGGACTGTGGGGGAAACCGGAGCACCCGGAGGAAACCCACGCAGACACAGGGAGAACATGCAAACTCTGCACAGAAAGGCCCTCGCCAGTCACGGGGCTCGAACCTGGACCTTCTTGCTGTGAGGCGACAGCGCTAACCACTACACTACCGTGCCGCCCCACCTATAATATTGATAAAGAAAATAAGATAAGATATAAGCATTCATGACATTTAATGCATTGCAGTCTGCTTAACTGCCCATTACAAAGTAGAATATCTCAGCTTTTCATAGAGAGCCAATGTGCATACAGTAATTTTTAATAATTGCATCATCAATACCTTCAATGCCACCCCTAGAACATGGCCTTCATTTGAATGACCTTTCCACTTCAACTGTCCCTACACATACTACATTTTCTTACCAGCTGGAATGCCACCTGTCAGTTTCTTGCCCTGAAGGAATGTCTGCACTACACTCTTCATTTGCTTGATGCACCACTCTGACTCTTGGTGGATTCTTGTGGGATCAAGGCATGCGATGTGTCTAACCATAGGATACTTTAGGGGGGATTTGTCCTGCAATTTTCTGACCACCTTAATAAGGCACTTCAAACACTCTTGCCTGAAGGTTAGCACAGAGAGCTCCCCTATCTTGCATCCTGGTCTGCTCTGAAGGGCCTAACAAATAGAGAACATTAATGTTCATTCACAGTACACTACCAGCATTGATTGGAAACTAAACTAGAAAATACAAACTAAAAACAATTCAAGCAATGTAGCAGGAATGAGAATGAGGTTTGATATATCCTCATGACTGTGGTTCAGTTTAAGTCATGGGACCAAAGGTTTGGTGGTGAAGACAGGTAAGGTTCAGAAGGTGACCATTACCAACCACCTAATTACAACAGCTATATTGCTTACAACAGAAGTGGTTAAATAATGACCATCATTACTCATTCATTATCTACCCTAAGAGTTTGAAGTAACATTTCAATGTTGCTGACAGCACAATGCACACATGCTATTGAAATAATCTGCACAATAATGACCTTAATGGCAGACTCGGCACCAAGTCCGATGTCCACATTTTTAAGGTGGGGTTTACATTAGACCGTATCAGCGGATCATCAGATTAACGTTTTTAAAACGATTAGTGTGCACACAGCAACGCCAATACACGATTCGCGTGCACACAGCAACGCCAATACACAGATACGCTCGGCTCCGCAGGCATCCTGCGCTCCAAATCACTCCGCCCTGAACAGCGAGTGCCCTCTGGAGGGTGCGCACTCCGGCCCTGCGCAGCTCACAGAGCGCGCGAGCAGTGATTTGGGACTGAGCCGCTGTGTGTGTGATCTCAGTGCATGTCGGGCATGCGCGTCACTTACCACTTGCAAGTGGAAGGATGGCAAGCCTAAAGACAATCATAACTACACAATGGGCAGTATTTGCATCAGTATTTGCAGTATTTTCATACTTTTATACTCTTTAATGAAAGGTGATACAAGGCGGAAGTCCGCGCCGTTTTTCAGCAGTCGCGTCACATGACCAACGCCAGCGAATCAGGAAGGTGGATGTCACAGTGACGTTGTCCAATGACGACGTCAGCTAGAGCTCAGCACAGCGTATCCTCAATGTTTACACAGCACCGGACCAGACACGATCTGGATTGAATACGTGGACCCTGGCGGATTCCCGTTTCCCGGCGTTTTAATGTAAACGGACAGTGCATCCGCGAAGAAAACGAGACAGATACGGTCTAATGTAAACTTGGCCTAAGAGAGACCCAGTTCTTCTCCTCGGACACCTGGATTTTGATAAGCTGCAGGGAGCTTTGGTCCTGTAAAAGTTCCCGTTTTAAAAATCGCCGCAGTAAACCCTTGAAAATATAAGAAAAACTGTGAGCAATCAAGCCACACTTGTCAACGGATTCCGTTTGATCACATTCAAATGAATCATAAGTCTCTACAGTAATTACCATCAGGAGGTCTGTCAGATCTTTAGCCAAAAAAGGCAGCACAGGCTCGTCAGTCTGATATTTGGTGAGGAATGGGTTGAAATTTCGTGCAACAGACAAGAAAAACTGTAGCTTTGGTATTATTAAATCATCAGCACGTGCTGTCAAAAGGATGTCATAGGAGGCCGTGTTGGGGTTTGGCACCTTTTTCTTCTCAACAGCATCAATGTATGTTAAAAGCATGGGCCAAATGTCAACAGCTCTCTCAGCCACAGGCACATTTTCCACCCATCTGTGGCCACAGAAAGATAGGGGGAAAGTAGAAGATCCTGTGGTGCTGGTGTAATCATCTCTACGCGCAGGAACATTGTGGAAGGTGTAGTGCATGGCTCCCAACAGCCTGTCTACCTGCCATGTCCTGCCTTCATGGCATTGTGTAGGGTATGCAAGCCACAACTGCCAACACTGATGAGTTGTGCATCCCCATGAAGCTCTGAATGTTCTTTCTGTAGGAGGCCCAGCATTTTAAGATTGACATTTGGGCCATCCATACTGACAGAAATTTCTGTGAAAATTCCTGTGAATTGTAATTGAAAAAAAAAAGTTTATTAAAAATAACTATTTGTACTGACTTTAGTTATTCATAAAACTGCTACACTACAAAAAATAAAAATCTTAGGAAGTTTATTTGTCTATTTTCAAGTCAAGTCAAAACATCTAGCCACCCTTATTATAAGACATAATTGCCCAACAAGCAAAACCTCATTTAGCTAGAAAGGCTAGTTTTTAGACAGTCCATCTTGAAAATCTTGTATAGACAAAATGTCTTGAAAAAGTCTTATTTGAAGCACCTTTGAAAATAAAACAGGTTTTTTTTTTAAACAAGTAAGTACATTTTGGACATTTGTCAAATGCGGTTCATCTTGTTTCAAGAAAAAAAAAAGTATGCTTGTTTTGGGAATAAATGAACTTTACTGAAATCTTTGAATCTTTCATTACAATTCAACTCCACCTTACAGATCCTAAGTTTACTGCGACTGTTTTCTCAGTCATTCAGAGTGAGGTCTTTCTAGATGCTGTACAGACTCTAGACCAGACAAGTGCCTTCAAAAAGGCTATGAGTGAGTGGAGGGCGGTTTAGTGAGGTCTTTTTGGAATGCTGTGAGTTAAGTTCAATGTTTTTTTTTTTGTTTGTTTGTTTGTTTTTTTGTGCCTGATCTTGTAAACCCCTCGTACACATGAATAGTCAGTGCCCCCAAAATGCACTGTTGCTTTGGCGTTGTGTAAGCACTAAGTCAAAATGCGTAGACTTTTTTTTTTGTGCCTGATCTTGTAAACCCCTGGTACACTGCACTGTTGCTTTGGTGGTGTGTAAGCACTGTAAGTCAAAACGCGTAGACTTTTTTTTTTTTATTTTTTATTTTATTTTTTTGGTGCCTGAGGTCCTGGGGAATCTTAAGAGATGTTTTAATGTTTGAATGTTGAAATTCAAACATTAAAAAGGTCACAAAAGGAGAATCTTTTAAGCTAGCAATGCTTAGTTGTAGAATTTAACAATCCTACTATTAGTATATTTATCTTAAATTCAGTTTTTACTGCTAAGACTTTGTCATGAATTTAAATGAAATACCCTTAAAATGAAATACATAAAAATGACTTGAATGGCTAAATGTAAGAAGTACGATCTTATTATAAGAACTATTTTGATTATTTCGAGTTAATCAGATCTCGCATAATAAGTTCCACAATCTTATTTTGGAATTATTTCATCTAAAAACAGGTTAGATTTTTCATCTTACTTTAAGAAATCTTACCAAGTCAAATTTGACTAGTTCCATTGGCAGATTTTTTTCACCCGATTCAAGCAAATATGCTTTGTTTTAATATTTTATTTCTTATTTTCGAAAGGCCATTTTTTGCAGTGTAGATAGTGGCCTATGTCCCAGTAAGTCATGTTTCATCATGTTTTTCTTTTGTAGTACTACTCATCTGTCAGAAATATTAACCAAATCCTTCAGCTATAAATTCATCTATAAAAACCCCTCCACAAACAGACACACATACAGCCTTACAGAGCTCCCTCTACTCAGCCAGTATGTACACCCACTGGCTACAACAGAAAACAAACCTCTGAAAATGCAAAAAAAAAACAACAACCATACACCCCATCAAAATATAAAATGGTGTCGATCACATCTAGAGGTCGGAGAATTTGTTGTTTACACGTATGCAAAAAACTTTGTTGCTGTCACTCAGTTGACCACCAAATTCAATTTCATCTGATAGGCTACGTAACTAGGCCTATACTGCCTACTGAAAATATCTCATCTCATCTCATTCTCTCTAGCCGCTTTATCCTGTTCTACAGGGTCGCAGGCAAGCTGGAGCCTATCCCAGCTGACTACGGGCGAAAGGCGGGGTACACCCTGGACAAGTCGCCAGGTCATCACAGGGCTGATACATAGACACAGACAACCATTCACACTCACATTCACACCTACGGTCAATTTAGAGTCACCAGTTAACCTAACCTGCATGTCTTTGGACTGTGGGGGAAACCGGAGCACCCGGAGGAAACCCACGCGGACACGGGGAGAACATGCAAACTCCGCACAGAAAGGCCCTCGCCAGCCACGGGGCTCGAACCCAGACCTTCTTGCTGTGAGGCGACAGCGCTAACCACTACACCACCGTGCCACCCCTACTGAAAATATAGTGGGGTGAAAGTATGTCATTAACTGAGGAAATTAAGTAAAAGTTGACAGATTAAAAAAAAAAAAAAAAAAAGGTACTGTAGTGATGTATTTTTACTTAGTTAAATAAGTTTCTGCTGCTCCCATCACATTGAGGGCAACAGGATTCAGTAATATAGGCTAGTCATAGTCATTATCACATTCAAGCTTGTGGATGACATTATAAAAAAATGTTCTAATAGGCATATAACGACAATAAGAACGAATAACAATACAATAAGAAATCAACTTACTTTGATGTTTTGCAGCAAGTCTTCAGCCTTTGCATGTCCAAGGAACTGTGACCCAAAGTATGTTGACGTCACACAGTCATCGTTCCAAAAACGAATGTGGACATCCAATTGCTTTTTCTTCACTGACTGGTTCAGCGACTCATCAAACATGAGCACATACGGCCCCGCATCACTCACACTATTTATGAGCAACTTTTTAAAATGTGGCGCAATTCCGAATCGAATTATGTAGGCCGTTTTATCCTTGCCACATGCAAAGCTTTTGGCGATATTGGAGTCTGTAAACATGTTTTGGAACAGTTCCCCAGTACCCTCATTCGAATTATACAAATGATGATGGTATATTTTACCATATTAACATGCCATTGTGTGTTATGCCTGATGTAAAGACTCTCGTCTCTGCGAGCCTACCACACAGATTTAATACTTGTCACTTTTAGGGCATACCTAACAATGTGTTTTCTTTCTCTCTCTCTCTCTCTCTCTCTCCCCCCCCAATCTGTCCCTCTGAGTTACATGTTGATCCTGGGATTGAGATGCTGGCCTTTTCTGCCCCTCGGACCTGCTTGATCCATCCTGGTCCCCTGTGTCTGGTCGGAGTTTTATCGCACCGCTCCTGTGAAGGACGGCCCCATGAGGACAGTTGAGGGTTATACCTGTTAAAACTGTTAATATTATAGTCAGGCTGTCTGTTGCCCAAATGAGGATGGGTTCCCTTTTGAGTCTGGTTCCTCTCGAGGTTTCTTCCTCATGTCGTCTGAGGGAGTTTTTCCTTGCCACCGTCGCCACAGGCTTGCTCACTGGGGATAGATTAGGGATAAAATTAGCTCATGTTTTAAGTCGTTCAAATTCTGTAAAGCTGCTTTGCGACAATGTTTATTGTTAAAAGCGCTGTAAATAAACTTGATTTGATGATGGGCTACGGTGTTCAGGCACCAGAGAACCTCAGCTCTTAGAGCTGAAGTTGGTGACAGTAACGTCTGCTGTCTGTCTGCAGCAGCCATTGTCGCGGTAACGTTACTAGTGGCATTAGTTTGCTGTGGGGGTGGTGCGCTGTTTGTGCTTGTAGCTGCATTTGCCCTGGTTCTTGTACTATCACAGAACAACGACATAGGAAGCTGCTCCCCCCGCACGCGAATCCGCTGCTGGTGACTTGTGGATTGGCTGTGTGATTTGATCGCAGTAACACCATTCCAGGTTAGATTGATTGTGTTCTTGCACACAGTGCAGAATGCTTCACGGTCATTCCCCATGACTGGCTTAAGCCAGTCTTTAAATAACGGTTCATCCAGCCAAGTTTGAGAAAACTTACATTTACCCATTTCACGCTGTCGCTTTGTTTAGACCATAGACAGTAGAAGAAAGGTCAAGACACGTTAGATCAACTAGCGGAAGATGCCGTAAACAGCAGTTTGATAGGCTAACTCCGACGCAGGTCCTGCAAATACCTATATCATATTTTTAATTAGATTAAATTAAAACATTTAGACCCAAATATTTAGCACGAATGGTAAACTCATAATATATTGAGGTGGTGATGAAAAAATTACTACCAAGTCAACTTGCATTTGTTATCTTTTACTACCTTTCAAGTGCCTTAACTTTGGTTGATTTAATTTACTACCTTTCACTACCGCTCGGACACGATCCTGTTCAAGTCTACTGACCCAAAGTCCTTCAGAATATGACTTACCGTGTCTTTAAATATAGATCAGTATCAATTTCATTTCTGGAACACTTTCACACACTGAAAAAAAGTAACATATAGAATTTACCCAATAAATCTGAGGTAACAATTTGCATTGACTTGTTTGGGGTAAATTTAATTCCATATATTGAGTATAAAATAACAAAAAGTTATGAAATACTTAAATAAATTGGGTAAAATTTACCTCACATTTATGTATCTATTCAACAGCTACTTTCTCATTGAAATTGGGTAAAATTATCTCTTGTTTGCTAGTAGGTAATACCTGATAATTACTAATCAAAGGTAATTAAGATCACTTAGTAACCATTACTTATTCGGAGAAGGTAAGGTGTACCCCCCAAAAAAATGACTTTCAGATGGTTCATCATAATGTTTTTAATCCATAAAATAAAAAATAAAAAAACACAGAATAAAGTGCAGTACAACAGCTTCACACAACATTTCAAGTAATGAACATGTTATATAACTCACTAACAGCTTCAAATGTTGTTTCTGGACTGACCAAATCTGCAGTCCAGGTGCATTTATACAACAAATAACTGAACTGCCTTGTTTATATGCAGCAACGATGCACCAAATGATCAAAAAACACAAAATAAAGTGCAGTACAACAGCTTCACACAACATTTCAAGTAATGAACCTGTTTTATAACTCACTAAACTAACAGCCGGAGAGAGGAAGATGGCAGTCCGAGAGTTCCCTGTCCCGCTCACTCAAACGCGCGGTCTGACGCATGCGCAATTTGGAGCACAGGACTCACGGCTTTGGGGTATATTTTACCGTATTTTTCCATGTAACAGTTGTTACTGTTAACGAATAGGTAGCATAGGTATAATTTACCCATTACTTTATAATTCCTTGGCTGACTGCAATAATCAAGTAAATTTTATCTGGTTTGCATAGATTATATTTACCACTCTCCAAAATCACTTCTTACAATGCAGCTCTGGGATATGAGGAAATGCAAACAAAAGGGAGAGGAAGGCCCAGTGAATACAACAGTGGGCCCTTACACAAAACCGCTTTAACCTGGGTGAAGGCCTGTTTGCACTGGACCAGACCTGGTGCCCTCTTTTTAATGAGGTCAGTCAGCTGAAAAATTAGCTACAAATCTCCTGTAATAGCCAGCCAGCCCCAGGAACTGCCTCACTACCTTTTTGGTCTTAGGCAGGCTACAGTCGCTACGGTCTTATCAATTTAGGGACACACATGCCCATGACCCAAGTGGAAGCCCAGATACCATACTTCCACCAGCCCAACTGCACACTTTCTTGGGTTTGCTGTGAGTTCCGCTCATCTCAAGGATCTCAAGACAGCCCTCAGATGTAAATGTCAGGTAGAGGTGAAAACACAATTCCTCCCTCAACCTGAGCTCTCTGGAACAGAGAGAAATGGTCTCCACAGGGGACTGGGGTGAATAGGGACATACTTTTTAGACTTGCCTCCAGTCCCAGCTATTCCCTCTCGGAAACCACCGTCGCCAGAGAACAGGAATCTCCTCTTCACCAGGGTTTCAGGACACCAAGTTGGTAAATTTGAAGTGCATTGCCTCTATCTGTTTGCCTGAATTCATAGTTGACTTCTCGGACTCACTGGGTGACCTCAAAGGGTCCCTGTAAGTAACTCAGAGCTTGATGTGGTTGATTGCTGTTCTTGTGCCTGTAGTAACTTCTCTTGGGTTAGGTGACACAGTGTATGGAGTTTGGCTTTCAGGTCAAGAACATACTGAATTTCATTTTTACTCGCAGAAGGTCACGTCTCTCAATTTTCCCAAATGATGTCCAAGATGCCACAAGGCTTGCAACCGTACAGTAATTCAAATGGGGAGAACCCCATGGAGGCTTGCAGGACCTCTTGTACTGCAAATAAGAGGGGTTCCAGCCATTGGTCCCAATTTTTAGTATTCCTATGAACAAACCTACGAATTTTTAAATCCCGTCCATTTGCAGATAGTTCATGCTGGTACAAGTCAATCTAATCCTCAGTAATTCATACAGTTCATGAAGTGTGCATGACATGCATATTGTGCCTTGATCTCTTTCAGGATCCAGACTCAGGAGATAAAGCTTCTGCAACACTACACACAGAAATGTTGCGTAGAAGCCCTGCTTCCGGGTACCGCATTGCATAAGCCACTAAAACTAATATAAAGCAATACCTTAATGTAGTCCGATCTAAAGGCCTGATGAAATCCATACCAATTCTTTTGAAGGGGATTTTAATTAATGATAAAAGGGTGCAATGGCACTTTTTGGGTGGCTGGCAGATTCACCAGCTGAGATTCATGACATGCTGCGCACCACCTGTGAATGTTGCCACAAATGCTCAGCCAATAGAAATGGGCCATGGGATGGTTGTTTTTTATCCTGTCTTAAAATGCTCCACCACAGGATTATGACAGCTGGACATAGGCCACTGCTCCTTCCAGCAGCCGAACAAAGAAATGCTCCAGCACCATTTGGTTGACGAGGTCATCAGTGATGTCACTCTTCTGTCAGCAGCCACTGTTGGCAGGCATCTCAGAGCTGTTGGGCAAAGGTGAACGGGTGGTCAACTTCACCGAATGCCAGCATGTGGAAGTGCTTGCAATGATGTTCTGGCCAACACACTGCAAAATAGCCCACTTCAGGTCTGGATACTCCAGCAGGTCAGCAGCTGGGAGCTGTTGGGCTGCAAGCTGGGTTTCCCCCAACAGGAGTGTCAATAGGCAGATTGCCCACTGTGAGGATGGTCAAGAGCTCACTTCAGTGACATGCTCAAACAGCTCCACAAAGGCCTTGGGGTCGTCCTGCAGACCCACCTTGACCAGCAAAACATGGCGTGGGGCCACAGCATCCGTGGGAGTGCTTGCTGGAATACCCACTGGCTGGACCAGGTTCCAGATCAACTGCCAGTCCTTTGCCGGGGCCTGGAGCAGAGCCTGGAAATGCTCCTTCTGTTCTGTGCACAGTATGACAAGGCCCCATGTTGAGTTTGGTGGGTGCTGATGAGGGTTCAGATAATCTCAGCAACTAGCATGGACTCCATAATAGTGCTTTCTCCTCAGTTCCTGGGTTTCCGCATCAGCGTAACATTTTCAGAGCTCAGGGAAATAAGGAAATGGGAGACAGGCTTGTGACAACTCAAGGTCCATTTTATTCTCTGCTTTACTTTCGCTTTCCAGTGACTTTATACACTCTTGACATACTCACAGCCCACCCAGAGTTGCGCAGCTCTCTCTTTCTGGTTACTGACTTTGCGCTGGAAGAACACAAGACACATACAAGTAAATTGCTGGTAATCCAACACAGATGAGGATCATCACCTGTTACCTGCTGGTTCTACCTGCCTCCTCTCCATCCACAGCTGACAGTCGACCATGCCCCTGCTGCCACAACTTCCTTTGCTGACCTAGTTCACTGTGCTGAAATGAAATGCCAGTGATATAGTAAAGACAACAACAAGCATTTTGTTGTTAAAGATTATTATGAGATCTGATGTTAAATCTTCGGTCCATTGTCCCAATCTTGCATGATAGGAATTCTCAGTAATATGAGTAATCTGAATGGTACTCTGACTCAGACCAGAACAACACAATAATTGTGAGAAATGCTTTTGTCATGCCAAATGGAATCTGATGGTAAGTGAGAACTCCAGTTGGCACTTTTATACAAATTCGTAGGATGTTTGGGAACATCAGGTAAAAAGTTCAAGATTCATCTGATACTCCATTGCAGGGTTTCTCAAACTTTTTGTAGCTAGTGACTCATTTAATGTAAAATAAAGTCCACAGACCTCCTCAGTAGCTTATATTTGATGAACATTTGTTTATTACACTAAATAATAATAATAATAATAATAATAATAATAATAATAATAATAATATCTTATTAGCACTATAAAGATTAAATTTTATTCCTGAACTTTCCACCATTAGAACACATTAGGTCCACACAGATTATTTATAAGCTAGTTGCTTTTGAAGTTTGAATAATTCAAGTCACCAAACAGGTGAATACATTCAAGAACTCAAAAACTATAACTTTAGTAATAATGGGTTGTGATGTACACCAGTGTAACTACATTAAAGACAAGGTAGGTAATTTTTTTTTTTTTGGGGAAAAAAAAAAACCAGCAAGAGAATGCTAGATCTTGAAAGCTTCCGACCAAAAAAAAAAAAAAAAAAAAATCCCATTGTCTCTCTTCAATCCTCCCTCAAAATCTACTCCTCCAAAACACATGAACGCGCACTGCCTGACTATTGCTGAAGGACAAGTACATGAAAGAGGGGGGATTTGGGGGACAAGGGGTGGAGGAGCATAGCACATCGTCAAATACAATTACCTCAAGTCTCATTCACATGTAAGAAAAACACCCAAAATTATCTCATCTCATCATCTCTAGCCGCTTTGTCCTTCTACAGGGTCGCAGACAAGCTGGAGCCTATCCCAGCTGACTACGGGCGAAAGGCAGGGTACACCCTGGACAAGTCGCCAGGTCATCACAGGGCTGACACATAGACACAGACAACCATTCACACTCACATTCACACCTACGGTCAATTTAGAGTCACCAGTTAACTTAACCTGCATGTCTTTGGACTGTGGGGGAAACCGGAGCACCCGGAGGAAACCCACGCGGACACAGGGAGAACATGCAAACTCCGCACAGAAAGGCCGTCGCCGGCCATGGGGCTCAAACCCAGAACCTTCTTGCTGTGAGGTGACAGTGTTACGTTTGTGTTGGTCATGCTGAATTAAAATTTCATTCTCACATGTGAGTTCCGGCTTGCTCCCCCTCAAATTAAGCAGCGCGCTCCGGCTTGCTCCCGGAGTGCTCTGGCTGAGGTAACATACTAGCTACTATGTTGTTGACATTAGCTAGCTTGACCTTCAAAATGGCGGACACCGGGGCGTCACGTGACCCTGTGACGTCAGGTGAAATACCTCAATTGACCCCATTGGCGATGCTTCACAGACAACTGAAAAAATGTTGCACCATTGACTGGACAACTGACGAGCAATTGTAGGAAGCTGCCATTTTAAACTGAATCGTTACTGAGCCATACAACAGCGTAATTAGACCAAAGTCCCTGCTGAAAGTCTTCAGTGTTTGTTCTTTGATCTTTTTCTATGACGAAATCATCAGAAGTAAATTAAAATCTACAATCTTAATATTGATCTAATGAAGAAAGCAATAACTGTTACCTGCCTGTTTTCATTGAAACTTGAGCTTTTTTTTGAACCCATACCATTTTAGTCACTTAACAGCACTATCGATTACTTTCATTGCTGTTGCAATAAGCAGAACATTCAGGGATTTAAAACACTCCTTGCTGTATTTTTCAGGATTTTCCCCCCCTGCAGTAGCAGAATGTATGATGCAGCAATATTAGAGATACATCTTGGGCTGCTGTAAAGGAAGATAATGTGGCAGTTCCTGGCAGTGAAGAAGCCTCAAAATAAATCGTAATGCTAATTACTTCCTGTTAGGGTTATTTTGTGGCTACGTATCAGCATTTCCTAGTTAAACTGGGGTTGGGAAGGACCCTTAATCCTGGTGCAAAATTATACACAATAAGAATACAATCCTCACACTTAATGAATATATTCATTATATGAGAATCAAAATACAAGAACAGGTCTACAGTTTCTGCTGTTTGATTTGATTTGGGTTTTCCACATGTACATTTACAATAAAATACACATTTAATTATTATAAAGACATGTAAAAAACCGAGGATGACACAAAAGTGTCTAATAAAATGACTTGTTTCCATTGTGGTCCTCATAAAAAATTACAAAATGGTGACAATATGATAGAGGACAAAAGTTACAAAAATGTGTAAATAAACAAAATGTATAAGAATAACAATAATATTAATAGTAAATACATTTAAGAAATATAACTATCACAGGTTTTATATATCACAAAATATCACAATTGTTATCACAGACTTATTGCACAGAAATTGGATGACAATTTACAAACATTAAAAGTACATGGGAAAGTCCAAATTATAATGATTCTAATAAAAACCTTTTGACTTGTTTCTTGAACGTTTGTTTCTTGTACAGTATGACAGAGTACTGATGCCAAACATCAATCTCTCACACCTGTAGCATCAACACATGTTTAGTTGAATCTCACCACAGCCTTTAACCTCACCCAGTGACTTAGCATGGCAGAGCCAATCAAACTGCATGTTCTGGCCCAGAGCATGACCACAAGCGCCTGTGCCCTGGGCAGCTGGGAGTGGCAGTGGCGCCTGCCGTCCACCTGCTCCTGAAACAGTCTTTCAGCCTCACGGAATACTGGCACATCTGACCCGAGGGTGGGTGACATGACGGAAACAGCTGTGTGGGATTCCCCAGACGCGACAACACCATTTCCTCATGGCCTCCACAGTGAAACACTGCTAATGATGGATTTCCACTTTCCTTAGTCACTTGGTTCTCAGATTTTCATAGCCAAGGGACTCCTTTAATTGGGGGAAAAAAATCCCCTCAGTACAGAAATGTTATTTTATGAGCATGATCCAACCTTCTAAATTTTCAGCTCATTATACAAATGTACAATAATATTATGGCTGTTTAGTTTCTCAATTCCTTAACTTTCCAATCAAAGAACATAATTCATTGATCTTCAGTAAGAAATGGATCCAGAGACTATCCCAGGAACGCTGAACGTGAGGCAGGAATACACCCTGAATTGGACATTATTTACATATGCTTTCAATTATTGAGGTTGGATTAAATCCATTTAATTCCAGGGACCTGTTAAACAGGCTATAACTGCAAAAACACAATAACTATGATTCTGAGAACGGCGAGTTGTGATTTCCAACACTAACAAAACCAAAAAGAGCAGCAGGCCCTCTGGCTATGTTTCAGAGATCCCTGGCCTGGGCACTCTTATAATAATGTCAAATAATTTTTTTTTTTTGGACAAAATCTTGTTGGATTTCTCTGGGTTATAATTCCCTGAGATGTGAGAAAGCATAAAAAGCTGGGATTACAAATGCCAGACATGACAATATCAGTATGCTAAAAGAAAAGAAAATTAGGCTGAAAAAACACTTGATTGCATTAGAGAAGCAGTCAAGCTTTACTTAGGTCTGGAGAAGCATTAATTTCAGTTATCAGCAGCTGTCTGAGATGGATCAATGCACTGCATAGAAAACTTGCAAAAGCATAAAACACCAAAAGTTGAACGTGTGCACAATAAACCATATTAAAAGCTACTGAATTTAATCTGCGTTTGGCTTGGTTGTCAATATTATTCCAAAGCAATTTTATATCCCTCCTTTACTCTTTCTTGATCCAAAAACTTTCCTCTAAACAATGCTTTACAGACAAACTCATTTTTTATTCATGTCATGCAATAAAAACAGACAAAGATCAATAGATCCAACATTCGGTCTCCTTTGAACCCCAGAGCATCGTTGCCCATCAGGTTAAGCCACCATCTTTGACTAGTAATCCAAGAACGACTTAATCGGAAAAGACAGCAGGGTAGACAGCAGAGCTTTACCTCACACGGGATTAACCCTGTCCAAGGAACTGTTTCTATTCACAGTGCAGCTCTGGACTTTACAGGTTTTACCATTTGGTCTGAATGACACATCGTCTCCTAAGTGAGTTTTACTCAACACTGGAATCAAATATGAACAAAAATCCATGCTTAAAGTGCCATTCCACCATTGGATGTATTCTTTGGCATAAAATACAATATATTTTATGACATGATTAGACAGAGAAATCTTTTAGCTTCAAAATGATATATCAGACATAATTTTTTGACGACAAGTATATTAATTTTGCGACCAAAGTCACCTACCCTTTTAATTTCCGCGCGGTAGTGAAACGTGATGTCATCGGCAGGTTCCCCTTCTTGTGTACCACGTGTTGGTCTATTTTTAGACCAGGAAACCCCCAAAGTGAGAGAGTCATTTCTCCTCGTATATGGGGGCCAAAAAAATTGCGAAAAATTGAGTTAATCTTTCAGTTAGCTAGATTTATTGGTATTAGCTAGATTTATTGGTATTATTTTTATCGCGTTCTATCCGCCATTGCTGATAATATGTGCCACATTACGTGGTACACAAGAAGGGGAACCTGCCGATGACATCACGCGCGGAAATTAAAAGGGTAGGTGACTTTGGTCGCAAAATTAATATACTTGTCGTTGTCAAAAAATTAATGTTTGATGTATCATTTTGAAGCTAAAAGATTTCTCTATCTAGTGATACCATTTATATATGTTGTCAAAATATATTGTATTTTATGCCAAAGAATACATCCAATGGTGGAATGGCACTTTAATACCAACAAAATAGGAATGTAAAGAAAATCAGACTCAAACAGGAAAATCTAGAGATTTTTTTTCTTTAAAATCTACAACCGCAGCATTGATTTGCAAGCCAATTTTGGATTGAACAGAAAAATAGTTAAAACCTGATTTTTGAAAATCGTAGCTCATGTTACAGAAAAAACGGAAAGCGCAAACTCCTGTCCTGAAGACTTTCCAATGGTGGAAAACCTAATTTTAACTGAAATGAATCGGGCTTGAACCCAGTCATATCGGTGCTGAACTGAATCATATTGGATCAGTAGAGAATTGAAGTATATAGAATCATTACTTGTTTAAATGCATCGTATTGTAAAATATGCATCAAGAAGCATCTTATTTTCTGAGAGGCAGATTTGCACTCCTATAATAAAAAAAATAAGCATAAATAAAAATCAGTTTATTTAGAAACATATCAAAATATTTTTTATAGTGTATTCTTTTTGTGCAAAAAAAAAAAACATCAACAAATTAAGATAAATTATATACACTTGTAGTATTTTACTGAAAGTCACATAAAGAGTCCTTTCTTTTTTTTGTTTTTGTTTGACGCAGGAGCAGCATTAACACTGTCTGTCTTTACTTTTGCCCAGTCCGGCATCTTCCTCTTTGGTGCCCGGCTTTCAGTCTGTGGGAATAAGAGATCATATTAGAGCAGTCCTTTTTACTAAAGCACTATTCTTCATTTCAATTCTATAATTAAATGCAAGGACATTGTAAATGTAATCAATTGACATTAATTAATGGAAGGACAGGGGTAAATGTAATTAATCTTATTTCTATGCTCAATACCATGACTAATATCTTGCACGGATATTAAATACGCTCATATATTGCGTTTTCCCCTTTTTTGTGTGCGTTTTTTTTCTCCTTTCCTTCCTAGATCACCACTAACCATGAGCACCAACAGTTTGGTCATAAAGAATGAACACTGGAATTTTATATCATACTTTAAAAATATCACACCGTTCCAGACAGAGTACATGAATGAGCATATACGTCCTACATGGTAAATTCAATATTATTCTATCCACAAGCAATTGTGCACTCTGATTGGCTACTCTACTACTACTAGGATATCAGCCGATGTACTGTGGGTAGAGAAAAACAAAATGGCAGAGCGTGTTGCTGAACCAACCGAGAGCACAATAAAAACTATTCGAAAACAAAACCCTAAAAATCAAGTATTTAAAAGAAACAGAAATAGCTAAAAGAATATAGTTTTGTTTGTCTCCCCCCCCCAACCCTAAAGAAGACGACACCCCCCCTAAAAAAAGCACAAAATATGGAATAAAAAGTATTTGATGGTAAGAGCATATCTTTTTGATTTCTCGAGAATTATTATTATAGCATTTTTCACAAATTGCTCTCTTTTCGCCGGTTTGTTTACATTCTAATCGGAAATTATTTTGTCAGCCATTTTGTATAAAGTTTTATTTATCGAATTTGCAAAAAAAAAATGTTTCTCAAAATCCAGTGAATATGGATATAATAAAACAATCTCTTTGTACATCTCTTATAGCCGACTTAGTGCTACGCACCTCGTCGGCTATCAGCTCATGTACGACTCGATTTCATGCAAGAAGTTAATTATCCTAATAGGAAGCAGCCCAAAACAAACAAACAAAAAAAACCCCCACTCTTCACGCGGGTTGTTATGACTGTGTGAAAATTTGTTGTAGGCTGTTTGTCACAGTGTCACTCTGTGTCATGTGGGCTTTCTAAGATCACAGATCTCAAATGATGACCAAGGAATTCTTTTACAAAGTCTATGGCAGAAAAATCAGATCAAAATCATAGTGTCAACCTGGCAAATGTGTTCTGTTAAAAACTAATAAAATGTTCCAAGAATTCTTACCATATCATGCTGTACTGAGAAGAAAAGAAGAAGAAAAAAAAAGAACCCCCCACACACATCTTTTAACCAGGCACTGTAATCCCTGCACTTCAGAGTTGATGTGAATTGTGACTCAGTGACTCATTTGTTGGCAAGACAAAGTTTTTTTTTTTTCTTAACATTAACAAGCTAAACATGTAACCAAGTAATGGGTGGAAAAAGTTAGTTCTCTGCCTTGGAAGGGTTTAAAACAAAATACAACATGCAACATGAACACATCATACAGACATTATCTTACAAATTATCCTATCGACTGTATTTTATTTTAATGGTATTAGTACACAGTGTTCCTTTTTTTGTGTAATTTCCCTCCAACCTGACACACTCAGAGGAAAAAGTGCCGTCTACCCTCTTCCACATACAACCCCTGGCAAAAAGTATGGAATCGCCAGTCTTGAATGAGCACCCATTCACACGTTTTATTCTGTAGAACAAACTCAGATCACAAACATGATACAATAATAAAGTCATTCCAAAGTGCACCTTCTTGGCCTTCAGAAACACTAAAAGAAATGAAGAAAAAGCATTGTGGAAGTCAGTAAATGTTACTTTTATAGGCCAAGCACGGAAAAAAAAAAAAAATGGAATCACTCAATTCTGAGGAAAAAAATATGGAATCATGAAAAACAGACAAACAAAAGAACATTCAAAACACATCACTAGTACTTAGTTGCACCACCTCTGGCTTTTATAACGGCTTGCAGTCTCTTAGGCATGGACTTGATGAGTGACAAACAGTAATCTTCATCAATCTGGTGCCAACTCTCTTTGTTTGCAGTTGCCAGATCAGCTTTGCAGGCCGGAGCCTTGTCGTGGACCATTTTTTTTCTATTTCCACCACAAGTTTTCTATTGGGTTGAGATCTGGACTATTTGCAGGCCATGACATTGACTGGATGTGTCTTTCACCAAGGAATGCTTTCACAGTTTTTGCTCTATGGCACGATGCATTGTCATCTTGGAAAATTATTTCATCATCCCCAAACATCTTTTCAATTGAAGGGATAAGAAAACTGTCCAAAATGTCAATGTAAACCTGTGCATTTATTGAAGAAGTAACCACAGCCATCTCCCCAGTGCCTTTGCCTGACATGCAGCCCCATATCATCAAGGATTGTGGAAATTTGGAAGTTTTCTTCAGGCAGTCCTTTTCATAAATCTCACTGGAACGGCACCAAACAAAAGTTCCAGCATCATCACCTTGTCCAATGCAGATTCGTGATTCATCACTGAAGATAACTTTCATCCAGTCATCCACAGTCCATGACTGCTTCTCCTTAGCCCATTGTAGTCTTGTTCTTTTCTGTTTAGGTGTCAATGATGGTTTTCTTTTAGCTTTCCTATATGAAAATCCCATTTCCTTTAGGCGATTTCTCACGGTTCGGTCACATACTTGTACATTGACTCCAGCTTCCTCCCATTTATGCTTCATTTGTTTTGTTGTACTTTTTCGGTTTTCAAGACATATGGCCTTAAGTTTTTTGTCTTGACGCTTTGATGTCTTCCTTGGTCTACCAGTACGCTTGGCTTTAAAAACCTTCCCATGCTGTTTGTACTTGGTCCATATCTTAGATACAGCTGACTGTGAACAGCCCACATCTTTGGCAACCATGCGTGAAGAGTTACCTTCTTTAAGAAGTTTGACAATCCTCTCTTTTGTTTCAAGAGACATCTCTCTTGTTGGAGCCATGATTCTTGCCAATCCACTTGGTCCAGCAGCCCTCCAAGGTGTGATAACTGCGCTGTTTCTAACTGCAGACTAACGAGCAGATCTAATCTGAGGCAGGTGTCAATTTAGGGAAAGGAAATTGACTGGGTGAGTCCTTATTTTCTACCTGAAAATTGAGTGATTCCATATTTTTTTCCTCAGAATTGAGTGATTCCATATTTTTTCCCTGTGCTTGGTCTATAAAAGTAACATTTGCTGACTATCACAATGTCTTTTCTTCGTTTATTTTAGTGTTTCTGAAGGCCAAGAAGTTGCACTTTGGAATGACTATTATTGCATCATGTTTGTGATCTCAGTTTGTTCTACAGAATAAAACGTCTGAATGAGTGCTCATCCAAGACTGGCGATTCCATACTTTTTGCCAGGGGTTGTACAAGAGCTCACAAACGCATGCGATTGGCTAGCATCACTCTGATTAACAGCAGAGAGAGAGAGAGAGAGAGAGAGAATGCTCCTCTCACCCAGAAACAACTAATTTTGCTGTCTTCGTTCCTGGCCATGGATGGCTGGAGCATCGTTCAGACAACAGAGCAAATTCTTTTATCTTGTGCCATCCTCCTGAGCCCACAGGATGCAAAATTTTACACTGAAATTTCCCAAAAATAGAAAAATCTTTTAAAATGATCAGAATTGGTAAGAGACAGAAGGTTTTTAAAGGTTGTGTATTTTGTTGTATTTCAATTATGAAAAAATATATATTAAGCAAGAATTTAACAGAAAAACACTGACAGAGCATTTTTGATGGACGATCATCCAAAAACAAACAAACAAACAAAAACAAAAAAACAACAACCCAGGAATGGTGTCATTTAAAGATTAAGAAAACCCCCCAAAATAAACCCTTTATACTAACAGATAATATCTATACAAGACATGTTCGAGTGTTCACTTGTTCATATTTGTACCTGTATACAGATTTTATTTTAAAAGAAAAAAAGCAAATGTTCCTGGGCACTCCCATCTTACTCTCTCTGAGGTTCAAATGTTGAGCTCGGAGTACAAATTACTTGAGAGAATCCGAGATCGTGAGGTCACTTACACACTACATGACTTGCCGAGGCTGAGTGGATACGTCGCTTCCAAAATATTGTAAACAACCGTGAAGATGCCCGAGTGTCAAGTGTTTGGCTGTAAAAATAAGCATGATTATTGAAGCAGTGAAAACACACACACGCACTCTTTGGGATAATTTGCTGCCTATAAACTCAATTACGGGCTACCTGGTGGGTTCCCCCCCCCAAAAAAAATGTCCTTGCATTTTTAGGTGACATGCTTTTGTTGATTTTATTCCCTGAGAAAAGCGATCTTTATAGACACCAAGAATCACGCTGCTATGACAATGACCATTGTTTACTGGTATCTGTCAGTACTGCACAATCAAGCCGAGGAAAATTTACATTTCATAAAAAAGTCTGGGCAGCAGGGTGGTGTAGTGGTTAGCGCTGTCGCCTCACAGCAAGAAGGTCCGGGTTCGAGCCCCGTGGCTGGCGAGGGCCTTTCTGTGCGGAGTTTGCATGTTCTCCCCGTGTCCATGTGGGTTTCCTCCGGGTGCTCCGGTTTCCCCCACAGTCCAAAGACATGCAGGTTAGGTTAACTGGTGACTCTAAATTGACCGTAGGTGTGAATGTGAGTGTGAATGGTTGTCTGTGTCTATGTGTCAGCCCTGTGATGACCTGGCGACTTGTCCAGGGTGTACCCCGCCTTTCACCCGTAGTCAGGTGGGATAGGCTCCAGCTTGCCTGCGACCCTGTAGAACAGGATAAAGTGGCTAGAGATGATGAGATAAAAAAAAAATATATCACATGGTTGCAGAAAATTTCTGATTAGATTCTTAAAATTAGAAGCCTTAGGTCACAAACCGAGCACAATGAAATCCTCTCTGTATTCAACCCATCTGAAGCAGTGACAAAACGCATGCACGCACACAGAGAGAGAGAGACACACATATATTACAGAAAGAGGTTGCAGAGAGAGAACACAGTAGTGTCCAGGGATTTTTTTTGATGGCTCTGTATATGGTGGATATCCGGATTCAGCGCAAATGTCTGCATCCAGATAAGCCCATTTTTAATAATATTTTAAACTTAAAACGGATAAATTGTTGCTCGAAAATTTTATTTTTAACCTAAAGCATGGAGGGCACATCAGGGCACTTGCCATGATCAGTAAATGGCATTTATTTTGGGTTTTTGTTTGGCTTTGAGTGATAGAGTGGAAATGTGCACAATATACCCAAAAGTGTTTTGCCCCATATTTTCCCTGCTTATCCACTTATACATTATAACTACCATCAGTCTACCATCCAACATAATTTCATTTAAACCACTTATTTAGCTCTCTTTATGTGCTTCAATGTCTTCTGGCCCTCATGTTTTTTTTTTTTTTTAGTCTTAACGACATCACCAGACAGGATGCAGCAGATTGAGGAGTTTATCTATTTAGAAACGAACCCTAAAGCTCACATATTGATCCATAGATTTGTGTCAATGCAGCACAAAAGAATGCTGATGAATGGCTTTTAAAACCTACTTATATCACCATATATGTCTAGGTCGAGATATATTGTGGCTAGTTAGGAACATTTTGAGTAATAACGGAGGCTGTTTGTGCTGGTATGAGAATGGGTGGAATGAGTAGTAATGTAAAAATGTGTTTTTAATCTTATGCTTTGCAAATTTGTTATTTCACTATTATAATGGTATGCATTGTTAATTAAATATCTATCAACAGCTAATAGTCAAATGAAGAAAAAAAAAATTAGGTGCCATTCTCCAACTGTTTTATTTTACAGCTTACTGTGACTTTCAACGAGGAATAAAAGAACAGGAAGAAGCAATACAAAGAAAGCGCCACTTTTGTCCCATGACAATACCTCGATTTTTATGTCCAGCAGGGAGCTCTGGACTAGACGAGAAATTTACGGCAGGAGGGGATGAAACCCCAGATGTGGCGCTTGTGTGTGTGAGTGAGAGAGAGAGAGAGCAGGGCAGGCAGGGGTCAGACAGAAGCTAAGCCACACCTCTTGAGCTAAGCTACACCACCGTACTCATCTTGTTAGCGGTGGCCATGATGGCTCTGATCGATCCTGTCGCGTGTCATTAGCCTCAGGGCAGAGGTCAAGTCCCAGAAGCCACTGTTGCAAATAAACAAAGCACTTCACGCTACACGCCCATTAGACCTACATTAGCTCAACTGTTGTTGTGTATTCACACGCCTGTTTTAAAGCTGTTCCTAAGAGGACAGCACATGGAAAAGGTCACTGAAATCATACCAAAACTGAAGTAGTACAGCTTATAATTAGAACCTCGTGGCTCCAGCTGAGATTAAGGCTGAGGTTCCAGTCTATGCAAGCCTTTGCAAGTCTGTATTTGCATGGACATGCAACACAAGAAAGTGGTTCTGAGTCACTCGGCAATGCTGTCAGCTTCATGGATGCAAACGGCGCGCCTTTTGGCGGATGCCGCCTTTTTCACGGCTGTCTGTGGGACTTGTGTGAATCGTGCAGATCCGATGAGTTTTTTTTTGGGGGGGGGGGGGGGGGCGGGCGGGCGTTGAGTGTCTGATTATAATTTCATCAGAGTAAATTCTGTATTAAAATTACTAAATAAGCAAATGCCGTTACAGTCCATGAAACATAGGAAGTATAAGTATGAGAAGAAAACAGTAAATCAGAAAGCTGCGCACGTAAAGCCAATTACGTAACTTATGTTGGACTGATGGAAATCCTTGCGCGTGCAGTGAAGTGCAGCCAGCAGCAGATAATGGTGCACGGCCAACTGGCTTTACGTGCGCAGCTTTCTGATTTACTGTTTTCTTCTCATACTTCCTATGTTTCATGGACTGTAACGGCATTTGCTTATTTAGTAATTTTAATACAGAATTTACTTTGATGAAATTATAATCAGACACTCCAATGCCCCCCCCCCCAAAAAAAAAAACAACTCATCGGATCTGCACGATTCACACAAGTCCCACAGACAGCCGTGAAAAAGGCGGCATCCACCAAAAGGCGCGCCGTTTGCATCCATGCAGCATGCACTACGTTCACACTGCAAGGCTTAATGCTCAATTCCGATTTTTTTGTGAAATCCGATTTTTTTGTGAGGTCGTTCACATTAACAAATATATGCGACTTGTATGTGATCCTCAGTATGAACGAAAAGCGACCTAAAAGTGTTCCGCATGCGCATTGCAGGATACGACGACATCACACGCAGTGAGCATGGCCAGTGTTTACGGAAGTAACCTAAAGTTTCCTGGGTACGACAGTAGCCAGCATGGAGTACCTGGCGATGATGCAGTTGTTGCGACGGAGCCAGAACATGCACAATAGCCTGATGTTAAGGAGGAGGTTGAGAAGGAAGAGGGCAAGGGTTTTGGCTCAGGCGTTCTGCAGGGTAGTGACTGCAACCTCCGTTCAAAGGAACGTGTGGGTGCGGAGTCGCATTGATGTCATGCGCCATGTTGTTGTAACTTTTTTTTGAGAGACCCGCCGCCTACTTCAGCGCAGAATAGTGACGTTTGTGGCTTGTTGATGACGTGCAAGTCGGATGAATGCGGCCTGGCGGTTCAGACTGAAGTCGCATATGAAAAGATCGGATAGGAATCGGAATTAGGACCACATATCCAAACGGCCTGGGTCGGATTTGAAAAAATCGGATCTGTGTCGTTCATATTGTCAATAAAAGATCGGATACAGGTCACATATGGGCGAAAAGATCGGATTTGAGTCACTTCAGCCTGCAGTGTGAACGTAGTGTTAAAGAAGTCTTTGTACACAATGGAACAGGCATGCGATGGCCTTCGGATGTCAGGAGAGGTGGCACAGAGAACTGACACAAATGAGTTCGATTTTTCATGGGGTCATTTATTACCCTGTAAAAAGGCATTTCCTTTAGGGTGCTTTCACACCTATTAGTCCATTTGGAGAGTCTTAATCAGAGCAAAATTGAAACATTTGGTTGGCTTTTTCTTTCACACACTACATAACCCCAAAAAAGTAATACCAAAAATTTTGGCTGAGGGGCATGTAGGGCTGAAAATGTTTGCGTAAAACTCTTTCAGTCATTGGTTAGAAACATAGTGCTGGACAAAACAAACCAAGTGTGGAAAGAAAAATCACGGAAATGATCTGAGCGTGGGAAGCACTGAGCTGATACTAAACAAATTACTAGATAATTATGTCAGGAACCAATTTAAAACATTATGTGCACTATATCCAGCTTTTATTTTCTCTTTTGCTTTGTCAGTCTAAATACTCAGAAGGCATCACATTTCTGCACCGCGACAGCTCTGTCCTTTGGTTTAGTTTGCATTTGCGGCTCAGTTTAAGCCTACAAAATAAATAAAACGATGCTAGCCGCAACCCACAGACACAAGGGGTTTGGTCTGAACCTGAGTACGATTGCTGTGTTCTCACCTGCTCAAGTGAGCACACCAAGGCTTGGTCCAAATGGACTAAATGCTGCATATGTGAAAAAAATTGTCAATTTAAAAACTACTCTCTAATTAGTTTAATATGTATGTATAAAGTATTAATAATACATGAGGATACCATCCCATATCTAATATTCTTTGCCAGAATTTTCCACTTTTATGAAATAAAGTGGGCGGGGTTAATCGCAGACAACACGGATGTAATCACGGTCACAAGACTGGCGTTTTGTGCCACCCAAATAAGCTTTCTTAAAACTGTGGCCATTTTCTTCATGTCTTAAAAGCTAAACTGGTAACCAGGGCTTTGAACCGGTTCAAGGAACGAAAACGAAAACCGGGAACTTTTTCTATTTTACATGGAACAGAAATGAAACCAGAAACTTTATTATTTTTTATGTTCCGGAACAGAAACGCTTATTAAAAATAATGGTAACCGGTTAATACCGTTTTTTATTTCGTTCCTCAAAGTTTCTGTAGCCTACAAATAGTCATTCTTCTCCTGCGCAAGTTTCTATGACCCGCTGGGGTTCACTTCCTGTGTGACGTTCGCTGATTGAATGGAGAGAGCGGGAAGGTGGACTACTAGTGAGTAAGTGCATTACTGAGTGTCTGAGCAAAGAAGAGCCTGAACGATGCAACCTCCCTATTGGCTGTTTATTGGTTGTTTGTAAAAATGTATCAATTGTTGCCCTTCCCACGGGAATCATCGCGGGCTCGAGAGACGAGACCTGACAAGTTAGTTCGTTGGTAGCAGAACAAAATGCCTGGACACAAATACGGGTTTTTAGAAAAGGAAAGAAAATAAACGGAGGGTCGAAAATACAAAAAAGGAGGCAGAAAATGCAAAACGAGTTTTAAGGTAGGACAAATGGTTACTTTTCTGAGGCAGCCCGCCATGGCTGCCTGCAGGCTTATTTATTATAGCCCATTTAGTTAAAATAGTTGATATAAAATGTTTATAGTTATGTGATGGTTGTCCTGATTTAGACTGTTTTTTTTGGGGGGGGGGGGTTGCGCGATGTTGCACCCGGGTCCAGATTAGGGCAGAACCGGCCCTGGCTACATTTCAGCTGTAGTTTGTTATGAATGTATGTACTTGCATAGATGTGTACTTCCAATATGGCGCCTAACAAAATCTCGCGGCGCGGTGACGTCATGCGGTAGCCCTCTATAGGGCCTGACTAGCCTTTGGTAACACACTAAACGAATTATCTTTCATTTTTGGCACTTTTTCTGTTTGTGTAGATGGGAAGACATACTGAGAATCCAAATCGCCAACATTTGAAATAATAATTGTTTTGAATTATTTCTTGTCTTATTTAATGAAGGGGGCGGCACGGTGGTGTAGTGGTTAGCGCTGTCACCTCACAGCAAGAAGGTCCTGGGTTCGAGCCCCGGGGCCGGCAAGGGCCTTTCTGTGTGGTTTGCATGTTCTCCCCGTGTCCACGTGGGTTTCCTCCGGGTGCTCCGGTTTCCCCCACAGTCCAAAGACATGCAGGTTAGGTTAACTGGTGACTCTAAATTGACCGTAGGTGTGAATGTGAGTGTGAATGGTTGTCTGTGTCTATGTGTCAGCCCTGTGATGACCTGGCGACTTGTCCAGGGTGTACCCCGCCTTTCGCCCGTAGTCAGCTGGGATAGGCTCCAGCTTGCCTGCAACCCTGTAGAAGGATAAAGCGGCTAGAGATAATGAGATGAGATGAGATTTAATGAAGGTTGTAATAGAATTAGCCTACATTTGGCTTAAGCTGGATGAGACAGAGACATAATTTTATAGCCATTTGTTAAACAGCTGACAGGGAACGTAATTAACCGTTCCGGAAACGAAATTTGTTTGTTCTAACCGGTTCAGGAACGTCTATTTAATGGTGGAACCCAAAACCGGAAACGTTAAAATTCCGTTTCTGTTCGGAACGAACCAACAGGAAAAAAATTCCGGTTCAAAGCCCTGCTGGTAACATATAGCCTTCTTTTATAATTCTGTTATTCAGATACAGTACCAGTGGTCGAAATACTTTTTTCCAGTGTTCTGCAATATTGCAGAATGTCAAAATTTTGTTCTGCAATTTGGAAATATTTTCTGCAAACACACAAGCCTCCATTCTACACCCTTCTCAACCTAATAATGCCTATATTTACATCATATCTAGCTTTACAACTCATAGCATTACTGTAATTCTTTATTCTCTCACTATTTTTAATTTCAGTCTTCACAGATCCTTCTCTGCAGCAAAGTTATCATTCCATGATACCTCCACAGGTCTTTCATCCCCCTCGCCCTGACACTACGGGCTACTACAACTTGAAGTATAGAGATCTTGCAGTCACGTGACCGGAAAGTACACAGCCGCCATCTTGTCGGTAAAAAACACCGCTGAATACTGCTGCACTTGTGTACAGAATGGATCAATTTCAACCGACGGACTACACGGCTCATTTTTCTAATGAACAGATAACTAGATATATGTCTAAAATAAACGATCTACAGATTAGTGACCCTTATGGCTTTCCGGACGGAGTTTTCACGACCGTGTCAGTGGATTTTGAACTGCCAGAGGTGGAATACCCAGACGTGTATAATTACCTCATCAACTTTCCCTCGCTGTTCAGTGGTGAAGCACTGCGTGCTTATAAATCTCTGGACAGTTATCTTTACAGAAATTCAGGATTTGTCAGCGACTCAGATGTGGCATCTTGTAAACAAGAAAATAACAATCCTCATTGGACGGGTAAGTCACTTAAGTATTGAGTATAGCACTGACCAGCCGATTATAGAATAGAATAGAATAAGGTAATTCCAGCTGTAATTCCAAATCGTCCGTCTTGTTTACCATGGATCTGGTGTTGGAGAGATAGAGGCTTAGCAGTGGAGATTTGAGTGGCTGTTTTCTGAGCTTAGTCAACAGGCCGGCTCTGCCTGCAGCCTCGCTTTTGCTTCCGCTCCCGACGCCGCCTCCTTCGATTTGCTTCCGATAACAATCCACGGAGACCCCGCTGGTCTCGCTATCTCGTCCGGAATGTTGTGCATGCGATGGAAATCGCTACAAACTGTAATTTTCTGCTGGAAACCAATGTCCAGTAAGTCTGTACGGTTGTAGTGGATATTGAAGTCCGATACAGACGAACAACACGCAAAAATACACACAAAAAACAAAAAACGTGCACAGGTAGGGAGAGCTTGTAGCCGCAGCCATTGTAGTAGAATTGTATATAGTAGGGTTTTCCAGAAGAAAAAGGTAGAAGTAGAAGCAGAAGTAGAACTAGAAGTAGAAGGCGGATATGGCGTTTGACCGACAAAATGGCGTCTGTCACAATCTGGATCGGCTGTGACGTCACATGCAAGTGCTCCATACCAACCAATTCATAAATGTACTAGTTACCAAACCCACACATTATCCTTCCACACAACATACTAATAAAGGTATCACCACAATAAAAAATAGAACACAACTGTTCTTCAAGAAACAAAACATTCATTTTCATGTTACACGTCATGTTACGTTTTGTCAAGATTAAGTTTCTAGCTTGAACAATAGATTGTTACCCAAAACGTACTTCATTCAGTGTTTGCATCTGCAACCTGTAGTTTTAAATTGAAAGCAAGGTTTCAATTCTACACTCTGTTACATCTTATGATGATGCAAAGAATTGACGCCATTAAGGAATAAAACCCAACTGGCAAATGGAAAGACATTTGGGTTCATTGTGTTTGCCTGGCTTCTAAAGTGCAAGGTCATGAACTGAACTGAGAACTACTGCAGGGGCTTCACTGCTCTAAACTAACAGAGAACTGGGTACAAACTAATCACGGCAGAACTGAGAGCTACAGAACTGAACCTATGAGCTTTGTCTTACAGGGCAAGTGTTTTACTTTGTGCTAGTCTGCACCACAGGCAAGACGGCACTAGTAAAAAAAAAAACGAACATGTACACAAAACATGTATTAGTGTAGCTTGGTATGAGAAAACAAAATATTCAAAAGTATCTATGAATAAAGGTAAAATACTGTTGCTGTCTTCAAAAGGGATACACTACCGTTCAAAAGTTTGGGGTCACCCAGCCAATTTTGTGTTTTCCATGAAAAGTCACACTTTTATTTACCACCATAAGTTGTAAAATGAATAGAAAATATAGTCGAGACATTTTTCTGGCCATTTTGAGCATTTAATCGACCCCACAAATGTGATGCTCCAGAAACTCAATCTGCTCAAAGGAAGGTCAGTTTTATAGCTTCTCTAAAGAGCTCAACTGTTTTCAGCTGTGCTAACATGATTGTACAAGGGTTTTCTAATCATCCATTAGCCTTCTGAGGCAATGAGCAAACACATTGTACCATTAGAACACTGGAGTGAGAGTTGCTGGAAATGGGCCTCTATAGACCCCTTTCACATGACGTCACCGCGCCGCGAGATTTTGTTAGGCGCCATAGTGGAAGACCAAGTACATGCACTCACAATATAAAACAAAGTACGAGTGAGAGTAAAGTGACACAATGGATGATAATTCTGGTTATGTGAGTACATTACCAGCTGCAGAAAGGGCACGGTATGTGGAGAAACTCGCTGTGATTGATGGGTTTGACCCATATGATAAGACTCGGGGCAAGGGAGAATGGAAACATAAGGAGGACCGGACACCAATTCTGCCATCTGTTTGCTACCCAGACATTGTAAACTATTTGTTGTTTACACCCAGTGCCTACACTCAGTGTTCGAACTATGCTGATATTTTCGGGGGGGTCCCTTTTTTTCCCTTGGGGGGGCGCTTGCACTTGTCTCGGAGCGCGGATCTCCAAACACATGAGAAGCCTCGCGCTTGTCTCGGAGCGCGGATCTCCAAACACATGAGAAGCCTCGCGCTTGTCTCGGAGCGCGGATCTCCAAAGACATGAGAAGCCTTGCGCTTGTCTCGGAGCGCAGATCTCCAAACACATGAGAAGCCTATCTTACGCACAAATCACGCGGACTCCACACACGCATCGCGTCTGAAGTCATAACTCATCAGGGGAAATCATGCCCACATTGGCATGTTCAAAAAACAACCTCGCGTCAACAATACCACACGCAAGGAAAAAAAAAAAAAAAGTCAGGCTACTCAACAACCAACCTGGCAGCAGCGAGCAAGCCCCAAACCATCCTAAATTATTATTATTATTATTATTAAATTGTAGAAGTCTGGGAGGCTTGCTCCTCATACAGTTATCAACTTGGGGCCACTTTAGCATGTTTTAAATCTGAATTTCTTGCGTTTGCTTACCTCAAAGTGTCCGCAGATCACGCACAGACTTATCCATTATATCCACAGTTTTTTGCCAAGTCTCACACAGGTTTCTTTCAAGTCTACTGTTGGGCCAATAAATCATAAATAAAACAGCTCAGATTTGTTTGTTTAAGTCGTTTGCCACTCCACTTTATTCTCGTGGGTTCACATACCGCTGCCGTTATTTCCCCCTAATCACGAGTTTGTTGGTCTTCCAAAATGGCGCAGGGTCTGTTTACTTCCGGTTTCGGGTGACGTCAGTGAAAGGGGTCTATACACCTATGGAGATATTGCACCAAAAACCAGACATTTGCAGCTAGAATAGTCATTTACCACATTAGCAATGTATAGAGTGGATTTCTGATTAGTTTAAAGTGATCTTCATTGAAAAGAACAGTGCTTTTCTTTCAAAAATAAGGAAATTTCAAAGTGACCCCAAACTTCTGAACGGTAGTGTGTAATATCAGTATAATTTTGCATGCTTCAACAATACAATATATACAAACCTATACAATTTACCAATATATATGTATGCAACTATAACAGCGACCGTCTTCATTTCTGTCACCCTCACGGATGCGCGATCTGTCGCTGTTGTTGGAGTCACGCTGGCTGCCGGTTTTGCCGAGATACGACAAAATCGTCCTTGTTTTCTTGGCGTTTTTGTCGGACTCTTTCCCCGAAGAAACAATCCTCTTCTTGGGAGCCATGTTTGTTGTGCTGCACTGAATTCTGGGAGATGCATGGCGGAAACTGCCGAACACTGCCGAGGTAGTTGTCAGGTCCTCCCGGCGGGTATTAAAAGTGACGAAATCTTACATCGGAAAATGGCAACTGCCCTAATTTGGTTGCCGTCGCCTTTCGTCGGTATTACGTAAATATTGCTCAACTTTGACCTGGAAAACGCCGTCAGGTTTGCGCGGCGCAGGTTTCAGTTTATTTACAGCGCCGCTAGTTTGCTAAATTGAGAACCATTGAATCCCGAGCCTGATTTTTTCATTCTGCAAAATTGCAGGTTGTTTAATTTTACTTCTGCAATCTTGAAAATCATTCTGCAGACTGCAGACGGGTATTTCGAACACTGAGTACTGTGCAAAAGTCTTAGGCACCGTCTATTTTTTTTTTTCCCATACAAACTTTATCGATTTCTATTTTATGACTTCTACATTATTGAGTCAGTACAAAAACATTTGAGAGTCCAAACGTTCGTTTTCCAACACAAAATTAAATGTTACAGAAAAATGCTTGCATCTGAGCAGCATAAGACACGACTTTTCAGATTAAAAAAGAAAACATAATGAAGGCTGCTGGGTTTTGGTGCAAAATGAAGTGAGTGTGAGAGTCAAAGTGTCCAGAAGAACTGTGGCTGCTTCTGTAAGATGCTCAGTAAAACCTACAGCTCATTTCCTTATAAACTGCACTCACTGGAACTGAAACTACCATTTTTATTTTATTTATTTTAGAGCCAAGTGTCGTCTCACACCAAGTATTGACTTTGTTTCATTTATTATGGCTTACTGCTGTTTATAGTATTTTTTTTAATATTGAAACATTTAATTTCAGCATTTTTAAGCCATTTTTGGTCTACAGCATTTCTTTGCATGTGTCCAAGACTTTTGCACAGCACTGTATATCAAAGAATTATCAGTCTGTAATTTGGTAGATTTGTACTTGTAGGGTTGAACACTGCAAAGTTCTTCCGGCTTCCTGTCCCACTGGGTATCGTTTCTGTTCGAGTGGTGTAAGGGCCTCTGCATGCTCTTGCGACAAGGGTTTCGCAGATAGCTTTTCGCAGACAGTTGTAATTTATCGTTGAGCGGGGAGTAATAGGCGTGCGCGATGTTATTCACCGCCACAACGCAAGGGGGCGCGAAGTCGCGAAATCGCTAGGAGTAGTTGGTGGGTGTGGTTAGTGGAGTGTTTATCCTCCGGTTACTTATAATGACTAGAACTGGAGTTGTATAGACGTACGTACTTCCTCACTTCCTCGATCAACCGCTCTTCGTGCTGCTCCATCTTCACTCGTGTTTTAAAAATGGCGGTCGTGAAAACAAACCAAACCGGGAAAGTAGGGAAGCGGAAGTGCGTGTACAGCGGATGTAGAGTGGACCAATCAGAGCCCTCTTGTCTGCGACGCTGTCTGCGAGGCTTCTGCGGTGGTCACAATTTTTGGGAGGTGCACGCAGAGCGTCTGCGAAGGGGGGGGGGGGGGGGGGGGGGCTACGCAGACGCCATCTGTGACGCCATCTGCGAGGACTGCGTTGTCAGCATAAATTGGCCTTAACAGGCTGGGAGATGGACGAATGTCAGTCAAACTCATTAGAATATTAGGCCACACCCAGGCAAAACCCAGACAGGTCCGATCAGCAGATTCAGCTGGTTTTAGGGGACCGTTTTATCATATTAAACTGCCAGAATTGTTACATTAACTATAAAACACAGGTCAACTACAAACGTATAAATAATTTTAGTTCCGTATACTGTCACACAGAAGGGTCTATTCCTGCAATCCTGATCCTGCAAGTATTTACATATAAAATATTTACAATTTATGACAAAAACTAACTTGTTTGTGGCCGTTACGGAGCTTTATGTTTACAAATGTACGCACACTGGCTACTTTAATAAGAACTTGTTCTTGATTCTAAGATTCTGGTTCTTGGCTGCAGGAGCGGAACCCAAATGTGGTCTTCTGCTGTTGCATGCTGAGATGCTTTTCTGCTCACCACGGTTGTAAAGAGTTCCTGTGAGCTCCGACATTCTTCCTGGCAGCTCGAACCAATCTGGCCATTTTCCTCTGACCTTTCTGATCAACAAGACGTTTCCACCCACAGAACTGTCGCTCACCAAATGTTTTTTGCACCATTCTGTGTAAACTCTCGAGACTGTTGTGTGTGAAAACCCCAGGAGATCAGCAAATACTCAAAGCAGTCCATCTGGCACCAACACCCATACCACGGTGAAAGTCACACTTTGAGATCACAATAATTTTTCCCATTCTGATGTTTGAAGCGAACGTTAACTGAAGCTCTTGATTTGTTTCTGCATGATTTTGTGCATTCTGCTGCTGCCCAGGGATTGGCTGGTGGACGGGTGTTCCTAATAAAGTGGCCGGTGAGCGTATAATAGTTATGTAAAGGTGAAATGATAACTAAGTGTTTAGTGCATTTTGAGAGAATACCTTAACTGGTGAATCACTAAACAGGTCCTCAGTGTCTCTGTCCAGGTTCTCCTGGTTCCAGGAAGCCAGTTCAATTCCACTGCTTTGAGACGGCCTGGGATCTTCTACATTACACTGAACAACACTGGTGCTTGGCTCTGCATCCTAAACACAGCACGTGAGAGAAACTGCTTTACTATAGACTGACCGACCGACCGACCAAACAAACAAAAAGTGATGCATGTACAACCCCGATTCCAAAAAAGTTGGGACAAAGTACAAATTGTAAATAAAAACGGAATGCAATAATTTACAAATCTCAAAAACTGATATTGTATTGACAATAGAACATAGACAACATATCAAATGTCGAAAGTGAGACATTTTGAAATTTCATGCCAAATATTGGCTCATTTGAAATTTCATGACAGCAACACATGTCAAAAAAGTTGGGACAGGGGGCAATAAGAGGCTGGAAAAGTTAAAGGTACAAAAAAGGAACAGCTGGAGGACCAAATTGCAACTCATTAGGTCAATTGGCAATAGGTCATTAACATGACTGGGTATAAAAAGAGCATCTTGGAGTGGCAGCGGCTCTCAGAAGTAACGATGGGAAGAGGATCACCAATCCCCCTAATTCTGCGCCAACAAATAGTGGAGCAATATCAGAAAGGAGTTTGACAGTGTAAAATTGCAAAGAGTTTGAACATATCATCATCTACAGTGCATAATATCATCAAAAGATTCAGAGAATCTGGAAGAATCTCTGTGCGTAAGGGTCAAGGCCGGAAAACCATACTGGGTGCCCGTGATCTTCGGGCCCTTAGACGGCACTGCATCACATACAGGCATGCTTCTGTATTGGAAATCACAAAATGGGCTCAGGAATATTTCCAGAGAACATTATCTGTGAACACAATTCACCGTGCCATCCGCCGTTGCCAGCTAAAACTCTATAGTTCAAAGAAGAAGCCGTATCGAAACATGATCCAGAAGCGCAGACGTCTTCTCTGGGCCAAGGCTCATTTAAAATGGACTGTGGCAAAGTGGAAAACTGTTCTGTGGTCAGACGAATCAAAATTTGAAGTTCTTTATGGAAATCAGGGACGCCGTGTCATTCGGACTAAAGAGGAGAAGGACGACCCAAGTTGTTATCAGCGCTCAGTTCAGAAGCCTGCATCTCTGATGGTATGGGGTTGCATTAGTGCGTGTAGCATGGGCAGCTTGCACATCTGGAAAGACACCATCAATGCTGAAAGGTATATCCAGGTTCTAGAGCAACATATGCTCCCATCCAGACGACGTCTCTTTCAGGGAAGACCTTGCATTTTCCAACATGACAATGCCAAACCACATACTGCATCAATTACAGCATCATGGCTGCATAGAAGAAGGGTCCGGGTACTGAACTGGCCAGCCTGCAGTCCAGATCTTTCACCCATAGAAAACATTTGGCGCATCATAAAACGGAAGATACGACAAAAAAGACCTAAGACAGTTGAGCAACTAGAATTCTACATTAGACACGAATGGGTTAACATTCCTATCCCTAAACTTGAGCAACTTGTCTCCTCAGTCCCCAGACGTTTACAGACTGTTGTAAAGAGAAAAGGGGATGTCTCACAGTGGGAAACATGGCCTTGTCCCAACTTTTTTGAGATGTGTTGTTGTCATGAAATTTAAAATCACCTAATTTTTCTCTTTAAATGATACATTTTCTCAGTTTCAACATTTGATATGTCATCTATGTTCTATTCTGAATAAAATATGGAACTTTGAAACGTCCACATCATTGCATTCCGTTTTTATTTGCAATTTGTACTTTGTCCCAACTTTTTTGGAATCGGGGTTGTATAACTAGCTTGCAAAAAGACCAGAACAGTCGCAACATTACTTGGTTATAACCTGAAGAATCTAACAAGAATTTTATTTAGCAGTCAGACAGATTAGTTAAAATGCTAGCCACTTAGTATTACTTGAGAAGATTTTATGGCTGAGTGCACGGTCCGGTGCTAAACGGTGGTCTAGACTTCAATGGCTGGAAATTTATACAGTCCATACCATAGAGCATTTATACTAGACAGAAACTGAAGGCAGAAAGTCTCTTGATGCTTACAACGTTGTTGTTTCTGAGCATGATATACCCAACCTTTATAATTACAACGCCATAAGCAAAGTTGAACAAAGTTATCTAGCTACATATATACCGTATAACTAGGGCTGCGTACCTAAACATAACATCAGGTACAGGTACCGGTACAGAGGTTTAGGTACAGGTCCGGACCTATACCTGAACAATTTGACAAATTCTTCTGAACTTCTTCAATAATGACAGAAACATTAATAAACTGTTGACAACTTGTCAGTATCTTTATTCAGAGAAAACCGAACATAACTAGGTTTCCTACCTCACTTCTCAGTCACCCTCTCAGTCTCACACTTAGTTAACTTGGGACAAAAAGTCATAAGTTGTCTCACAGCGAGAAGTGACGACACTAGAGTACTAGACTACGCGCAGTCCGCGGCCTTTAACTTACGCGGCAAAATTACACAAAGCAACAAAGGCCGCCAATGCCAGCAAAGGAAAAATGGCTGACCTGCTTTTGAGTCTTTTTGACCAATCAGAACGCTGGATCAGCCAAGCTCTCGCAATGTCTCGTGAGACTGTGGCGAGAGGATCTCAAATCAAAGATGGCTCCGATTTCAAGTTTCAGCGCGGCATTTTACGTCTTTTCCAGTGCTAAATTTTTGTCTTTGTGGTAGGATTTACGCATCTTCAGTCACAAAATAAGCAGATACTTGGTGTAAATTTATATTGGTACAGTACCGGTACTTCATCTCATCTCATTATCTGTAGCCGGTTTATCCTGTTCTACAGGGTCGCAGGCAAGCTGGAGCCTATCCCAGCTGACTACGGGTGAAAGGCGGGGTACACCCTGGACAAGTCGCCAGGTCATCACAGGGCTGACACATAGACACAGACAACCATTCACACTCACATTCACACCTATGGTCAATTTAGAGTCACCAGTTAACCTAACCTGCATGTCTTTGGACTGTGGGGGAAACCGGAGCACCCGGAGGAAACCCACGCGGACACGGGGAGAACATGCAAACTCCGCAAAGAAAGGCCCTCGCCGGCCACGGGGCTCGAACCCGGACCTTCTTGCTGTGAGGTGACAGCGCTCCGGTATTTCATGATCCAGTATTTTGGACCTGTACCGAATCGATTTTCATGGTACAGTACCGGTACGCAGCCCTACATATAACCTGTAATGAACGCCCCCGGGGGCGTTACATTTTTCAAAAGGGGGGCGTTTATTAGGGGTAAAAAAAAAAAAAAATCACAGTTGATCGAATTTTTCAAACCCTAACATAACTGCCCTACTATTTTTCCCTAACTTTCATACGTTTTCTAGGTGAAAAGTTGTCGAATTAAGTGTTTTTAAAAATTTATTTTTATTATTTGGGGCACTTACTGGAGTGTATACGGTAATGCAGGTGTTCATTCGGCGAGGAACCAGCCCAGATATAACTCGCGTGTCAGCTGGCTTGACACCTTTGATCTTTTCGCCGACCACTGTTACGTCACTCACTCTGCATAAAGCTCCCTTTTTGCAGAAGTCACGTGCCTCCCAGATAATTTGATCTGATCATTCTGTTTCTAATCGTAAAGATGGACACACGTGTTGAAAAACACAAATCCTACACTGCGAGTTTTAAGCTAAAAGCCGTAAAAACGGCGGAGGAGAAAGGAAAGCACTTTGCTTCTAAACTCTACAAGATCGATCGTAAACGAGTCCGTGAATGGTGCCAACAATATCGTCCCATCATCGGACGACGATGACCAGGACAGCCAGGCATTTGAAGGGTTTTCCCAGGAGGACATTGACATGGGAGAACAGGTGTTAGAAAATGTCACAGAGATTGTTCCATCAGAGTCGGAGCAGGAGGTTGACAGCAGTGATTCAGAGCAGGCATCGACGGATTGTGATAGCCCAGGACACTGAATTCATATTCCATTTGGATACTGGACTTGGATAGAAAACCTGGGGTATGTAAAACTGCTCAGACTGTTATTTTTTTTTAATTTTCAATTTTTTTTCCCGAAATACTGGGGGGGGTCGTTAATTAGGGAGAGGGCGTTCATTAGAGGTTATACGGTACATTACTGCAAAATCTCAGTTAGAACATGACCAAGCAACATTTCTTGATGTAGATATTATTTGACCATATTTGCTAACTAGAAAGTTAAGCCTGTTAAACGCTTAAAAAGTTATACTGCCTTTCAGATTTTAAGTTTAGGTCATAAAAAGAATTTTCTCTGACATCTAATTATTTTGGGGCGGCACGGTGGTGTAGTGGTTAGCGCTGTCGCCTCACGGCAAGAAGGTCCAGGTTCGAGCCCCGTGGCCGGCGAGGGCCTTTCTGTGCGGAGTTTGCATGTTCTCCCCGTGTCCGCGTGGGTTTCCTCCGGGTGCTCTGGTTTCCCCCACAGTCCAAAGACATGCAGGTTAGGTTAACTGGTGACTCTAAATTGACCGTAGGTGTGAATGTGAGTGTGAATGGTTGTCTATGTGTCTATGTGTCAGCCCTGTGATGACCTGGCGACTTGTCCAGGGTGTACCCCGCCTTTCACCCGTAGTCAGCTGGGATAGGCTCCAGCTTGCCTGCGACCCTGTAGAACAGGATAAAGCGGCTAGAGAGAATGAGATGAGATCTAATTATATTTGTTTAATGGTCCAGAAGCTACTGAATTCAAATCGCAGACTTCCAATTTTATTAGTTTTTTTTTTTTAAATAGAACAATTAATGAATTTAGGGCCAAGTGGAGGCGGCACGGTGGTGTAGTGGTTAGCACTGTCGCCTCACAGCAAGAAGGTTCTGGGTTCGAGCCCAGTGGCCGACAGGGGGCCTTTCTGTGTGGAGTTTGCATGTTCTCCCCGTGTCTACATGGGTTTCCCCCACAGTCCAAAGACATGCAGGTTAAGCAAATTGGTGGCTCTAAATTGACTGAGTGTGAATGGTTGTTTGTCTCTATCACTACGTTCACACTGCAAGGCTTAATGCTCAATTCCGATTTTTTGTGAAATCCGATTTTTTTGTGAGGTCGTTCACATTAACAAATATATGCGACTTGTATGTGATCCTCAGTATGAACGAAAAGTGACTTAAAAGTGTTCCGCATGCGCATTGCAGGATACGAAGACGTCACACGCAGTGAGCATGGCCAGTGTTTACGGAAGTAACCTAAAGTTTCCTGTGTATGACAGTAGCCAGCATGGAGTACCTGGCGATGATGCAGTTGTTGTTGCGACGGAGCCAGAACATGCACAATAGCCTGATGTTAAGGAGGAGGTTGAGAAGGAAGAGGGCAAGGGTTTTGGCTCAGGCGTTCTGCGGGGTAGTGACTGCAACCTCCGTTCAAAGGAACATCAAAGCCATGTTGTTGTAACTTTTTTTGAGAGACCCGCCGCCTACTTCAGCGCAGAATAGTGACGTTTGTGGCTTGTTGATGACGTGTAAGTCGGATGAATGCGACCTGGCGGTTCAGACTGAAGTCGCATATGAAAAGATCGGATAGGAATCGGAATTAGAACCACATATCCAAACGGCCTGGGTCGGATTTGAAAAAAATCGGATCGGTGTCGTTCATATTGTCAATAAAAGATCGGATACAGGTCACATATGGGCGAAAAAATCGGATTTGAGTCACTTCAGCCTGCAGTGTGAACGTAGTGTATGTGTCAGCCCTGTGATGATCTGGCGATTGTCCAGGGTGTCTCTCGCCCATAGTCAGCTGGGATAGGCTCCAGCTTGCCCGCGACCCTGCACAGGATAAGCAGCTACCGATAATGGAAAATGTATGGATGGGCCACGTGGCTCTAGATTCTCTGCTATTTTTTCCTGCTTCAACATGACCCAATTCAAGATACCATGTCATGCATCACGTGGTGGGCTTTCCCTGTTTGTGGAAGACATTGTGGGATACAAATTTGACACAGGACAGGGAAATGGAAGACGTGAGTGTGTGAATGAAACGTGAAAGACCAACTACAGTAACGGAAAGCGAGAAAAGACCTTATGTTACGAAGGAAAAAAAAACAACAAACAAACAAAAAACAAAAAAAACGCAGGACCAGACTAATAAATATCGGCGGTCAGCGAGCACCTCAGAGTGATCAGCTGTTCGTTTAGCGACAGAATGATGTAACTGTCAGTGCATGGTCAAGGTAAACCTGTAGATGGCAGTAATGCAACACTGGATGCCAGCTTCCATAAAACCCAAAAGAAAAGAAGAAAAACCTGCGCATATGGCCTTCCCTCTGTCTGCTTGACTGTACGAAGCGAGCGATTTCATGTACATTATTTGCTAGGGAATCCCCTCAAATTAAATAACTTCCCAGCCACAGAATGGCCTGTTTTTTTTTTTTTTAAGATATTGTCAGAATAAACATATACATCACAATGACCAAATTTCAGAGGGAACTAAATTTCACCGATTTTATGAAATCGAAAGGCCGTCTAGCTTTAATTAGTTCACTTGTATGATAGCAGAGATGAAATGGACGCTGCAAAGACGGCCACCTCGGACCAATTAATTGCCTTCCTAATTGAAAGCATTTACTGTTGGCTTGGAAAGGAGTCTGATTTTTGGACTCTGTAATCAGGAGGTGTGACTGATGATCGTGATGGCGCATTCAGGAGTCTATAAAGCTCAGAACTGTACATGGTTCAAGACTCTCAGTTTAAGATGAAATAAAAACCAAGTGAATCCTGATTAACGATGAGGCACAATGAGGAACTTGTACATGTAGCCCTAAGCTTTTATTCCATGGAAGGATAAGATTCTGATATTTTGGCACAATGAGTTAATATGTTATGCACGATGCTGTATGTATGCAAGTTATTTACATTCCATTGCATATAATATCAGAGAAATATTACACCAAAAGTATTAAAATATAAAATAGGAAAGCCAAAATTGGAAAAAAGTGTGAAATTTTATGACTGATTTCTTAAAATTCACAGATTTGTCAGAAATAATTACAAGCTCTAAACTTATTAGTTAACTGATCTGCTTGAAAATGCCAATGGTTGACTGACTGCACAAATTAGTGACTGGTTAAAAAAAAAAAAAAAAAAAAAAAAAAAATGAAGGAAAGGATAATACCTCAGGCATGGGAATTTCACTAAAGAGCTCATCATCGCTCATGTCCAACTCTGGCTCCAGGTGGTGCGTCTGGAGCCCTGAAGTGACCTCTTTACCAGCACCATCTACCTGGACGAGCTTCGCCTGAGTAAAATAAGAAAACAATTACTTCAATAGCCCCTTTCACAAACAAAATCCGTTATTGTACGAGGTAAAAACATGGAATAGATAAATATTCACTCTCATTCAGTCTTCCAAACAGATACCGTGTCTTCCCACCTGACTGTATTTGACAGAATGCTGTGGAATATAAACATCTGAAAGACGCGTAAAATATTCAAGGCAAAATATTTACGATGTGGTAAGTCCATCCATCCATTACCCATAACCGCTTATCCTGTGCAGGGTCGCAGGCAAGCTGGAGCCTATCCCAGCTGACTATGTGCGAGAGGTGGGGTACACCCTGGACAAGTCACCATATCAATCAATCAATCAATCAATCAATCAATCAATCAATCAATCAATCAATCATCGCAGGGCTGACACATAGGCCAAGTTTACATTAGACCGTATCGGTCTCATTTTCGTCGCGGATGCACTGTCCGTTTACATTAAAACGCCTGGAAACGCCGGGAAACGGGAATCCGCCAGGGTCCACGTATTCAATCCAGATAGTGTCTGGTCCGGTGCTGTGTAAACATTGAGAATACGCGGATACGCTGTGCTGAGCTCTAGCAGGCGTCGTCATTGGACAATGTCACTGTGACATCCACCTTCCTGATTCGCTGGCGTTGGTCATGTGACGCGACTGCTGAAAAATGGCGCGGACTTCCGCCTTGTATCACCTTTCATTAAAGAGTATAAAAGTATGAAAATACTGCAAATACTGATGCAAATACTGCCCATTGTGTAGTTATGATTGTCTTTAGGCTTGCCATCCTTCCACTTGCAAGTGGTAAGTGACTTGCGCACAGCGGCTCAGTCCCGAATCACTGCTCGTGCACTTCACTCGCGCGCTCTGTGAGCTGCGCAGGGCCGGAGTGCGCACCCTCTAGAGGGCACTCGCTGTTCAGGGCAGAGTGATTTGGAGCGCAGCCGCTGAGGAGGAAGCGATGAGCCGCACTGACACATTTCAACTTACGTGCCGAATTAGTCATGTGATTAGCGTATCCGTGTATTGGCGTTGCTGTGTGCACGCTAATCGTTTTTAAAAACAATCTGATGATCCGCTGATACGGTCTAATGTAAACCCCACCATAGAGACACACAACCATTCACACCTACAGTCAATTTAGAGCCACCAGTTAACCTAACCTGCATGTCTTTGGACTGTGGGGGAAACCGGAGCACCTGGAGGAAACCCACGCAGATGCAGGGAGAACATGTAAACCCCACACAAAAAGGCCCAGTCGGCAACTGGGCTTGAACCCAGAGCCTTCTTGCTGTGAGGCAACAGTGCTAACCATTACACCACCGTGCCGCCCCATGGCTGTGAAAAGCCCAAGCTGAGACATTAGCTAGTTAGCAACATGGCACAAGTCGAGCTGCATCACATCAGTCTCAGAGTTTTCTTCCTGCTTCTGAGCATTTGTTTTGTTCAAGTAAAGGCTATTTATAACATTTTCGCTTATATCTGCTGATGTTTTCTTTGCTTGTTGTTTTGAGTTTGCTGCTGGTTGCTTTAGGATTGAGGCAGTGGGAGTAGTGCTGTCGCAATTTCACATCATCATCTCCAGCGACGTCACAACCAGTCATAGAGATGAAAGTGGAGCAAAGAAAAAAAACCCCTGAACTTTTGAAAGTCAAACTAAGATTGGGGGGGGGGGGGGGAGAATCCCCCCAAAATATTTTAATAACAACACGCAAAACCCGGCATTCTAGTGCATTTTAGTACTTATTTTCACTAAAACAAGTTATAACTTAAGCCTTTTTCTTTTCATGTACATTAATGATTAACATGTCAAAAATATCAAATTTAATTCCCCTAGTTAATGAGTAATTTTCAGGAGTGCATTTAGAAAACGCGGTGATTTTCCTGCTACACAGTTCATTACTTTGAAAAAATTCAGACAGTTGAAGGTAAACTCAGCAAAATCCCAAAACAGTCCTGTTAAAAAGTAAAGGTCTGTTAGAGTTTCTAAAGCTTTCAGGTTTCAATGTTGGGGACGTTGAGCCTCGTTTATCAATCTTTTAGGTGGGGTTTACATTAGACCGTATCAGCGGATCATCAGATTAACGTTTTTAAAACGATTCGCGTGCACACAGCAACACCAATACACGATTCGCGTGCACACAGCAACGCCAATACACGGATACGCTCGGCTCCGCAGGCATCCTGCGCTCCAAATCACTCCGCCCTGAACAGCGAGTGCCCTCTGGAGGGTGCGCACTCCGGCCCTGCGCAGCTCACAGAGCATGCAAGTGAAGCACACAAGCAGTGATTTGGGACTGAGCCGCTGTGTGTGTGATCTCAGTGCATGTCGGGCATGCGCATCACTTACCACTTGCAAGTGGAAGGATGGCAAGCCTAAAGACAATCATAACTACACAATGGGCAGTATTTGCATCAGTATTTGCAGTATTTTCATACTTTTATACTCTTTAATGAAAGGTGATACAAGGCGGAAGTCCGCGTCGTTTTTCAGCAGTCGCGTCACATGACCAACGCCAGCGAATCAGGAAGGTGGATGTCACAGTGACGTTGTCCAATGACGACGCCAGCTAGAGCTCAGCACAGCGTATCCGCGTATTCTCAATGTTTACACAGCACCGGATCAGACACGATCTGGATTGAATACGTGGACCCTGGCGGATTCCCGTTTCCCGGCGTTTTAATGTAAACGGACAGTGCATCCGCGAAGAAAACGAGACAGATACGGTCTAATGTAAACTTGGCCTTAGTAGAGTTGTGCGTTTGCATAAGCTAAAGTGAACTCAAAATTTCCAATTCATATTTATGCGAGTTGAAGCCAATTGTTTACATTAGCTTGTATTGTCTGTAAATTTAAACACCAATGAATACCAAATTTCTCATGTAAATCAGGGGCGTAGGGTGTGTGTGTGTGTGTGTGTGTGTGTGTGTCACACACTGACTGGCAGCCTGAGTACATTATGTAACAACAAATAATTACCATTGCTAGTTTTAGGCAGCTTAGAAACCGGCTCTTCGATTATTGCTGTTTCTTCCACGTTTTCTTGATGTTGTGTTCTAGAAACGGCACTAAAACTTAGCTTCGAAACCACAAAATGCAACTTTGATGGGAAAAATCTCTCATCTCATCTCATTATCTCTAGCTGCTTTATCCTTCTACAGGGTCGCAGGCAAGCTGGAACCTATCCCAGCTGACTACGGGCGAAAGGCGGGGTACACCCTGGACAAGTCGCCAGGTCATCACAGGGCTGACACATAGACACAGACAACCATTCACACTCTCATTCACACCTACGGTCAATTTAGTGTCACCAGTTAACCTAACCTGCATGTCTTTGGACTGTGGGGGAAACCGAAGCACCCGGAGGAAACCCACGCGGACACGGGGAGAACATGCAAACTCCACACAGAAAGGCCCTCGCCGGCCACGGGGCTCGAACCCGGACCTTCTTGCTGTGAGGTGACAGCGTTAACCACTACACCACCGTGCCACCTGGGAAAAAAATATATATAATAAATTGCTTAAGCCTCGGTCACAACCGGCCGTACGTGCTCCTACGGCCGGTCTACGTGCAAGAAACGCACGGAGGGCGTGCGTGTGACGTGCTGATTTTCGAGCCGTAGACCGGCCGCAGAGGTTCTTTGTCATGTCAAACAAACTCTACGGGCGCTTATGTTTTTTTCAGGTTGCAAGACAAACTTACAGCCAACGTGTGTCTTTCTCCACGAACAAAAAAAAAACAAAAAAAAAAACGCAGCGATTTGGGAAACGCCAAAAATCGCACGGCCAAAAAAAATCGTATGTCCGGTTGTGACCCAAGCTTTACCTCTCTTCACGTCGAAAGAAGGAGGAAAGTTTTGCTCGTTTTGACATGGCGAATTATTAATACAAGAGGAAATACTCGTAATTCGCAACTAAAAAGACTGCAGCTACACTGGCAGCTTGAACATGCTTTCTAGTGCGATTGTGTTGCGCTTGTGCAGAACAGTGTCAGTCCTGCGCGCCTTAGCTCATGCACCTGAAGGTGCGCCTAACGAGCTCCGGCACGCGCGCCGTTAACAAAGAACACCTGTCTTTAATCAATGAACTATGTTTGGGCCATTTAAGGACCGCGCCCAGGCAAGGACGATGCGAAGTATTACAACGCATCTAGGAACGCGAAAAATCCAAAAAATAAATCTCCATTCGGAAAACCAGAGATTTTCAAGAGTTTTGTCAAATATCCGGATTTCTGGGTATTTCGTCATTAGAGGAAAAAATCCGGAGGAATTTTTCATGAAAATCGAAAAATCCGGAATTCCGGAAAAATCCGGAACACTTTCATGACTACAGTCATGACACGTAAATCTGACGGTTCCGATTCTCACTTGAGCCGTGGAAAAAAAAATTACTGTGAATGATACTTGGTCGCCAGAGGATAAATTAATGTTTCGACTATCATTTTACTCCCATTCCAACACTAACGGTTTTAGTCATAGAATCACCATTTACGCAGATTGTATATAGAAAATTTGACCTATCAAAAATGATTACACCACACGAGCATTTCTTCCCAAACCAAAACTATTTTTGCTGCTATGACCACTCCCAGCACCTTTGTGGAAACCAGGTCTGCAGTAATCAGAGGGAGAGGAAGGAGCAGATGTCAGACACTGCCTTTTCCACCCCTCCCCTCTCTTAATGAAGGGTTTACGAGGTAACAACATTTAGAGACAACAAGAACTCAAAAGACACAACATTCTTAAAGCGCTGTGCACTCGTTTCCTGAAAGAAAGCATTGGGGTCAGTGGAGCAAACGTTATAGGCTTTTTATTGTAACGTTTTCATTTAAACAGCACAGCAATAGAAATCTGGGGATGTTCAATCAACATATAATTGTCACATTCCTCCAGAGTTGTAACATAAGTGACCTCAGAAGAAATAAGGACATTGTGATGGAAAAACAGAAGTAGAAGTGACAACACCACTACCTGCAAGATCTTGGCAGGCAGAAAGAAACAAAAACAGGATTCTACCACAAATTCCTGAATGCATTTGCTGGTTTCTTCTAAACAACAAGAACAGCAAGAAAAAACAGTGAGGGAACGTCTGCCGTAACCATTACTTAATAATTACCAGCTCAACCATATTTCACTGTCCGAAGACACCACAGTCCCACCTTTTTGCTCGCTATTGACTCATAAGAAAGAGGCTCGCAAATTCCCAGGTCAAAGTTCACCTACATGTACTGAAAGTATAATGTCCAGGGTTTTTTCTAGAAAAATTTAGTATGAGGGCGCTCACCATGGCGAGGGAGCAAAGCGGGGGGGGGAATGGTACCGGTTGTCCCCCCGCTGTGCAAAGCCTTTGAAAAATGCTCCAATGGGACATTCTGAGGCTATCTGAGAGGGAAATTGTAACAAATTGTCTGTCAACATTGAAAAAGAAAGTAGTAATCTTCTTCTGCCCCGGACAGTCTTTGGCTTTCTTCCGTTTCGTGCCGCGGGATGACATCTTTAAATGCCCAAGTGTCAACAAAAACAACTCGCGAACTACTTCTGTCAAAAGCTCCCTCGCCGGTGGGTGAAAGGTCATTCAGTCTCGAGAAATCTCGCTCTACAAGTCAGCTGACCTTGTATGTAACCCATGTCAAATCTCGCGAGACCAGCCGCGACAAGTCAACAACTAAACAACATGGCGCCTCAGTCTGGAAAACGCCAATTCGGATTGTTTTTGCACCGTCTGGCGGTGTATCTACTATGATTGGAATATTTTTGGAGCAATTATAACGTATTTGATGATCAGACACATTGTCACGTAGTGTTGCTGGGATGTTTTCACGGAGTCGGTAAGGGGGCGCAGCGCCCCTGTTCCCCCGTTTAGACGAAAGCCTGATGTCTCTTTCTGTTCTTGCATCTTTTCCTTTCGTCAACTAGCAAGTTTTCCACCAGGAGAGTTTTATGAGGCGCTTTGGCTAAATGATCAGAAAAACAATCTGTGGTTGGTAGAAGAGAGCAACTGGACTTGCTTGAAAAGTCTTGAAGACGTTTCGCCTCTCGTCCGAAAGGCATCATCAGTTCTGTCTGTCTAATAGGGAGTATCAAGTATTTATCCTCTCATGGATCATAATAGAATCCAAATCAGAATGCTGATGGCTGCATTGAAGGTGGCTGATAGATGTCATAGACCCCCACCTCTGTTCAGTGATGGTCGTGATCAGTGATCAGAAAAACAAAAACTTTACAGATCCCCGCATCACCATAGCAAGGGGACTACAGCTAAACACAGATGTTGGCACCTCTGGAATGGTGAATTCTTGACTTTTGCACTGGAGCTACAAAACTGAAAAGTAAGGGACGTTTATAGGCTCAGATTTAGCACTGCGCTTCACAACTGCATGTCTAAATCATCATCATTTACTTTCCTCAAAACACATCGCTTATCTCAACAATGCTATTTATAAATAAATCTATATTAAAAATACAAATTAAACTGGAACTATATTAAAATTATACAGCACTGTGCAAAAAGTCTTAAGCACCCTGTTTTTTGGACAAATTTTGTTATTAGATATTTATTTCAGGAACACTAATTCATTTCAAATTTCCAAGCATTACTTGTCCCCCCCCCCGCCAAAAAAGAAAAAAAAATATTCAGTAAAAATGGCAGCATATTATACAAGAGGCCACTTTTCTGACCAAAAAAAAAAAGCTGCTGGGTTTTGCTGTAAAAGTAAGTAGTGACCAGACGTGGACAGTAACGAAGTACATTTACTTGAGTACTGTACTTAAGTACACTTTGAGTATCTGTACTTTACTTGAGTTTTTTTTTTTTGGAAACTTATGACTTTAACTTCACATTTGAAAGGCAAATATCGTACTTTTCACTCCACTACATTTCCATCAAGGTCATCGTTACTCGTTACTATGAAGCAGTTTTGAAAGTGGATGTTTTTTCTTTTCTTTTCTAAAACGTGATTGGTTTTTCGCAGATGACACTGAGACAGCCGATCAGTAATCACTAGGGTCACGTCACGTCCACAGACTAAAATTAAGTTCAATGATTTCTCCGCAGCATTATATAACACGATCAGTTGATGGCAGAATGGAAGGAGGCGGTTCTTCTGGGGAATGCACGCACTCATGGCCCATGAACCCATGTTTCAGTTTTCTGAAAGGATTAAAGATTCGTTTCGTTTTAAACATTTGCTTTGTTTGCCGAAAACAAAACGCCATCACAACCTGCAAAAACTCGCTGTCCAACCTGCGGAAGCATACGTTTATTCCAAGAGAAAGCTTGCAATGAAGTTGTTTAGAGCTAGCGATAACATTGCAATAGCTATGCAGTCTGGTTCGTCAAATGACTTTGTATGGATTTGCCCGCAAAGTTGCCATCACCTTGTCCACAGCTAATGTTTACACATAGCTAGTTAACTTGGACACTGTCAGTTAGCATGTATAAATGGAGTTACGCTAACATGAATAACATTAACTTATCTGAAGTCCTTTCATAAATATGTTTTAGCATAATCTTGGCAAATAAACAGAATATAGAAATCTTTCTTTTCTAGTAGCATTAGCTACCCAATATGATTTCGAGTTTGAAAAGAGTTTGCTAGCATGTCAGGCGGAGTTTCACTGACTAGCTAGCTTAAAGGAACAGTCCACCGTACTTCCATAATGAAATATGCTCTTATCTGAATTGAGACGAGCTGCTCCATACCTCTCCGAGCTTTGCGCGACCTCCCAGTCAGTCAGACGCAGTCAGACGCGCTGTCACTCCTGTTAGCAATGTAGCTAGGCTCAGCATGGCCAATGGTATTTTTTTGGGGTTGTAGTTAGACGCGACCAAACTCTTCCACGTTTTTCCTGTTTACATAGGTTTATATGACCAGTGATATGAAACAAGTTCAGTTACACAAATTGAAACGTGGCGATTTTCTCTGCTATGGAAAGTCCGCACTATAATGACAGGCGTACTAACACCTTCTGCGCGCTTCGGCAGCGCATTGATATCTGAGCTCCGTATCAATGCACTGCCGAAGCGCGCAGAAGGTGTTAGTACGCCTGTCATTATAGTGCGGACTTTCCATAGCATAGAAAATCGCCACGTTTCAATTTGTGTAACTGAACTTGTTTCATGTCACTGGTCATATAAACCTATGTAAACAGGAAAAACGTGGAAGAGTTCGGTCGCATCTAACTACAGCCCCAAAAAATACCACTGGCCATACTGAGCCTAGCTACATTGCTAACAGGAGTGACAGCGCGTCTGACTGCGTCTGACTGACTGGGAGGTCGCGCAAAGCTCGGAGAGGTACGGAGCAGCTCGTCTCAATTCAGATAAGAGCATATTTCATTATGGAAGTACGGTGGACTGTTCCTTTAACGTTAAACCACCATGATGGCACAGCATGTGTTCATTTTGTGAATTCACATTTCTGTCTTTGGTAATGGCATTAGGTTTTGTAAGCGTTGTGGCAATAATACAATGATGTATTGACAGAAAATCTACTTTTAATACTTAAGTATTTTTAAAAGCAAGTACTTCAGTACTTTAAGTAAAAAAAAATTTGACTGGACAACTTTCACTTGTATCGGAGTAACATTTGACCAGTGGGATCTGTACTTTGACTTAAGTAATGAAGTTGGGTATTTTGTCCACCTCTGGTAGTGACAGTCAAAGCCTCTGGAAGAACCGTGGCTGGTTATGCAAGACGCTCAGTAAAACCTACAGCTCATTTCCTTATAAACCTGCACAAATGTACGGACACAGAGCAGCTGTGCTTGTGTAAAAAAAATAAAACAATAATAATAATAATAATAATAATAATAATAATGTGCTGTTTTCTTGTGATAACGAGAAAATTGTGTTCAAGATAAAGCTCATTTTCTTGTGGAGTTAATTATTTATTACTATTTATCATGCAGTTGCAATGAATTAATTATTAATAATTTTGTTTTCCATTTTATTTATAAATTTGTATTTAACATAACTCGTTCTGTATTTTATTGATTAATTTATGTATTTATTTATTTTTTCCTGCATTCATGACTGACAGACTGAATGAAAGTGAAATGGCGCGTGTTGCCCGGATGTCCGGGGCTGTGCGTGCACCACACCGGTCAGATCAGGGAGTTCCTCCACTGAGAGGCGGCTCATGGATTGCAATTATTCCCCATGAACGAGGAATTCCCAGGAAGCGCGGCTCATAAACTCGAGTTGATCAAGTCCTAGCTGTTTGTACACACCGTCTGTTGATCCTACTGATCACGAACGAATGACAAAATATATGGGTCCGTCTCAGAAACTGCTCTCTCATTTGGGACATTATGGCCAAAAAATAAATTTTCTAATTTTACTTTTTTTTTTTTTTGCATTTACCTAACACTCAATGTTTCTTTTGTCATGTTTAATAAGAATAAAGATAGTATCTTGCTTTATCTGGCCTCCACTGTGGAAAATTTTTTTGATTACAATTCAAATGCTTTTGTAAAATTGATTTACATATAAAATAACTACATCATGAAGAATTAAAGCCCCTCCTTCACAGACGAGTGAAAATACTGAATAGATTTCCTCTTTTTGATTGCTTGGGTTAAAAATGCCAAGTTATGATGACTGAATTGATTATTCACTTAAATATATGAATAATATGATACATTTTGGGTATTTGATATGGCGAAATAGGACACAATGAAAAATGAAGAACACACCAGTAAGATGAGAATAACGGCGGTGGTAAAAGAACAGCGACTGTACCGGCTGAAGGTTGTGCGGGTCTCTGCTGCGGCGCACGAGCAACGGGACATCACTACCGCACCGGACGGAGTGCAAGGCGGGGGCGGGGCAAAATGACTGGCCGTAGATTCTATCAAAAGTTCGATCTAAATTGACCACGGTTGCAAAATATTGGCCAAAAATACGCAAACATTACGAAATATGAAAGCAAGATGAAGAAACATTCTATTGCCTTATACTGCAAGACTAAAACAAAATAAAACTGTCAAAACTCACCTTTTCAGTGATAACGTCCGAACAGATCACCCGCGTAACAGAAAGACCGCAAATGGAAGCACGATCAACTTCTAACTGTTGGAGTGGAAAATTCCATTCTACACATGCAAACTGTCAATGTGTGTCCTTCCCCGCACACAAATAACACGCTACGGTAAAAAATAGACCACAACTCATTTTATAGCTCAGAAATTCCTACAAGACCAGCTACCATCGTAACATGTTCTGTAAGAAACGTATTCCATACGGTACCTAACTTTCAGCTTTCGTTTTAAAAAACAAAATCGCAGATTTATAACTAAATTTTTATATGGCATAGTGAGTTTAAGGTCCTACTTTTGGTGAGGTAGTGACCTCGACCCTGAGGCTTTCCGTTAAGATCAAAACACACGATCGTATTGGTTTTGGGTCTGCGGAAAATGGAGTTACAACGGTGATCAAATATTTTGCATGATGTTTTATTACGGTTATGATTATTCTGTGAGCGCACCAATCCTTAGGTGGATAAAGTTACAACTTAAAATACAATTAGTGATAACTGTAGACTTTTCAGTGGACTAGAACCTTTTTAAGGGAATGCGATGCAGTCAACCATTTATCATGTCCCAGATCAAGCCGCCATTTTTCCACAAATTTGCAGAATTTTTGCCAAATTCTGAATAGAGTATTCGCATCAAAGATTTAGTTTTATTTGTATTATTTCTTTCATCATTTTATTTAAAATTAAAACCAACATCACCATTCAAAACCGTATAGTTTACTGACTGAGTATATTTAGTGGGGTACCCCCACAGTACCCAGTTTCTGAGACAGACCCATATGCATTAGTAAATAAAAACATGCACACAACTAGACTACATTAAGATGAACTACAAGATGAACAAATAGTAAATAAAAAATTACTAGGAATTAAATGACAAATATCAACTCATCATAAGAAAATGAGCTTTGTTATCTTGATATAATTTTCTCATCATGAGAGAACAGCATGAAAAAAAAATTACTGCAGGCACGGCCGTCATCACTTCCATATAAAATCGTACCCATGCCTACTATTTAAAGGGGAACAGAGGGCAATATATAGAGTAAATATAACAATAAAACAGACATTAACGAACCTTATTCAAGACTTACAAAAGTTTTTTGTTCTAAGGTTGGAAAGTTATAGTGTTTTGAAAGTAGCTCGAGCAAACTATTTCCGCAGTTTGAACAGCCCGCCATGATATTAATTTTATCCAATCAGAATGCACGTTCATTTTCTCTGCGTAACACTCATGATGTATGTATGTGCCCAGTTGTGTTGGCTCATTGAGGTTGGGAATAGCACGTGTGAATCGGAAAGTAGGATGAATTGTAAGTGATCGGCTACACAATGCCACAGTGTGTTGCTTTCGGGTGTAATAACAGGACCGATGGAAAGCATAACGATCCTCCAGACGTGTCTTTTCACTCGTTTCCGCTGAAAAACACCAAGCGAGTTCAAGCATGGCTACGTATGATCGGCAGAAGCGATTTCAAGCCATCACGCGCTTCAAGGCTATGTTCAAAACATTTCCTGCCCTCAGCATATGAGGAAGACTTATTTGCCAAATACATTGGACTACAACCAGGGAAGAAGCCCAGGCGAATTCTGAAGGATGATGCCGTACCAACGGAATTTTGTCATAGGCCAAGTGCAAGTGAGACGGCGGCGAGCGAGTTCTCTGCATGTTCTGTGAGGTTGAAAAAGCGTCGAAAGGAAGCGAAAACGAAAGAGGTAGGACTTGTCTCGCATTGAAAAGTTGTAATAGTATTGTAAGTGTTGTGTATTTGATTGATTTTGCAGATGAAAGAGATGCTTGTATCTGCTACTTCTACTTCACCTGGCTGTGCTCTGAAGAAGGTAAATATATGGTATTCTATGATTACCGTATTTTCCGGACTATACGTCGCTCCGGAGTTTAAGTCGCATCAGCCAAAAAATGCATTATGAAGACGAAAAAAACATATATACGTCGCACCGGACTATAAGTCGCACTTTTTTGAAGGGTTATTCTATCCATAGAATCTGTGATTCTATCTGATAAGCAGCGCGTGGTTACTGCGCGACTGCATTGCTTATTTAATAAACGAACAGCTGAGCAGTGATAACGCACCCTTTGCCCTGTAAGTAGCCTAGTCTGATTATTTTAAATATCTACTACTATCTTTAATACTATCACTATCGTTATTACTAATAGCCTATATTATTATTATAACTAATATTAGTAGCCTATTACTGATGCATTAATCAGTTTGCTTTTAGAATATTTTTACCGGTAGGGCTTATTATCGCCCCATGGCGCTTTCATCTGTGTTATTAAAGCTGTAGTCATCATCGAGGAGTGTCATTCTTCATTTTTGTCAAATTTTATTTCATCAAATCAGAGGTCAAGTAGGCTATAGGTATATCATCTCCAAAGACAGGTACGGTAGTAAAAACAACCGTCTAGTGAAAAAACAACAACAACCGCTTTTAAATCCCCTACTTAAATCCTTAAAATGAGTCATTTAACTCATGTCTTGTGTGATCTGATCTCCAATGGTGAAATAAACCAGTTGTGAGGAGTACAGTCTGTTATTTTAGAAGATAAATGTAATATATAATTTAATATATAGACTAATAAAAATTTATATTTTATAGTATAATATCACGACATTACTGTCTGTAACTGTGTCACTAAAGCGTTTTCTAAGATCATAATGTCTGTTATTATTATTATTATTATTATTATTATTATTATTATTATTTTACACACACAATAAGCGCATGTGCGTAAAGTTATAGTAAACCATCCCCCGCCTTTTTTTTTTTTGAGTCGCCGGACCCACCCACCTCCTGCGTTCTGGGACCTCCCACTTCACAAATTAAGCACTGCCTAAAATCACTACATAACTTATTTAAATGACTATAGGCCTATCATTAATAATAAAACACAGGTCAATCAAGTTTATCAAGCTGATGATTTCACTCCAAATCAGCAAATCCATTGAATTCCTCATCCTCGGTGTCGCTTCTGAACAACTCTGCCTCCAGCGGCAGATGAAGCGCCGTTTCCTCTTCTCCTGCGTGGCTGTCGTCAGACTCAGCATCAGCTCCAGTTATTCCGCGGTGAAAAAAACAAAAAAAAAAAAAAAAAAACATATATACGTCGCACCGGAGTATAAGTCGCATGGCCAGCCGAACCATGAAAAAAAGTGCGACTTATAGTCCGAAAAATATGGTAATTCATCAGTTAGCAAATAAAGCTAACCAAAATAGAAACTTTACTTTCGCTTGTGTTTTGAGTTACAAAACATGATTACACGCTTCTCTCCTAGTGCAGTGGGTAGGGCTGACGTCACGGTCTTTTAAAAATGGCGACTCTTGTGCCGTTTAGCGTACCGACTATTATATTTACAATTACCAAGATATTTCGTTGTTTTCTAGGATATAAATTTGATAGAATACTTAAGAATACGTTACTTTGTCACATCAGCAACTGTATATATTATATTTGGTACCCCTTTAAGGAGAAAAAAAAAAGCAGCAAAGCGTCATCATATTAAATACTGAGTGTGTTTAGTTTATAACCGTTTACTGCACATTGTAGTCTCTTTTTAGCAGGAAAATTTTTCATTATTTTTGAGGTCATCTTTCCAGCATTTCTTTTGTATGCGCCTTAGACTTTTGCTCAGGACTGTACATAATTATAGAATTATATCTGAGGAAGAAGGGATACAGATTTAACATGGCTGCTACTATTGTTTCCTGCTAAAGCCTTGTCCTTTTGGAAACGGAAGACCTTGCTCCTTGAGGTGAAAGAGTGCGCAGGACACTAAGCAGACAGCATTTTGCTGCTCTCTGTTGGTGACTCTTCAGAACTGAACACATGAGATTCTGACATTATGTGCTCCAAAAACATTGCAATGCAGTACTAATACGGCTAATTAGTTAATGTTTCTACACCCGTTGAGCTGATAACTTGATTAGCACTGGCGCCAGCACTAACCTGAGGCTCTATCCAAGTGAGCTTATGCTGTTCTGTTGGCAGGTTGACAGGCTGTGGCGCTGGAAAGCCTTCATTATGTAGCTTAGCGATGCACAGCATGAGGAGAAAAGTACTGATGTTCTCTGGCACCACAGCACGAACGTTCTTAAAGTTACTGATATCTGCAACACAGCCAGAAAAGAAAGCGGAAGGATTTAAATTTTCACACCAAAATCAGCACAAAACATATCCAGTACTGTGCAAAAGTCTTCGGCACATGTAATGAAATGCTGTAGACCAAAAATGGTTTTAAAATAATGAAATGTTTCAACATTTATAGAAACAAACAAACAGTAAGCCATAATAAATGAAACAAAATCAATATTTGGTGTGAGACGACCCTTTGCTTTTTTTTTTTTTCCCAGTAAGCTACAGAATTGACTTTAAAGCATTGCTGCTGGTGTATAAATCTCTAAATGGTACAGGGCCCAATTACCTCTCTGATATGTTGCAGCGGCCTAACCCAATCAGATCTACCAGATCGAAACAGAAACATTTACTATTAAGACCAGTTGTTAAAACAAAGTATGGTGAAGCAGCTTTTAGCTACTATGCAGTGCAGCTATGGAACCAACTGCCAGAGGACATTAAAAATGCTCCTGCTGTTGGCAGCTTCAAATCTAGGTTAAAGACCAAGCTGTTTTCAGATGCTTTCTGTTAAATAATTAATATTGTCTTCTTTACATTTTTTATAATCTTTACTTTCTCTGCATGTTTTAAATTTACTTTAACTTTATTCTATTTTATTCTGCTGGTTTCTTTTTTTTTTCTCCTCCTATTTGAACTACTACTTCATTTTATTATTTTATTTCTACTATTGTTTAATTCTTATTATTTTCTTTTAATTCTTTTAATTAATTGTTTTAGAATAAAAATAAAATTATTTTATGTAATTTTATTTCTCTATTGTTTACTGTTTTTGTTTTTACTTCTGTAAAGCACATTGAACTGCCATTGTGTATGAAATGTGCTATATAAATAAACTTGCCTTTGCTTTAAAAAAAAAAAAAAAAAGGAGTGCAGTTTTATGCGGAAATGAGCTGTAGGTTTTACTGACCATCTTCCAGAACCAGCCCCAGTTCTTCTAGACACTGTCACACTCGCTTCTTCATTTTGCACCAAAACCCAGCAGCCTTCATTACGTTTTCTTTTTTAATCTGAAAAGTCGTCTCTTATGTAACACGCTGCTCAGATACACTTTTTCCTGTAATATTTAATTTTGTGTTGGAAAACGAACGTTTGGACTCGAAAATGTTTTTGTGCTGACTCGATAATGTAGAAATCATAAAATAGAAGTCTATAACAAAGTTTGTATGAAAAAGAATAGAGTGCCTAAGACTTTTGGACAGTACTGTATTTACACTGTATTGCTATGTGTCTTGTGGTATAACGGGCATTTTCTTCATGTAAGCATTAGATCCGTGTTACCCGAGCTGAGAGGAGGAGAGGAGAGGATGCGCGTGACTGTGTTGAATAGAGATGTAGACAGGCCGGCGCGCTCGGTGTCCAGAGGCTGGCCGGCCTTCTGAGCCTGGAGCAGATGAGATTCCACCACTGTCATGGGCAAGCTACGAGCATCAGCTACTTGTCTCTGCACATACACACAAACAGCACAGATTAAAAGAGAACACCTCAGCACAAACGCACACGGATATCAAATTCATCTGTCAACCATGCTGCTGTTTCACACACGCAAAGTTGTCAGATGGTTATCAGTTTAAAAAAAACAAACCACAAATCAGAGTAATCTTAAATCAGAAGCTCAAAATTTCAGCAAAAGTATTTTGCTGTGATAGTGAAAGTCTTCCTCTCTTGCATTACTTCCTTGCTCATAATGATTTTCAATGTCTTCCTACTCCATAAGTTAGTGCACTATGTAGAGTATACATAGTAATACACTTCACCCCCAATACACACACACACACACACACACACACACACACAATGTGTCAGCCCTGTGATGACCTGGCGACTTGTCCAGGGTGTACCCCGCCTCTTGCCCATAGTCAGCTGGGATAGGCTCCAGCTTGCCTGCGACCCTGTAGAACAGGATAAGTGGCTACAGATATATATATTTGTTTGTATTTTTGTCTTGTTTTCTTTTGTTTTAATATATTATTATTACCTATATTATTTAAGGTTTATTTTCTAATTTAGTGGCTTTTTACGTGTTCTTGTTGCAAATGCTGTTTTGTTTTTCTTGTTATCTGCTTATTTATTCATTGTTTGTTCACATGTTTGAAATAAACTATCATCATATATACGCTACCGTTCAAAAGTTTGGGGTCACTTTGAAATGTCCTTATTTTTGAAAGAAAAGCACTGTTCTTTTCAATGAAGATCACTTTAAACTAATCAGAAATCCACTCTATACATTGCTAATGTGGTAAATGACTATTCTAGCTGCAAATGTGTGGTTTTTGGTGCAATATCTCCATAGGTGTATAGAGGCCCATTTCCAGCAACTCTCACTCCAGTGTTCTAATGGTACAATGTGTTTGCTCATTGCCTCAGAAGGCTAATGGATGATTAGAAAACCCTTGTACAATCATGTTAGCACAGCTGAAAACAGTTGAGCTCTTTAGAGAAGCTATAAAGCTGACCTTCCTTTGAGCAGATTGAGTTTCTGGAGCATCACATTTGTGGGGCCGATTAAATGCTCAAAATGGCCAGAAAAATGTCTTGACTATATTTTCTATTTATTTTACAACTTATAGTGGTAAATAAAAGTGTGACTTTTCATGGAAAACACAAAATTGTCTGGGTGACCCCAAACTTTTGAACGGTATACATAATCCCGCGCCCCCCCCCCCAAAGAGGAGCAATCTGAGATCGCGACTTTGTCTCATTCTTGTCAAATAACTGTTCAGCTTCACCTGCTATACACATTTTTCTATCAATTTCAATAGATATAAAATACATATTATAAAACATTTTATATATGTTTTATATGTAGTCAAACCTAGTCATTCTAAATAATAAAATGAACCGTATTGGCCAAAGCCAGACAAATGTTCGTTAAGTTTGTCAAACAGAATGAGAACAAGGGGGAAAAAACAAAAACAAGTGAAAACCAGTGTCTGAGATCTCGCCAATATTTCAGATTTTAAAACTGAATTAAAAACACATCTTCATTAATGTCCTATTCCAATCATTTTCTTCTGTATTCTATTCATTGTGGCTGTGAGGGCAGCCATGGCCTGTAGGTTAGAAAAACAGCCTTGGGCCCAAAGGGTCACTGGTTCGATTCCTGGAACTATGGCTGAGGTGCCCTTGAGCAAGGCGCCTAATCCCGAGGTGCTGTAGCATAGCTGCCTACTGCTCTAGGTACGCATGCGCGTGTTCACTGCTTCAGATGGGTTAAATGCAGAGGAGGAATTTCACTGTGCTTGAGTGTACATGTGACAAATAAAAAGGTTCTTCTTCTTACATGCTATCCATCCTGTGTCATTTTGTTTAGGGTTTGTGGTTCATTTTGTCGTTACTGTCTGCATTTATTCTGTTGTATGTAACTTGCCCTTACTTTTGATGCAACTATTATTTCTGCTTTGACCCTTAGTTTGAGAAAGGCTACAAAGCCATAACATTTCCAGCATTTAAACCCCCCCCCACTGTCTTTGTAGCCACTAAAAATAAATAAATAATCGGCTCAAAGCAGAACCCTGAAAACAAAGAGGTGTACCACATCATAAAACATGAAATACTTCATGCGTATTGTTCATCTATCAGATTCTGACATTTATTTGTTGCTAAAATATCCTGATTATTTATTTTTTGATGCCAAAATTAGAAAAAAAGCACTCAAAAGCACCCTACCATGGTTTTGCCATTGACCTGGAAAAGTCTGTAAGTTACAGCCACGCTGTCAGACAGAAGCAGTGGTTTTCCTGTTTGTGTACTGTGCGCCTGTTCAGCACAGGAAGTAGAAGAGCTGGAAGTCACAGCCTCCTATAAACACGAAAGAGACAGAAAGTTCTTATGAGCAAATATATGATGCCACCATTTCAGTTCACACAACCTCTCGCACACATTTTTACAGCATTATAACTGCAGTGATGGTTACCTGCAGACCGTGTGTCTGGCAGAAGTCTGTGATGGTCTGAAGGAGAGGAGCCAACATGGCTGCTTTAGCTTCGGACACACCGTCCACCAGCTTCAGCTTTGCTACCGAGCAGGGCCTGGTACACACATACACAGAGAGAAAACACACCACCATGCAATGAACTAATGCCAGCTGTCTCAAACAGAGGTGTGACTTTAAAAATTACTCGCACATTATACGTACAGGTCAAGAGCTTCAGTTAAATGTTCTCACACACAACCCCCCAAACAAACAACCCCCCAAACAACCCCCCAAACAAACAAACAAACAAACAAACCCTTCACGTCCATGCGTGTTGGAGCTTAGAGCACGCAGCCACAGACAGTAGAGCCCTGCACTCCCGCGGGAGTCCCGCGGGACCCGACGCAAAGCAGTGCGGCGCGGGACAAATTCTGAAAGCTCATTGCGGGCACGCGCGGGAGTGCGAGTGCACAATGCGGGAGCGGGTGGGAGAGGTGATAAGCTGCAGTCCGGCTAACTAAAAACAAAATTTATAAATTATTAATTTATGTCTATCATATATAATTTGTGCTGGATATTTTATTTGGCATTAATAACATTTTAAGATGCCTAAATTTGCGGATGTGGTCTAACCTCGCGTACGTTTCCGATTCCTTTCCGCTCTTCCATGTTTGAGATCTCCGATCATGGCAGAAGAGCAGAGCTCCTCTAGTGAAGCTCACAGTGCTTCAGAAGTTAAGTGCTGCTTTAAAAAGAGGTACATTGCTTGAAACGCACCCCTGAACGTGAGCTGTAGATATTTATGCTCAAATCCACTCAAAGTAGGGGGCGGGGCACCATCACGCTGTGTCTTTAAATTATATTAATTTCTTACAGGCCTACTTGTATTTCCTAGAATGTAAATGTGAGGAGTGACATAAGCTATGTGCAAATGTACAATATTCTTAATATCCACTGTAGATTTTGGTAGGTGTGTTGGGTATCTCTGTAAAGCCTCAGCTGCGCATGCCGCCTGGCAACGCACACCCTCGCTACGTGCGCTAGGTGAAGGATCGGTCAGTGGAGAGCTCAGCTAAGCTCAGCATGTTTAATTCCCCAAGCCAATGACAAGAACTTTCGTGAGAAATAACGTGAACGTCTGCATCATGCGGGATTTGCGGGCAGGAGCGGGACAAAATATGGCAGGCGCGGGCGGGAGCAGGACTGAAAATCATAATTCTTTGCGGGAGCAGGCGGGACTGCACAATGCGGGAGCGGGACTGAAAATTCTGTCCCGCACAGACCTCTACTGTAAAGCGTGCATATGCTGTTAGGATTAACTACCATGCACCTGTTCCTAATCAGAACTCAATCATTGCACGTACATATAAGGACTCAATAACCCACAGACCTTGCCTTGTATTTTGTATCGCTTTTCTGGTTTTGACCCTGTTTATATTTTTAGACTGAGTACTGTATCCGATATCCTGTCTGTAGCTCACTCGACCACTGACTGTTATTTGACTCTGCCTTTGTCTCTGTTTTTGGATCTGTTGCTAGCACGCTTTCAAAAAAAAACTCTTCCTGCACTTATAGTGTCTTGTCTTGCAGAAGTATTCATCCCCCTTGGTGTTTGTCCTGTTTTGTTGCATTACAAGATGTAATTAAAATGGATTTTTGGGGGGTTAGTACCATTTGATTTACACAACATGCCTACAATTTTAAAGGTGAAAATTGTTTTATTGTGACACAAACAATGATTAAGATGAAAACACAGAAATCTGGAGTGTGCATAGGTATTCACCCCGCCCCCAAAGTCAATACTTTGCAGATCCACCTTTTGCTGCAATTACAGCTGCAAGTCTCTTGGGGTATGTCTCTATTAGCTTAGCACATCTAGCCACTGGGATTTTTGCCCATTCCTCAAGGCAAAACCGCTCCAACTCCTTCAAGTTAGATGGGTTGTGTTGGTGTACAGCAATCTTCAAGTTATACCACAGATTCTCAATTGGATTGAGAATCTGGGCTTTGGTTAGGCCATTCCAAGACATTTAAATGTTTCCCTTTAAACCACTCCAGTGTAGCTTTAGCAGTGTGTTTAGGGTGATTGTCCTGCTGGAATGCGAACCTTCGTCCCAGTCTCAAACCTCTGACTCAAACAGGTTTTCCTCCAGAATTGCCCTGTATTTAGTGCCATCCATCTTTCCTTCAGTCTTGACCAGATTTCCTGTCCCTGCACATGAAAAATATCCCCACAACATGATGCTGCCACCACCATGCTTCACTGTAGGAATGGTGTTCTCAAGGTGTTGGGTTTGTGCGACACATGGCATTTCCTATGATGGCCAAAAAGATCAATTTTAGTCTCATTTGGCCAGAGAATCATCTTCCATATGTTTGGGGAGTCTGTCATATGCTGTTGGGCAAACTCCAAACATGTTTTTTTAAGCAATGACTTTTTCTAGCCACTCTTCCATAAAGCCCCACTCTGTGGAGTGCATGGCTTAAAATGGTCCTATGGACAGATACTCCCATCTCCGCTGTGGATCTTTGCAGCTCGTTCAGTATTATCTTTGTTGCATCTCTGATTAATGCCCTCCTTGCCCGGTCTGTGAGTTTTGGTGGGTGGCCTTCTCTTGTCAGGTTTGTAGTGGTGACATATTCTCTCCATTTTACTATAATGGATTTAATGGCGCTCCCTGGGATATTCAAAGTTTGGGATATTTTTTATAACCCAACCCTGATCTATACTTCTCCACAACTTTGTCTCTGACCTATTTGGAGTGCTCCTTGGTTTTCATGTTGCTTGCTTAGTAGTGTTGCAGAGTCAGGGTCCTTCCAGAACAGGTTGATTTATACAGACATCATGTGACACTTTGACTGCACACAGTTGGATCTTAATCAACTAATTATGCGACTTATGAAGTGAATTGGTTGGACCAGCTCTTATTTAGGGGTTTCATACGAAAGGGGGCAAATACTTATGCACACTACAGATTTCTGTTTTTTCATTTAATTATTGTTTGTGGCGGCACGGTGGTGTAGTGGTTAGCGCTGTCGCCTCACAGCAAGAAGGTCCTGGGTTCGAGCCCCGGGGCCGACGAGGGCCTTTCTGTGTGGAGTTTGCATGTTCTCCCCGTGTCCGCGTGGGTTTCCTCCGGGTGCTCCGGTTTCCCCCACAGTCCAAAGACATGCAGGTTAGGTTAACTGGTGACTCTAAATTGACCGTAGGTGTGAATGTGAGTGTGAATGGTTGTCTGTGTCCATGTGTCAGCCCTGTGATGACCTGGCGACTTGTCCAGGGTGTACCCCGCCTTTCGCCCATAGTCAGCTGGGATAGGCTCCAGCTTGCCTGCAACCCTGTAGAAGGATAAAGCGTCTAGAGATAATGAGATGAGATTATTGTTTGTGTCACAAGAAAACAACAATTTGCACCTTTCAAGTGGTAGGCATGTTAGGTAAATCAATCAAATGGTGCCAACCCCCCAAAAATCCATTTTAATTCCAGTTTGTAATGCAACAAAACAGGACAAAACACCAAGGGGGATGAATACTTTTGCAAGACCCTTGGTGGTCAAGTGTTTATGAGATATGTTGCTTTGCACTTATGATTGGGTTCCCTGTTGTGGTACAGGTTCGTCATTAATCGGACATACAGACGTTATATGGTGAAATCATTAAAAGTAAGGTCAGTACATTACCATATTCTCTTAAATATGGGGCTATGCTGTGAATTTTAGGCTACAATGCAAGTTAATATACAAGAATAAAATGTCATCAGCGTGCATCATCCATCTGTGCTGCTGTAGTGGAAACAATGAAGTGAAGCAAGATTCGAGCACTTGCTAATTTGGTGCCAGTGTCGGGTTGATCAGTGCGTCATTTAGATGTCAGTGCGTTACTAGATAGAGATCGTAGCAGCAACCACATTGTGAAATGGTCATCCGAAATTTCTGACAGTCAGAATTTTGAACCAGGCTGTCTTTGGCTGCAAGACTATGAAGGTTATCTCTGAAGCTCTTAGAGTACGACATAGGGCCACTGTTTTGAAACCACAACCAAAGATATCGCCACGTTGGTCATCTTTCGTCTGGCGCAGCCCAAAATCGCAGTTTGTACCCGCCATAATACCAGCGGTCTCAAAAGTAGCCGGTCACCGGCGGCAAATCGCTGCCTATGGCTTGTTATGCCGCCGGCTATTGTCAGTCGAGTCACAAAATTTAATATTAAATATTTCTGACAGCAAAAAAAGTTGTGAACATAAATTGCATCCACTATGTCATGTATGTCCGTTGCCGCGTCAAGGGTGTTTACATCCTCGACATGAGTGCAGCCATTACTGCCGCCTGTGTTGCCAGATTGCGCGGTTTCCCACCCAATTTGGGCGGTTTTAAGTGCATTTTGGCAGGTTTTGAACATATTTTGGGCTGTAAAACGTCAGCAGTATCTGGCAACATATTTTTTTTTACTTAATACAAGAAATTAATGGATGCCAACGTTTTTGCCAAAATGGTGTTTTATTTTCCATTGTTTAGGCAGCTTCAGCATCATACTGAGAGATTCTGTTCAAATTGTTTTTTTTCCTTCTATGAAGCCTGAGCCATTTATTTTATTAGTTTATAATTATTGTTTAATTTAGTCTTCAGGAGAGACTGCCTGCACACAGTACTAGTATTAATAGTTTTTTTTTCTTACATGAAAGCTGAGGCATTTATATTATATTTTAAGGTAACTTCATGTTGTGCTGTGAGGTTCTCTGCACTTTAACTTTTGAACCAACAGGTGCATTTGGATAAGTAAAGCCTATTTTTCTGCATTTTTGTAGTCTTGGTAATCTTTTATATTGGTAAAGTTGTTTATAGGACCATTTCTCAGTGTCTGTTTTTTTAATCAATAGTTTTTCAGTAATAACTTAATATTTAACATATCACTCAATTTTAAACAACCCCCACGCCTCCCGCATAGTCTCCAAAATTTCTGTGGGAAACACTGGCGTGCATAACAACGCTAATCAAGCTTAAGCTAGACGACCCGCCTCAAATACCCGTCCCAGGTAAATGTTATCCCAATTTTAGATGGCCTGTTCCAAACCATACCACCCCATGAAAAATTCGTACTTGCATATCTATCTATCATATATATCCCTGCACACTTTGCGTGCATTATGTCTGCCGCTGGCAGATATTTTACCATTTTGCACCCTGCTGTAAATTATTTGTACCCTGCTATTCTCCCAAACTTTGAAGCCCCTGTAATACCAACCTAGTATTGCTTGAGTGACACAGCCCGAGTATGGTTGCTGACCACATGCATGACCACAATTTAACCCTCTTATAATCAAGTGGTCTCAAACTGGTTCCATGAGCATGGCAATGATTCCAGTGGACTTCAACGGCCTCCCCAGTAACCTGGTCTGAATCCAATAGAGCACCTTTATAGTAGAATGTCAAAGTCCTTCCTGCACCAGGATCTGGTTTTCCAGTACTAACCAGCTCTTGAGGCACAGAAGTGTGGCACCGATCGCCATTTCAGTAGCCCTCGGCCTCTCGCCCATCATATAGCTAGGGTTACTGTCCTCTGGTAACCGTGAAAGTTTGACTCCCTACTTGCATCTATATTGCAGCGTGCCTTGCCAGATGGCAGTAGGTATCATTTTTAAGATGGTCTTTGGTATGACCAGACTGCGAGCAGAACTCACGATTTCCCGGTCAAGAGGTGGACACTCTAACCACTAGACCAGCTCGCGGTGTTGTACGATATGCATTGGACAAATCTGCAGCAATTATGTGATGCAATCGTGTCAACCAGAATCTCAAAAGGCGTGTTTCCAGAACCTTGTAGAATCCAGGTCACAAAGAACTGAGGCTGTCCTGAGAGCACACGGTGGTCCTACCTAGTCAGGCCTTTCAATTACATGAAACCTGTGATGGATAACGTCATAGGCGCCCAAATTAAAAAGGTGCCCAAATTAAGGTCAAGCGCCCGAAATATGCTCCCAAAAGTATATATACAAAAAAAAAAACAACAAAAAAAAAACACCACACGAGATGTTGATTAAATAAACTTGGCTGCATAAAACCCAATGTCTTGACTTTCTTCTTTAAAAACACCGAAATTAGCAAGAATTAGCATTCTTGTAATTGACACAAAATCTGCACCATTCCCATGTTGATCCGGGTTCGCCGAACTAGCCGTAAGCCTCACGCAGAGCACGAATTCTCCATCAATGGCGATCGGCACGCCATGATTTCGTGGAGGAGCGAGACTCTCGTACCAATGACCAGAGCGGGATTTCCACATTAGGTAAATCATCTTTCATATTGTTTTATGGCGGTTGGCAAACAGCTTTTAGGTGCATTACCGCCACCTTCTGGACTGGAGTGTGAACCAGAACGTTTCACACCCTATTGTGCTAAATTCTCCTAATAATTCCTGTATCATTTAAAAACCTAAAAATAGCCCTGTATCCCACACTATCTGACCTCAACTGCAATATCTCTCTGATACTTAGTGTCATCCGATTTAAATCAGGTAAAAGACTGAATAAAAGAGAGCTATTCGGGACACAACTGTGTGTATTTAAGATACAGCTCGCATCGTAAATACACAGTTGTGCAAGTGTGGGTGGAATCAGTGACTTGGAGCTTGGTCCTCTTGTTGATGATGGTCTTAGACACTGGTGTTTCATTTAAAGTCAAATCTTTTACCCGACTACATGCTGTGAATTGCACTGCCGATTCTTGTGATGTGACTGAAAAACCTTTTGTGTCACAGGTCTGCTACAGGTTTGTCTCTTTGATGGCGACAGTGCAGAACTTGCTTTTTCATTCCCAGGCTCCTTTCCTCCAGGCTCTCCTCAGGCCCTGACACATCTTTTAAATACCAACTAACTGTATTCTAATTATTTTTGTCCTTTACGTGTACATCAAGAGGGATTAATGCTGTAGACATTTTGCAATAAAGGTCAAAATAACATTCATAGATTTCTTTATTTTTTCATAACTTTGTAGCTAAAAAAGGTAGCAGCAGGTTTAAACAGAGCACTGGGAAAACAGCACTTTGCACGTGCAGAAAAGCCCAAATCACCCTGCATCACGACGGAAAGTCCAAATTCAGAAATACAAGGTGTAGCCCAAATTATGTAATTGAAAGGCCTGCCAGTAGTAGTATGGCATAGTTCCTCAAAGGGCATAGTGAGCGCACAAGACTGTACACATTTCTACCACATTTCATTCTATCAAATCCATAAAGAGATGCTTTGTAATTATAACTATGAAATTTGTAAAGTAAGACAGTCTTTCTTCTCCAACATCATCAACAGGAATATGAACAATGCCCGTGTGCTATTTTCAACAGTAGAGAAGCTAACTAATCCCCCACCACAATTAGCACCTGAACTTCTCAGTTAATAAATGCAATGAGTTTGCATCCTTCTTCAAAGGTAAAATTGATAAAATACGGCAGAATATTGCTCATAATACATCTCAGTTGCAAAAAATTGAAAAACTGCAATCACCAATGACACAGATAGATAACTTCAACACAATGTCAGAATTTTGTTTAATTGATTATGAGACTCTTGAAAAAACTGTACAAAATCTCAGCTCCTCAACATCTGAATTGGACATTCTGCCCACCAACTTTTTTAAGTCTGTTCTTCATCTTATAATTACAGATGTGCTTCAAATTATAAATACATCCCTAGAGACTGGCGTTGTTCCTGTGTCCCTGAAAAAAGCCGTTGTAAAGCCCCTACTTAAAAAAAATAATCTGGATCCTTCAGTATTAAATAACTACAGGCCAATATCAAATTTACCATTCATCGGGAAAATCCTTGAAAAAAATTGTCTTCAATCAATTAACTGCCTTCTTGATATCAAACAGCCGTTTTGATAATTTTCAGTCAGGATTTCGTGCCAATCATAGCACTGAAACAGCGCTGATTAAAGTTCTAAATGACATACGTCTTAATACTGATACAGGCAAAACATCGGTCCTGGTATTACTGGACTTCAGTGCAGCTTTTGATACTGCTGATCACAACATACTGCTATATCGACTTGAACACTGGGTTGGGTTGACTGGTAAATTTATCAATTGGTTAAATTCATACTTAAAAGATAGAAGCTTCTTTGTTACCATGGGAAATTGTTCCTCAACGTCAATGTCCTTGATCTGTGGTGTCCCCCAGGGGTCGATTCTTGGACCATTACTATTCAACCTTTATATGCTCCCACTTGGGCAAATTATCAATAACAACAATTCAATTTTGTATCACTGCTATGCAGATGACACCCAAATTTATTTTGCTTTATCACCTAATGATTATGCCCCCCTTGAATGTCTCTACCAGTGTATCGATCAAATCAACAACTGGATGTCACAAAATTTTCTTCAGCTGAACACAGATAAAACAGAAGTAATTCTATTTGGAAAAAAAGATGAAAGACTCAGGATTACCACTATTCTTGACACAAAAGGGATTAAAACTAAAGAAATGGTTAAAAATCTTGGTGTTTTCATTGACAGCGAGCTAAACTTTGATAGTCACATGAAAGCAATCACTAAAACGGCATTTTATCACCTAAAAAACATTTCCAAACTAAGAGGACTTGTGTCAAAAAATGATCTGGAAAAACTGATACATGCCTTCATCTCTAGTAGGGTTGATTACTGCAATGGCCTTTTCACAGGCCTGCCAAAAAAGACCATCAAACGACTTCAGCTGGTTCAAAATGCAGCGGCTAGGGTTCTCACACGAACAAAAAGAACAGAGCACATTACTCCAATTCTAAGGTCCCTTCACTGGCTTCCAGTAAGCTACAGAATTGACTTTAAAGCATTGCTGCTGGTGTACAAATCTCTAAACGGTACAGGGCCCAATTACCTCTCTGATATGTTGCATCGGCCTAACCCAATCAGATCTACCAGATCGCAACAGAAAAATTTACTATTAAAACCAGTTGTTAAAACAAAGTATGGTGAAGCAGCTTTTAGCTACTATGCAGTGCAGCTATGGAACCAACTGCCAGAGGACATTAAAAATGCTCCTGCTGTTGGCAGCTTCAAATCTAGGTTAAAGACCAAGCTGTTTTCAGATGCTTTCTGTTAAATAATTAATATTGTCTTCTTTACATGTTTTATAATCTTTACTTTTATAGTCTCTGCATGTTTCAAATTTTACTTAACTTTTATTCTATTTTATTCTGCTGGGTTTTTTTTCTTCCCCTATTTGAACTTCTACTTCATTTTATTTCTACTATTGTTTAATTCTTATTATATTTCTTCCCATTTATTTTATGTAATTTTATTCTCTATTGTTTACTGTTTTGCTTTTACTTCTGTAAAGCACACTGAACTGCCATTGTGTATGAAATGTGCTATATAAATAAACTTGCCTTGCCTCTGTGTGAGAGATTCAAAAATTAGTTTTTAGCAACATTTCACTATACCTTAACTTGGCCAGGTCCAGGAGGATTTTGTTGGTGGCCAGTATGGCAGGAGGGATGTCCTTCATGCTGGCAAGCTTCTGCCTCTCATCTACCAGCTTGCTGTACAGCTCAGACTGCAACAGATCACAACATACAGAGACAGGATGAACTGAACATCAGTTTCTTCCATTTTAGGGAGGCAACATAATTTTGGTGCAGTACAGCAAAAATATCCCAAGTGTCTTATTCATTAAAATTCTAGGTATTATCCAAGCCATGTCTTTAGGTATAAACCTGGACCCCGAGGCCAACAAAATGATTAGATTTATTTATTTTTTGCTAAATAAAACAGACAGCAGTAAGGAACAGTACCTGCAATTCCATTTCTCTGGCAGAGACTGCAGGAGGCTGAGGCGTGGCTTTGGGAGCAGGTGACAGACCAGGAGCTGACCTGAGTGGCAGCAATAACATTATTCAATTAGTTGTCAATAAGTTCATCAATATTAAAACATACTGACGTAATTGATCCACCATAATATAGCTAAACAGTGACGAACTTAAGTTACAAATGGTGTTTACGCCATATAAATTCTCTATACCAATAATGTGATGCTCGGTCATTCTTGGCACTGGAGTCCAACTGAGACTGGAAACTTGTTCTCTGCAACAGACAGAGGGAGGGAGGTGTAAAAGATGATTAGGAACACAAAAAGTTCCCTTTATGGTGTGCGTTTTAAACAGAAATTTGGCTTTGGAATGGTGCATAATAGAATACACAAGCCTTCAGGGATTAATAGCCTACACTGATCAACACTAACCTGAGATGTGCTTGGTAGAGCCTGGTCTTGAACACCAACCACAACAGGTTTGGGATCTTGTTTTTTCCTGAAGACGAAGATCAACAACAGAAAAACACGAGAGAGCATCTGTATGTCATCATGATAAAGTGTTTTAGAGTTTAACTTAAAACCTAGACCAGTCTGTACAGACACCGATTACCTGACCATATTAAACATAGTCAACCAGTAATGCGCTAGAAAGAAAGACGGAAATCCTGGAGTAACAGCTGGAGTCTTTTTAAAAGCACTCGAAAGGACAAGAGCCTATGAGGAAGCCATGTCAAGAAGCATTACAGGGTTCCCACACAACTTCAAAACAGCGCGCCTTAATTCAATTTCATGTCTATGTACAGTGGGGCAAAAAAGTAATTAGTCAGTCACCAATTGTGCAAGTTCTCCCACTTAAAAAGATGAGAGAGGCCTGTAATTTTCATCATAGGTACACTTCAACTATGAGAGACAAAATGAGAAAAAAAAATTCCAGAAAAATCACATTGTCTGATTTTTAAAGAATTTATTTGCAAATTATGGTGGAAAATAAGTATTTGGTCAATAACAAAAGTTCATCTCAATACTTTGTTATATACCCTTTGTTGGCAATGACAGAGGTCAAACGTTTTCTGTAAGTCTTCCACACACTGTTGCTGGTATTTTGGCCCATTCCTCCATGCAGATCTCCTCTAGAGCAGTGATGTTTTGGGGCTGTCACTGGGCAACACGAACTTTCAACTCCCTCCAAAGATTTTCTATGGGGTTGAGATCTGGAGACTGGCTAGGCCACTCCAGGACCTTGAAATGCTTCTTACGAAGCCACTCCTTCGTTGCCCGGGCGGTGTGTTTGGGATCACGGTCATGCTGAAAGACCCAGCCACGTTTCATCTTCAATGCCCTTGCTGATGGAAGGAGGTTTTCACTCAAAATCTCACGATACATGGCCCCATTCATTCTTTCCTTTACACGGATCAGTCGTCCTGGTCCCTTTGCAGAAAAACAGCCCCAAAGCATGATGTTTCCACCCCCATGCTTCACAGTAGGTATGGTGTTCTTTGGATGCAACTCAGAATTCTTTCTCCTCCAAACACGACAAGTTGAGTTTTTACCAAAAAGTTCTATTTTGGTTTCATCTGACCATATGACATTCTCCCAATCCTCTTCTGGATCATCCAAATGCTCTCTAGCAAACTTCAGACGGGCCTGGACATGTACTGGCTTAAGCAGGGGGACACGTCTGGCACTGCAGGATTTGAGTCCCTGGCGGCGTAGTGTGTTACTGATGGTAGCCTTTGTTACTTTGGTCCCAGCTCTCTACAGGTCATTCACTAGGTCCCCCCGTGTGGTTCTGGGATTTTTGCTCACCGTTCTTGTGATCATTTTGACCCCACGGGGTGAGATCTTGTGTGGAGCCCCAGATTGAGGGAGATTATCAGTGGTCTTGCATGTCTTCCATTTTCTAATAATTGCTCCCACAGCTGATTTCTTCACACCAAGCTGCTTACCTATTGCAGATTCAGTCTTCCCAGCCTGGTGCAGGTCTACAATTTTCGCTACGTTCACACTGCAAGGCTTAATGCTCAATTCTGATTTTTTTGTGAAATCCGATTTTTTTGTGAGGTCGTTCACATTAACAAATATATGTGACTTGTATGTGATCCTCAGTATGAACGAAAAGCGACCTAAAAGTGTTCCGCATGCGCATTGCAGGATACGACGACGTCACACGCAGTGAGCATGGCCAGTGTTTACGGAAGTAAAACCGCCCGGTTGCGGTATGACCCATCCAATCTAGCTTGAATAGCTGTATCCCCCCAAATGGAAATCAGCTCCCTAACCTCTGCGTCCTTCCATTGAGAAGATTCAGAACCTTCACAGCCCGAAGCGTCCCTCGCATTGATGTCATGCGCAGGGGCTCAGATACGTTTTTTGAACTGGGGGGGACAAAGCTGCCAGCAAACCAACCCCAACCCCGATATGCCTGTCAAACTTGTTGTGGGTTACCATAGCAACCAAGCTCGAGCTCGCAACCTGTGCAGTCTGCGCAGCTCAACCAACCGAATATCAGTCTTTGTTTTGTTTTATGCGAGTTGTTGCAACTATGTATACACTGCTGTGCACCTCAATAAACCGAATGGTAATTAGTCTTTTGATTTTTCCGTGAGGTTTGCCTTATGCAAAGAAAGACAGCATAGACGTTTTTTCCTCCCTATAAGTGGGGGGGACCGAACGAGGTGAATTTAAATCTGGGTGGGACGAGTCCCACCCTCTATCTGCGCCCGTGATTAAGCGCCATGTTGTTGTAACTTTTTTTTGAGAGACCCGCTGCCTACTTCAGCGCAGAATAGCGCGGATTTGAAAAAATCGGATCTGTGTCGTTCATATTGTCAATAAAAGATCGGATACAGGTGACATATGGGCGAAAAGATCGGATTTGAGTCACTTCAGCCTGCAGTGTGAACGTAGCCTTTGTTTCTGGTGTCCTTTGACAGCTCTTTGGTCTTGGCCATAGTGGGGTTTGGAGTGTGACTGTTTGAGGTTGTGGACAGGTGTCTTTTATACTGATAACGAGTTCAAACAGGTGCCATTAATACAGGTAACAAGTGGAGGACAGAGGAGCCTCTTAAAGAAGAAGTTACAGGTCTGTGAGAGCCAGAAATCTTGCTTGTTTGAAGGTGACCAAATACTTATTTTACTGAGGAATTTACCAATTAATTCATTAAAAATCCTACAATGTGATTTCCTGGATTCTTTCCCCCCATTCTGTCTCTCATAGCTGAAGTGTACCTATGATGAAAATTACAGGCCATCTCATCTTTTTAAGTGGGAGAACTTGCAGAATTGGTGGCTGACTAAATACTTTTTTGCCCCACTGTACATGCTTTGATGTCTCATTTAGCGACATATGGTTGTTCTCACGTTCACTACACCCTTTGGAAATTAAATAAGGCCTAATACAGAAGGCTTCAGTGAACGTGCCAGAGCATGAGTGAATGAATCAGAGCGTGAGTGAATGGATGAAGTAATCACGGCACGAGTGAACATGTCAGTGCAAGTAAATGAGTGAGCAATTAAGAGCACGAGTGAATAGACAAATGAATCGTAGCCTAACAACAAGGAGCGAAGGTGAGGCGAGTAAAGAAGAGCGCAAGCTCATGAACGAGCAAATCAGAGCTCGAGGGAAAGAATAAGTCAATGTGTGACAGGAAGGAGGAACAGAACGTGTAAGGAAAACATGCATGTGCAGGGTTTAAAGTCAGACATTGAGGAGTTGAGTCCGTGATACAGTAAACTCTGTCAGGAAGATATTTCCACTTACTTTGGCACAAAAACTCTTGGACACAGATCCCTGTTTGGATGAAGAAGGAGGGTTCTGTGCTTCTCATCCTGGGCTTTGCTTAACCATGTCTTGCCCTGTGACCATATATATAGCTCATATCATATCATGCATGACTGTCTTTATGATCTCAACCACACTATAATAAATCAGATCGGGTTTTCTTATATCACTTCGTACACTTGGTTTATTTCTATTGCTTAGCGAAAACAGCGCTGTCATACTATGTTGTGTATTCACTTGAACTACACTGCGTGCTTGAAGCAACAGTACCTTGGGAGCGAGTTTACAGAGCGTGGTGAACTTCTTATAACCAGAAGTCTCCATTAGGTACTTCTCGCTGATGAGCTCGCGGCCAAGCGCCCTCCACCAGGCTTGAGACACACTCTTGCCCGCACCAAACAAAGCGTGCTGCCAAAAGCGTTCAGGAACTCTCTGAGAAGTCTGCAAGAATCAAAGAGGAAATGAGCTGGCAAAGAACCAAATATTCTATTAAGAAGGCATGGAGTGTATTCTTCAGCCATGACTGTGTAGTCGTAGTGTTGAATCTTACTGAGCCACGCAGCAGCTGTATGGGAGCTGTAATACCAAATTTCTCTCCCATTGCACTCACTGCCCCCATCAGCTGGAACGCACACGCACCGAAATCCTGAACGTCTTGGTCTGAACAGTCCTGGAGCGCAGTTTTAATGGGCCTGAGGAAATCACAATAATACATTACAGCTACGACAGCTGCTAACTAAATCTGTCAGAGACATTGATATTTCTTGACACCATATCACTGCTGAATTGTCCGAACGTGCTGATTAATCTTCTATAAGCAGCTCTGACAAGAATACCAGGTACAAAGTCAATCACAGGTTAATGTGCTCATTCTAATACATTAAAGGAGAACTGAAGTCATTTTTAAACTTGCTTTCTTTCTTAATTAACGTGTTATTCAATTACGTTTTCGGTTTTAGTAACCTTATATCGTGACTCGTATTGGCAACTAATTGCGATTAAATATTATACTTATCGGCCTGTTCGGTTTTTAGCCGTGTTGAATTTAGTTCGTTTGGTCCACGGCAGGCGTCGCTTATCAGCATGAGCTTCACAAGACCTGTGCAAGACTTCGAAACGTGAAGTGTCAGCCAGGTGTCAGTGCTGTCATTTTGAAAACTGTTTGCCAAACAAAATATTGCACAAAAACCAAGTTTAAATGACGATTACTGACTACTTTTTTTCCAAACTTTCCTGATTTCTATCAAAACAAACAAAACTTCCGGCTTGATTAGATCAGCATTCGAAAGAGGGCGCGCACGTCTTTTGAAAACAGTGGTCACTTTGATTTCCGCTGTACGTTTTACTTCCGTCCTACGATTGGCTACTCTACTACTAAGATATCGGCTCGCATACCATGAGTAGAGAAAAACAAAATGGTGGCGCGTTTTGCTGAACCAACCGTGGACAAAATAAAAACTCTACTCGAAAACAAAACCCCCCAAAAAATTGTTCAAGTGTTTAAAAGATCCCCCGCCAAATATCTCGTTCCACACTCCAGCCCAGTCATTGGCAGTAATGCACCTTTACGTTGGTTCGCCAACCACCAAAAACCCTAAAGAAGAAAACCCCAAAATAATACAAAAAAGCAAAACAAAATATCAAGTAAAAAGTATTTGATGGTAAGAACGTATTTTTTTATTTTTATTTTTCAAGAATTATTATAGCATTCTTCACAAATTGCTACTGTCATTTCACTGGTTTCCATTCAAAGTAGAAATTATTTTGTTGGACATTTTGCATCAAAGTTTTTATCAAATTTGCAAAAAATAAAACTAAAAATGCTCCGTTTCTCAAAATCCAGGGAATGTGGATATAATAAAACAGTTATTCCACTCAGTCTCGTCCTACAGGGCTTATAGCCGACTCGCCGCTATGTGCCTCGTCAGCTCATGTACGACTTAATTTTGTGGAATAACTTAATTGGCCTTTTTCCAAATTTAGAATTTTCCAATTAAGACATGTGGGACATGACTATATTATGGGTTGTTTTACAATCAGGGTACAAAGTTTGTGTCACAGGGGTCCAAAATTCAAATTGATTCAAACTGGTTCTTGTACCAGTTTTTAAGTGAAGGACAAGTTAAAGAACAGATTTCAGGTAATTTTTTGACGTGTGTATGGTAGTTTTGTGTAATCTGCTATAAGATGGGAGAAACAAATGAAGTGATTCTCGGAGAGAACATTTTTTTTTTTGGACAATTCAGAATCCACTACTTCCATAGTGCTTTTAAATATAAGGCTGTAAGCTTTGTGTTAGTTGTCTCTAATATTTATGTCCCAATGTCTTGACCACATTTTAGGATGAAAATAATCATTTTAGATATGTTATTTTATATTGAAAAATTAGCTGTCTCGGAGAGGACATTTTTTTTTTTTTACACAATTACATACTAATTTGATCAAAATAGTCTGAAAGCTTACTGGCATTCAGCATTAAAACTTAACTATGTTTCCAATGATATGGAACCAAATATGTGTTTTATGGTATAAAGAATGATTTAAGTGCATCCCTTTTGGAGCTACCTGTGGTCAAAAAAAGCACTTTTTCTAAATGACACGAGTAATTTTGCTAAATGTGACATATATTGCCATACATTCATCAAAAATAACGTCATCACCAAATTGTTTTTTGCATGGTAAATAGAGCTATCACAGGGCTACAGTAAACAACCAAGTTTATTTAGTCAAGCCTTTTGATATTGAAGATAATAAGTGTTAAATGTGATTTTCAGCTTGCGTACCCTGATTGTAAAACAACCCTTATTCGGGTTTTAGGAGCATTCTTTGGACATGTACACAGTGCATTTGGAATATGCATCTCAACTGGGGGGTTTTATGGCAGTTTGCAGCACACAGCCTCTTGCCTGTTTACGGTCAGCTCTGTGCACAGTACACAAACCAACATGGGGGCGTTTTGCATTAATCCGAGTATGCACGGCTGCACGTAAACAGGAATATTAGTGGTATGTTCATTAGCCAATTTTCATTAGTCATGTAAACAGCTTAGTAAGAAGATTGTCTTTTTTTGGAAAAAGGCCAAAATCTGGAACATTTTGTGTATGTAATATACAAACGTAATGATGGTTGTGCGTTCTGTGAAACGTTTATTTAGCATTTTTGGACGGCATCTCCAGTGTCAGCAGTAGTAAAGCTGACTCTTACAAAAGCACAGATTCGCGTCACACTGAAGTCTGATGAACGTTCGTAACACTGAATTTCATATATACAACTAGGATATTTAAAACAAAAGAAAATGCCCCCCTTGAATTTGGAATTCCTACTCTAAAAAGACAGGAACGTATCCTCAACCCTGAGTTCAACATATGACATCATGTCAATATGGCCACCCGCTCTTCGTCTCTTCTCATCTTCTTCCGCTTATTCGGGGCTGGGTCACGGAGGCAGCAGTCTGAGCATGGAAGCCCAAACGTCCCTTTCCCCAGACACCTCGGCCAGCTCCTCGGGAAGAACACCGAGGCGTTCCCAGGCCAGCTGAGAGGCATAGTCCCTCCAGTGTGTCCTGGGTCTTCCCCGGGGCCTCCTCCCGGGGGGACATGCCTGGAACACCTCCCCAAGAAGGCGTCCAGGAGGCCACCCACCCCATCAACAATAAATATCACTTCACTACTTCAAGTTTAACAGTATTAACACTTTAGATCAATTATTAGACGCATGAATTGGTTAAATCTAAAACAGTTTTGAGAAAGTAAATAAATCAAACTCATGATCACGAATGGCTAGCTTGCTGCTGACAAAACACACACTTTCATGGAAAGCTCCATGTTCTTTGTAGCTTTAAAGTGCTAACTTGATGATTACGCAATTCTGGGTTTAAACTTCCTGTGTCCGAGTTAAGCCAATTGCACCATTCTTCCTTGTATAATATTCAGAGCTCACTTGTGCGTATTATTGTAAGCATACATAATCTCAAACTGTAAACCCATATCTTGAATCCTATTGGTATTTTAATAGCCCTCTATTTTAGTAGATATAGATATTTTAATAGTCTTCTTTCATTATTAAGGTTTCGACTACTAGATCAGCAAAACGCCAGACATATATCAGACTTCTCAGGCATTTCGATCATTCATGGAGCTGTCAGTAAAATTTCACAAGATGCCCAGAAAGAACACACAACAACTGACATACAGTCAATGACCGGATGATTATAGAGTAGATGATTATAGAGATGGAAAATGAGAATGGGGAAAATGGCATGATGATTATAGACAGTGGACAATTACTGAGAGAGAAAACAGCTTTGAGATTACAGGCAATCGAATGATATCAAGAAATATGAGCAGAGACTAGAAAATACATGCTACTAATGGTTAAGTCCGTAGATAAATGGTCACTTTTCTCTTATCAAATAATGTATTTTAATACATTTCATTGTTTTCCATAAGCTGGGTATGACACGTACCCAGATTTGCAGTTGTCACAACACTTGGCGGTCCCCAGTATACCTGAAGTGACTTTTCTGAGTTGCTTATCCTCAAAATGTGATAAGATTAACCTGCAAAAATTTATTTCAATATGAATAATTGGGAGGGAAGAAAAAAAAAAGATTTAAAACAATGTTTGTAAGACAACGTTTTATCTCAGAAGTAGTTTCTGCGACAAGAAGCTTTTTTCAATCAATAAACAAATTAACAGCATTTATTCTAACTTGCACATTTCGTATCAAAAGTGAACTCTGGTTTTAAAAAAAATCTGACTACGAGAGGATAGTATTGTTTATGGGAATATAATATTATTCTACAAATAAGTCGAAAAGGACTGTTGGACACAATGAACGTTTTAAAAAAGTTCTATTACAGGAACAAGACAAAAGATGGGGTTGTCAAGCCAGCTTATTTACATATGTAAAACACATAAGAAAATTTCCAGGCACACAGTCAACCTACTTCCTTCTGCACTTAGTGGAATTCAAATACTTCTCCATCTTGGCCATCATTTCCATTTTGTAGCCCCTGAATCGGTCACTCTTCGTCTGGTTGAGAAGAAACCTAGGCAAATGGGTAACTAGGTCTCAGGTTTGAGATGCATTTTGATTAGATAAAATGCTTGACTGAGAACACACGGATTCTTCACGATGCTAAGCCTTGCAAGAAAGCGACTCTAGAAGAAAATGAGCGTGAGAAAAGAGAGTCACCTGTTGAGTGCCATGTCGCTCGGTGTCCAGAGGACATGGCAGGCACTGGGCAGTCCGTCTCTGCCTGCTCGTCCAATCTCCTGGTAGTAAGACTCCATCTCTTTCGGGGCTCCATAATGAATGACCTTTCTAATATCAGGCTTGTTAATTCCCATTCCAAAAGCTACGGTAGCCACCACACACTAGGAAAAGCAAAGAATAATTTTTAAAGGAACAGTCCACCGTACTTCCATAATGAAATATGCTCTTATCTGAATTGAGACGAGCTGATCCGTACCTCTCCGAGCTTTGCGCGACCTCCCAGTCAGTCAGACGCGCTGTCACTCCTGTTAGCAATGTAGCTAGGCTCAGTATGGCCAATGGTATTTTTTGGGGCTGTAGTTAGATGCGACCAAACTCTTCCGCGTTTTTCCTGTTTACATACCGGTAGGTTTATATGACCAGTGACATGAAACAAGTTCAGTTACACAAATTGAAACGTAGCGATTTTCTATGCTATGGAAAGTCCGCACTATAATGACAGGCGTACTAACACCTTCTGCGCGCTTCGGCAGCGCATTGATATCTGAGCTCCGTATCAATGCGCTGCCGAAGCGCGCAGAAGGTGTTAGTACGCCTGTCATTATAGTGCGGACTTTCCATAGCATAGAAAATCGCTATGTTTCAATTTGTGTAACTGAACTTGTTTCATATCACTGGTCATATAAACCTATGTAAACAGGAAAAACGCGGAAGAGTTTGGTCGCATCTAACTACAGCCCCAAAGAATACCATTGGCCATACTGAGCCTAGCTACATTGCTAACAGGAGTGACAGCGCGTCTGACTGACTGGGAGGTCGCGCAAAGCTCGGAGAGGTACGGATCAGCTCGTCTCAATTCAGAGAACATCAGATTTCATTATGGAAGTAGGGTGGACTGTTCCTTTAAAATGAATGAATCGAGTTAACTATCAGCCTCATAGGGTTTGTTAATGATTTAGTGGGTGGTATGGCCAAATATTTATATCATGGTCTCATTTAATATGACTATCAGTGTATATATAATGCAAATATCCTATAATTTCACAAGGACCATATTTACAGCCAGCACTCACGACCAAAATATACTGCAATTTGAAAATCATGTTCTCGCTCGCTCTCTATTTTTTCCCTTTGTTTAGTTTTCAGCCCCGTCGCGTTGTATTGTGTGTGGATTGTGTTGGATGAAACGTGAAAGCATGCCATGCCAGTGAAAAAGTGAGAGCGTGTGGACAAAATCAATATCTTACAACAGGAACACTGGATCAACCATCATACCACCTGCTATTACAATATTATGTCCTCCAGGAAAGAAAAATATGCTAAGAAAACATTTCTTTCTCCAATTTTAATATTTATTTATTGAGCAAAGAAAAAAAACAAACAAAAAAACCCCCACAACTCTCTCTGATGGCTGTGAAGTGCCCCGAGTCAGTGCTGTACCGATCTGTACAAACCACACACACAGAAGGCACCATGATTTCTTTCAAGGATTTCATTTGCTTTGGTTTGTTGCTTTTCCCCGTCATACCTAATTGTAAGAGAACTGAGAAAGTCTAAACACAAATATGCTGCTTTATCTCTTGGCACTGTTGCTTAAATTGCAGCTCCATGTTGCTCATGTTGTCAAGAATGAATGGTCGCCTGCCGCTTTTTTGCTCGCCAGTGTGAACGTAGGGGTCACGTGATCGTGCAAATAGCTTGCAATGACATTTTTCTACCAGCAAGGGCAAAATTAAAGCAAAGCCAGACCTGTATCTCATCTCTCATGAACTGATACTGTGTCTCTTTCCTCCGTTTGATGCCGAGACCTGCGTGGTATGCTCCACAGCGGATGCCCAGCTTAAATAGAGCAGATGTCACTCTTTCCGTTTCCTTCTTTGATTGGCAGTACACGATGGCTGAGCCCTCAAATTCATAATCGCCCCTAAAACGAGATTTCCGCCAACAAAACATATTACCAGCAGTCCTTTAAGAAATTAGCATTAACCAAATGGTTTATAAAGAGGCTAATGGCACACCCCGTCTTTTTCACCAAAAACGACTTAAGGTCTTGAATGATGTCACCAGATTTGCGATCCACATCCAGATAGAGGTTGGGCCGGTCGAAAGAGGTGCAAGTAACGACAGGGTTCGCCAGGTGGAGGCTTTTCACTATGTCATCCCGAATAGAGGGGCTTGCTGTGGCTGTGAGTGCCACAATAGGAACCTATATAATAGTGGAATCAATATATTAATCAAATGAAACAGAGAAACCAAGTAGGATGCTTTATTGCAATTTTGACAAGAATGTAACTTACATTCGGAAGGCATCTTTTCAATTTGCCAAGGTCTCGATAAGCACTTCTAAAATCGTGCCCCCACTGTGAAATACAATGGGCTTCATCCACTGCAATCAGACAAATACCTGGGGGGAGATATATATATATATATACACACACACACAATAGAAAACTCATGAAGATTCTCAAATTATGCTCATATTGGGTAAAAAAAAAAAATCCATGCTCGTCAGGTTAAGCCAGTATCTCACTGGGCTGCGACAGCTTGCGACAAATTGCGAACGTCATTCGCACGAGAGTTTCAAAAGTGTCTTGAAACATTCGCGGGGCTTCTCAATTTCCTCGCATGAGTCGCAAAGCGTCGCTCCTTCATCGCTGAAATTTTGAACATGTCCAAAAAATTAGTGCGACAAAATTTCTCAAAATAGCCGCGAATGCGTCGCTGGTGTCGCAAAGCCGTCGCGAACCCTTCTCAAGTCCGTTTCCGTGAGGCTTCCTGTACTTCCCTGCCTGCTGAGGGAAAGCTAGGCTGCGACAGCCTGCGACTAGTTGGAGACACAGCAATTGCGGTAAAATACTCGAATATCAATTCAGTGCGATTCCAAGTGAAAATTGCCGCTAATTTGTACATTTTATCGCAATTGTGTCTCCAACTAGTCGCAGGCTGTCACAACCCAGTGAGATACTACCCTTAGGAATATTTCTTTAAATCTCAGCGGTCCCATCCACCAAGACATTTAAAAAAAAAAAAAAAAAAACGCACACACTGCAAATGAAGTAGGCAGTCAATCCCGCCTCATGATGCCTTGCTGGAAGAAAATGACTGACTCATGTTTGAAACAGCTTTCCAAAATGCCACAGCCTCCTCCAGAGCCACATCACATGGAAAACAAGGTCAGTCTTTAAAAAAAAAAAAGCCTGTTTGCGCTTACCAATCGACTTATTCAGCTGTTCAAGCAGAGCTATGTTCCCAGAACAGAATTCTGGTGTCATGTACACAACTCTGAATTCACCCCTAGAGGTCACACATAAAACAAAACACACTGATGAGAAAAATACAACCATGATGCTCTAAAGATTTAGATCAGATCATAGCATAAGTCTACCTACTTTTTTAAGTCAGCAAATACATTATGGGTCTGGGCCGATCCAAGGAAACAAGCAGGGATGTTGGACATTCTGGAATGCACAAAGAATACTTTTTTTTTTTTTAAAATTACAGAGCTTGAACTCGAACAAGCGATACTGAAATTGCTTAAAGGGGTACCAAATATAACATATACAGTTGCTGATGTGACAAAGTAACGTATTAAGTATTCTATCAAATTTATATACTAGAAAACAACGAAATATCTTGGTAATTGTAAATATAATAGTCGGTACGCTAAACGGCACAAGAGTCACCGTTTTTAAAAGACCGTGACGTCAGCCCTACCCACTGCACTAGGAGAGAAGCGTGTAATCATGGCGTCGGGCGCATCAAGTGAAAGCGACAGCTCTGTCGAATCATACGAAGAGATCCCGCAAAAGACACGTCTGGAGGATCGTTATGCTTTCCATCGGTCCTGTTATTACACCCGAAAGCAACACACTGTGGCATTGTGTAGCCGATCACTTACAATTCATCCTACTTTCCGATTCACACGTGCTATTCCCAACCTCAATGAGCCAACACAACTGGGCACATACATACGTCATGAGTGTTACGCAGAGAAAATGAACATGCATTCTGATTGGATAAAATTAATATCATGGCGGGCTGTTCAAACTGCGGAAATAGTTTGCTCGAGCTACTTTCAAAACACTATAACTTTCCAACCTTAGAACAAAAAACTTTTGTAAGTCTTGAATAAGGTTCGTTAATGTGTGTTTTATTGTTATATTTACTCTATATATTGCCCTCTGTTCCCCTTTAAGCAACTCTCATTTCACACACAAACAAGCTTTGAGCTGTTATAAACAATTATTCTATCCACATTCACTGGATATGAGCAATCGCTCGCTCTGATTGGCTACTCTACTACTAGTACTAGGCTATCAGCTCGTATACCAAGAGTAGAAAAAAACAAAATGGCGGCGCGTGTTGCTGAACCAACTGGGGACGAAATAAAAAAACTACTTGAAAATAAAACCCCCAAAATTACAAAAAAAAAAAAAAAAAAAAAAAAAAAAAGTATTTAATGGTAAGAACGCACCTTATTTTTCAAGAATTATTACAGCATTTTTCACAAATTGCTCCCGTCATTTCACCCAATTTGTTTACATTCTCAGCGGAAATGATTTCGTCAGATGTTTTATATAAAGTTATTTATTATCTATTTATTGTATTTTTTGTACAAGTTATTTTTTCCATTTATTTGAAAAAAAAAAAGCTCTCTCAAAATCCAGTGAATGTGGATAGAATAAAACGGTTATTCCACGAAATCGAGTCAACGAGATGCCATCAGCTCATGTACGACTCGATTTCGTGGAATAACTGTTGATTAACCCTCGCACAAGTATGCTACAATCCATTATGAAGAGATGGAAACCTCCATAAGTAAATCGAATCGTGCCCTCAGTGCCTGATAAAGACCGTATAGTTTAAAGGAATTCAGTTCAATTCAATCTTATTTGTATAGCGCGTTTAACAATGGATGTTGTCACAAAGCAGCTTTACAGAAATATGGAAATTCCAGATATAAATTCATATATGTAAAATTTATAAGTTTATCCTTAATGAGCAAGCCTGAGGTAACAGTGGCAAAGAAAAAAAAAAAAAAAAGACAAATGAGGAAGAAACCAGTATCTGGGGGGGAGGGAAGACAGGACATCCCCCATGACGAAATAAAGTCATATGTGCATGAAAAATTGCCCTAAAAAGGTCTGTGCTGAACGCTTTTCTGTCAGCCCTGCTTTAGACACGCCCCCAAGGGCCCTTCATCATTATTCAGAAACACAAACGGGCAGAAATCATGCAGCGACACTTGATATTACTGTTGTTGGAAAATTTATGATCCGCAAAAACAAACAAACAAGGCAATGAAACTTTTAATAAAAATGTGTGTGCCTTTTTTTTTTTTTAAAGATAAAAACATTTCGTAAAAGATACCCAGGTTTAAATTAGAATATAACTTTAATATGTGCTTAATAATACTTATCTATAAATAATTATAAATTTAAAAAAAATATATCATCAACACTGGCAACGGTTTCTTTACTAACTAAAAGAAAACTCCACCCTGAAACAACGTTCATACATAAATGTGTGTGGTGCGTGTAATGATTCTGATAGTGCTGTATTTCCACTGTTCCTGAGAATGAAGGTCACACTGGGAGATTATTAGCACAGTTACAATGACCTGCTGCTGTCTGACATCCACCTGAAATGCTCAAGTGCGCCACACTTCCCAGTTGCACAGATAAGTAAATAAAATTATGATTTTCTTTAGATTTCCTGATCCCTTCAAAATTAATTTCTGGTTATGCCACTGTCAGTACAACACACAGGTTTCTGAATTATTCTCACTGGGAGTGTGACTTACATCAAGCACAGCACACGGGTGTTGATTTTAACCCAGATTTCAGACTATGGTTAAGCCAACTACGGCATAAACTGGTGTGCATATACAGTACTGTGCAAAAAGTCTTAGGCACATGGAAAGAAATGCTGTAGACCAGGGCTTTTCAAAGTGTGGGGCGCGCCAGAGTTCTTAAGGGGGGGCGCAACATGAGGAAAAATAAACCAGAATAAGTTACTATTGCAGACATTTAGCGAACTTCAGCTAGCCTTTACCAGAGACAAAATGGATCGATTTTTAGTACCTAAAGCTACAGTGAGTGAGGAGACAGAGTCTGGGCCAAGCAAAAAAACAGAGTCTCCAGGATGTTGCGATTTGCAACTTCAACGCAAATTCAACCAATCCCCGCGAATTCAGGGCGGTGTTGCAATTATATCCAATCACCGCAACTTTCCCGCAAATTTGACCAATCGTTGGCGTCGTCTTGAGGTGACGTCGACAAACTACCTTCCGCCTTACTTCCGTGTATACGTTCAAGAGAAGCAGCATGCGCGCAGTGTTGCCAGATTGGGCGGTTTCAAGTGCATTTTGGTGGGTTTTGAACGCATTTAGGACTGGAAAATGTCAGCAGTATCTGGCAACATTGCATGATGTGCGAGTCAGTGTTTATATAGGCTTAAATTCTGAAAGTGTGTTATGTTTACAGTGAAGGACTGTGTGCACTTTACATTATTATTATTTTTTTTACTTAATACAAGAAATTAATGGATGCCAACATTTTTGCCAAAATGGCATTTTATTTTCCATTGTTTAGGCAGCTTCAGCATCATACTGTGAGATTCTGTTCAAATTGTTTTTTCTTCTATGAAGCCTGAGCCATTTATTTTATTAGTTTATAATTATTGTTTAATTTAGTCTTCAGGAGAGACTGCCTGCACACAGTACTAGTATTAATAGTTTTTTTTCTTACATGAAAGCTGAGGCATTTATATTATATTTGAAGGTAACTTCATGTTGTGCTGTGAGGTTCTCTGCACTTTAACTTTTGAACCAACAGGTGCATTTGGATAAGTAAAGCCTATTTTTCTGCATTTTTGTAGTCCTGGTAATCTTTTATATTGGTAAAGTTGTTTATAGGACCATTTCTCAGTGTCTGTTTTTAATCAATAGTTTTTCAGTAATAACTTAATATTTAACATATCACTCAATGTTAAATCACAAAAAGAGAAAATCGTAACAATTTCTCGCAACTTTCACTTCCTCCCGCAATGTAATCGCAACAAAAACCTAAAAAACACCACAACTTTCATCGCAATTTTTTGGAAAACCCCCCGCAACATCAGACATTTTAGCCCGCAACAATCACAAAAAAGGCCCGCGGAATCCTGGGGGGACTGGAAAAAGAAGGAAGTATGACCACGATTATTTAAAGTTTGGATTTTCATGGACTGGATCTGAAGATGCTCCACTGCCACAGTGTGTTGTCTGCCAAGAGGTGCTAGCTAACCATGCTATGAGATCTTTAAAATGTGTAAAACAAGATGTTTTTAAAAAGCACAGATGTTTAAAATGTGAAAGAAAAAAATTAAAATGTGTACAACAACCATTTTTTAAAAATACGAATGGAACATTAAGTATAGCAACAACAAAAATTGTAGGGGGGGGGGGGGGTGTTGTTTATTTGCTCTCCGAGGGGGGGGGGGGGGGGGGGGGGCTGACTCTCCCACACTTTGAAAACCCCTGCTGTAGACCAAAAATGGCTTAAAAAAAATGAAATGAAAATGTTTCAACTTTAAAAAAAAAAAAAAAAATACTGTAAACTGCAGTAAGCCATAATAAACGAAACAAAGTCAATATCTGGTGTGAGACAACCCTTTGCTTTAAAAAAATAAAATAAATAGTAGTCTCCGGTACAACAAGTGCAGTTTGATAAGGAAATGAGCTGTAGGTTTTACTGAGCATCTTACAGAACCAGCCACAGTTCTTCTGGACACTGACTGTCACACTTGCTTCTTAATTTTGCACCAAAACCCAGTTGCCTTCATTATGTTTTCTTTTTTAATCTGAAAAGTCGTCTCTTATGTAATATGCTGCTCAGATACAAACTTTTTTTTTCCTGTAAGGGTAGTATCTCACTGGGCTGCGACAGCTTGCGATAAATTGCGAACGTCATTCGCGAGAGAGTTTCAAAAGTGTCTTGAAACATTCGCGGGGCTTCTCAATTTCCTCGCATGAATCGCAAAGTGTCGCTCCTTCATCGCTGAAATTTTGAACATGTTCAAAAAAATTAATGCGACAAAATTTCCCTCAAAATAGCCGCAACTGCATCGCTGAAGCCGTCACGAACCCTTCTCAAGTCAGTTTCCGTGAGACAGGCAGTGAGAGTTGAGACAGGAATTGATATGCAAATCTCAATTCAGTGTGATTCCAAGTAAAAATTGTCGCTAATTTGCATATTTTAATCGCAATTGTTGTGTCTCCAACTACCGTATTTTCCGGACTATACGTCGCTCCGGAGTTTAAGTCGCATCAGCCAAAAAATGCATTATGAAGACGAAAAAAACATATATACGTCGCACCGGACTATAAGTCGCACTTTTTTGAAGGGTTATTCTATCCATAGAATCTGTGATTCTGATAAGCGGTGCGTGGTTACTGCGCGACTGCATTGTTTATTTAATAAACAAACAGCTAAGCAGTGATAACGCGCCCTTTGCCCTGTAAGTAGCCTAGTCTGATTATTTTAAATATCTACGACTATCTTTAATACTATCACTATCGTTATTACTAATAGCCTATATTATTATTATAAACTAATATTAGTAGCCTATTACTGATGCATTAATCAGTTTGCTTTTAGAATATTTTTACCGGTAGGGCTTATTATCGCCCCATGGCGCTTTCATCTGTGTTATTAAAGCTGTAGTCATCATCGAGGAGTGTCATTCTTCATTTTTGTCAAATTTTATTTCATCAAATCAGAGGTCAAGTAGGCTATAGGTATATCATCTCCAAAGACAGGTATGGTAGTAAAAACAACCGTCTAGTGAAAAAAAAAAAAAAACAACCGCTTTTAAATCCCCTACTTAAATCCTTAAAATGAGTCATTTAACTCATGTCTTGTGTGATCTGATCTCCAATGGTGAAATAAACCGGTTGTGATGAGTACAGTCTGTTATTTTAGAAGATAAATGTAATATATAATTTAATATATAGACTAATAAAAATTAATATTTTATAATATAATATCACGACATATTACTGTCTGTAACTGTGTCACTAAAGCGTTTTCTAAGATCATAATGTCTGATATTATTATTATTATTATTTTACACACACAATAAGCGCATGTGCGTAAAGTTATAGTAAACCATCCCCCGCCTTTTTTTTTTTTTTGAGTCACCGGACCCACCCACCTCCTGCGTTCTGGGACCTCCCACTTCACAAATTAAGCACTGCCTAAAATCACTACATAACTTATTTAAATAACTATAGGCCTATCATTAATAATAAAACACAGGTCAATCAAGTTTATCAAGCTGATGATTTCACTCCAAATCAGCAAATCCATTGAATTCCTCATCCTCGGTGTCGCTTCTGAACAACTCCGCCTCCAGCGGCAGATGAAGCGTCGTTTCCTCTTCTTCTGCGTGGCTGTCGTCAGACTCAGCATCAGCTCCAGTTATTCCGCGGTGAAAAAAAAAAACAAAACATATGTCGCACCGGAGTATAAGCCGCATGGCCAGCCGAACCATGAAAAAAAGTGCGACTTATACTCCGAAAAATACGGTAGTCGCAGCCCGGTGAGATACTGGCTTAGCATTTAATTTTGTGCTGGAAAATGAATGCTTGGAACTCAAACGTTTTTGTACTGACTTGATAATGTAGAAGCCATAAAATAGAAATCTATAAAAGTTTGTATAAAAAAAAAATAATTATATATATTCTATAAAAATAAATGGGTGCCTCAGACTTTTGCACAGTACTGTATGTACAATAACTTCCCTTATAATTGCTACTCTGCTGTGAATTTTAGCGAGTGTGAAAACGTTGAGTAATGGTGTACTACGGGCCGTTTCAGCATCTCAGCGTTTCCCACACACTGATGAGACTATGGCGGCCCGCCATAGTCTAATTTGGGCCGCCATAGTCTCAGTCCGCGCCCGCACGCACACACGGCAACACTGACGCACCCGGCCTGACATTGCGTGCGTTGCCTATCTGAGACAGCGTGAGGAGACAACTCTGATGAGCTACATCCTGTCTGCATCTACATGTTAAGGTAAATTTATACAACTTTATGTAGCCTTTGACACGATTGAGAAGGTGACATTTAGGCTAGGCTATTGTGCTTTATAGGTGTATGGAGAGCGCATTGATGGATGATGTTAAGTGTATTGTTTCAGTAAAATTACTTTGTCCATTTCGTACTGGCAAGCCTACGTTTTCTGTAAGGCAACAGTAGGCTATTTTGAGGCAATATTAGTTAGCCCTACGGAGTTATCTAATTCGTCAAATTAACTTTATCATCCTACCAGGATCAGGTCGTTTCCAAATTCACCGGCGAAGTGCTTCCCGCTTGACATTGTACAACCCCGATTCCAAAAAAGTTGGGACAAAGTACAAATTGTAAATAAAAACGGAATGCAATAATTTACAAATCTCAAAAACTGATATTGTATTCACAATAGAACATAGACAACATCTCAGATGTTGAAAGTGAGACATTTTGAAATTTCATGACAAATATTGGCTCATTTGAAATTTCATGACAGCAACACATCTCAAAAAAGTTGGGACAGGGGCAATAAGAGGCTGGAAAAGTTAAAGGTACAAAAAAGGAACAGCTGGAGGACCAAACTGCAACTCATTAGGTCAATTGGCAATAGGTCATTAACATGACTGGGTATAAAAAGAGCATCTTGGAGTGGCAGCGGCTCTCAGAAGTAAAGATGGGAAGAGGATCACCAATCCCCCTAATTCTGCACCGACAAATAGTGGAGCAATATCAGAAAGGAGTTCGACAGTGTAAAATTGCAAAGAGTTTGAACATATCATCTACAGTGCATAATATCATCAAAAGATTCAGAGAATCTGGAAGAATCTCTGTGCGTAAGGGTCAAGGCCGGAAAACCATACTGGGTGCCCGTGATCTTCGGGCCCTTAGACGGCACTGCATCACATACAGGCATGCTTCTGTATTGGAAATCACAAAATGGGCTCAGGAATATTTCCAGAGAACATTATCTGTGAACACAATTCACTGTGCCATCCGCCGTTGCCAGCTAAAACTCTATAGTTCAAAGAAGAAGCCGTATCTAAACATGATCCAGAAGCGCAGACGTCTTCTCTGGGCCAAGGCTCATTTAAAATGGACTGTGGCAAAGTGGAAAACTGTTCTGTGGTCAGACGAATCAAAATTTGAAGTTCTTTATGGAAATCAGGGACGCCGTGTCATTCGGACTAAAGAAGAGAAAGACAACCCAAGTTGTTATCGGCGCTCAGGTCAGAAGCCTGCATCTCTGATGGTATGGGGTTGCATTAGTGCGTGTAGCATGGGCAGCTTGCACATCTGGAAAGACACCATCAATGCTGAAAGGTATATCCAGGTTCTAGAGCAACATATGCTCCCATCCAGACGACGTCTCTTTCAGGGAAGACCTTGCATTTTCCAACATGACAATGCCAAACCACATACTGCATCAATTACAGCATCATGGCTGCGTAGAAGAAGGGTCCGGGTACTGAACTGGCCAGCCTGCAGTCCAGATCTTTCACCCATAGAAAACATTTGGCGCATCATAAAATGGAAGATACGACAAAAAAGACCTAAGACAGTTGAGCAACTAGAATCCTACATTAGACAAGAATGGGTTAACATTCCTATCCCTAAACTTGAGCAACTTGTCTCCTCAGTCCCCAGACGTTTACAGACTGTTGTAAAGAGAAAAGGGGATGTCTCACAGTGGTAAACATGGCCTTGTCCCAACTTTGAGATGTGTTGTTGTCATGAAATTTAAAAATCACCTAATTTTTCTCTTTAAATGATACATTTTCTCAGTTTAAACATTTGATATGTCATCGATGTTCTATTCTGAATAAAATATGGAATTTTGAAACTTCCACATCATTGCATTCCGTTTTTATTTACAATTTGTACTTTGTCCCAACTTTTTTGGAATCGGGGTTGTATGTGCGCAGTCTATCCAAGTGATGGAGACGTGAAGTGACAGCAGTGATAAACTAATCTAGGTCTGCATGTCAGGGATGAGAATGAAAAATATTTAAAAAGTCTGAAAAAACCAGGGCGGGCCCATGGCCCAGGGGCTAATGATTTTTGGCTATCTCATCTCTAGCCGCTTTATCCTGTTCTACAGGGTCGCAGGCAAGCTGGAGCCTATCCCAGCTGACTACGGGCGAAAGGCGGGGTACACCCTGGACAAGTCGCCAGGTCATCACAGGGCTGACACATAGACACAGACAACCATTCACACTCACATTCACACCTACGGTCAATTTAGAGTCACCAGTTAACCTAACCTGCATGTCTTTGGACTGTGGTGGAAACCGGAGCACCCGGAGGAAACCCACGCGGACACGGGGAGAACATGCAAACTCTGCACAGAAAGGCCCCTCGTCGGCCACGGGGCTCGAACCCGGACCTTCTTGCTGTGAGGCGACAGCGCTAACCACTACATCACCGTGCCACCCGATTTTTGGCTATTTTTTATTCATTTTTTTTTTTACCCCAAAACCATTAATTTTATCAGCAAAAAGTTGCAATGTATTTGGAAATAAATTCCCCTTCTTGGTGGACTCCCAGGTGAAAATGATTAATATGGAACAATAGACTTGTTTTTAATCAATTCACATTTGATGATTTCAAAAAAATCAATGCAGCTTTTAATATAAACGAGCTCTACAGTATTATATTTCTGCATTTTGCTATTCATGTCTTTGAATACTCTAATCCTTTACAATGAAGTGCAAACCAGAAAAAAGTTCTGTCATATAATTCTCTGAAGCTTTCTTCTGATGTTATCATGGTAGCAGGAGCTCTTGCATATTAAGCAGGCAACATTCAACATCACTCATCACTTCCCTTTCAACTGTTGTGTGTACTAATGAGGTTTTATCTGGACAGGATGTTGTGTAATGTAATACAGACACCATATGGTCAATCTGAAGATCGAGATGGTGATTTTGAGTTAAAGAACAGGCATGTACAATGGGCATTACAAATTGGAAAATTTTTTTTAAGTCAAAAACTATAAGTTCATCTCGGCCTAAAAAAATGTGGGCAGACGCTCCCGTGCGGCACATCCCAGCAATTCCCCCCCATGAAATGAGCAATAAGTAGGAGAGTTATACACGGTATCATACCTAAAATTTTATCAGAAATATAGATATGATACTATGATTCTCCCCAACATGCTACATTAGACAAGCTAACCTCATTTATAAAAAGATACACACTTGTATATGACGTGTATTTGATGTATATGATGTATATTCATACATTGTTACTTTACGGAAATCTTCAATAAGTTTGGTCTTTTCATGACAGCCTGTTGTAGACCTATAATGCACATGAAATGACACTCCTCACCTCAACATGTCCTTTACAATCATTTAAGCCACCATGGGCAATGCTGAAATCACTGCTGCAAACAGTACATCGCGCGAAACTGTCATTATTTTCTACCCTTATTAGACAGGGAGATTCTTTTGTGTAATCTGAGCTGAAGTGGGTTTTGTACTTTCGTTTTTTGGAGCGCGCGCTCTCTCTGCTATGCCGGTTGGTCCTCGAGAAAAGGGATAAAAGCCCGCCCACACTGAAGGCTGATTGGCTTATTTTGCTGAGTAACCCAATCAGGATGCTCTTTGTCTGGCATGCGCTACATGAACAGGCACACAGGCAGTGTTGCCACATTGGGTGGTTTTAAGTGCATTTTGGCAGGTTTTGAACATATTTTGGGATGGAAAACGTCAGCAATATCTGGCAACACTGCACACAGTCTCCCTCGCGTGCGCACATTCTAAGATGCGTGATGCAGACCTTAATGTTGCGCGCGCACAGTCTTGCTCGCTTCTATCAATATGAAGGAGACTCCCGGAAGTTCTGGGAGACTTGGGATGTCTGCGTTATAGGGTGACCACAGATCGTTAATCATACACACACACCCCCGAAAATTTCTCAACGGATTTACATCGATCTCAAAATCGATCATTTTGGTCTGAAAAAGTCGGAAATCCGCCGATCGGCGGAAAATTGTCATCCCTGGCATCTCATCTCATCTCATTATCTCTAGCCGCTTTATTCTTCTACAGGGTCGCAGGCAAGCTGGAGCCTATCCCAGCTGACTACGGGCGAAAGGCGGGGTACACCCTGGACAAGTCGCCAGGTCATCACAGGGCTGACACATAGACACACACAACCATTCACACTCACATTCACACCTATGGTCAATTTAGAGTCACCAGTTAACCTAACCTGCATGTCTTTGGACTGTGGGGGAAACCGGAGCACCTGGAGGAAACCCACGCGGACACGGGGAGAACATGCAAACTCCGCACAGAAAGGCCCTCGCCGGCCCTGGGGCTCGAACCCAGGACCTTCTTGCTGTGAGGCGACAGCGCTAACCACTACACCACCGTGCCGCCCATCCCTGGCATGTACATGTTAAAAGGGAAAAGTAGTCTAACAGAGAGCGAACTCCGATGCCACTTTTGAGAATTAGTGCTAGTAGCCTTAACGCGATTTGTTACTGGTGAGACGGAAGACGTTAAATTATTTTTAGCCTTTTCTAACAGGCTACCTTTTAAAGGTGAAGCTATTAGGCCACATAATTAAGGGAATGTAATGTTAGTTACCTACTTAATTAAATTAACTTCTTGACTCGAATTTGATCGTTTTCAAATTTACTGATGAGTGTTTCTCCACTAACGTAGGCCTTAATGCAACACGTTGAATGTCAGGTGACGATGTCAGCCTTATTGTAGACGCTGCAGCTGTAACAGAAAATCTCCGATCCTTATTAAACTGATGCTAAATTTGTTTTGTTAATTCAGATCATGAGCATTTTGAATTATTTCAAAAAGAGGGATCGAAATTCACCTCAGGATGAAGAGGTAGTGACTGAGGTAGGCCTAACATCAACTGCTTGCTGTCTTATACCCTGTCCACACTAGGGATTTTGTATCGATACGATACTACTTTCGTACTGCAACACCTGTCCACACTAGCAACTATACCGGTACTGTAGCAGTATAACTATCGGTACGAAACCCACAAATGTATGGGTTTCGTACCGGTACAGTGTCGGTACTGTAGCGCTTCGCTGTAGTGTGGACAGATGAAGCGGTTCTGTATCGATACAAATATAATGCACGAGCGCAATGAACCATTCCTACGTCTTCCGGGTTATTCATACAATGCAATACGCACGTGCTTTCCAGCTGTAAATAAAACGTCAAAATGGCTCAAAACAACCGTGGAGCTACATGGAGCAAAGAAAGGGGGGAGAAAGGGAGAGGGGGAGGGAGGGGAAAGAGGGAGGAAGAAAGGAGGAAGAGAAGGGAAGAGGGAGAAAGGGAGGGGACGAGAAGGGAAGAGGGAGAAAGTGAGGGGGGGAAGGGAGATTCGTTTTCTTTGTTTCTTTCTCAACTGCCTCGCGCGTTTTATACGATTCGACTGAATAAATGACCACCAGAAATACAGACTGTACACTGACAACAAAAAGCACACACACGTTGTTTCATCCGCCATATTCTCGGAAGGAAGTTACTCGGTAACCACGGAAACATTTCGCGCACGCGCATTTCAACTACCGTGAAAGAAAACCGCAAACATTTCTCGATAGTGTGGACAGATGCACTAAACTGTACCGGTATACTTTGTATCGATACAGTTATACCACTTTCGTACCGGTATATATGTAAACACAGCATTAGTCAGGATGTCAAATTGGTATAACACTCCTAGCAAGTGAGTGTGATGAATGGGGGCAGATATACCCATTACTCAGCCACTTAGCAGTGATTGCCCTTGTTGTGCCGGTGTCGAGCGGTGGTCTGCAGGCAAACCAGGGATGTGAATTTCAATTTACATTTACCCATTGTTTTTATGCTCAAATCCCACCTAAGTTCAATCTCACCTTCACTTAATTAAATATTTCAGAGTGAGCTCTACAATCACATGACTCATTGTAGTCACAAGTCGTTTGCCATTTTAGGTCAAAACAGACCTTCGGATCAGACTGCAAGGAGAGCACCCGGCCGCCTGCTTGAGGATTTCCATTAACGGGCCACAACCAGAAGATATAAATTATGAAAGGGCACTCGAACTTTTTCTCAAAGCCAAGAAAAATCAAATGCACAAGTGCAGGGTGTGGTCTTTGTAAATAGGGCAGGCATTTGTCAGGGTCACTCTTGACATACAGCAGAGCTAGAAGTCCTTGTTTTGCAGGACTTTTTGTAGGAGTTCAGGGTGTGAAGTATTGTAGGATTTTTGGTTTGGTTGCTATCTGTAATATGTTCTTCTTGTAGGACTGCCCTCTGTAGCAACATGCTAAAATAAAATACAAGGTGCAGAACCAATACCAACGAATTTGTTCTGTTACTCTTAGTTTAGTAGTATTAGTAGGCTAAACAACCCCCGTGCACCCCTGCAATTCAACTGGACATGCCCCCCCCCCCCCCCATAGTCTCCAAAATTTCTGTGGGAAACACTGGCATCTCCATGTTCATCCAGGCCAAATGGCCAGACTTGTCCCACGAGTCTTGTATTTGACACGTGTCATCACCCTTCCTTGTGATTAGCTTAAAGGTGGGGTACGAGATTTTGGAATAACGGTTCCCGCAAGCCATATTTTGAAAAGAAACAAGCCTGCCCTCGCCATGCTCCCACCCCCCGTGTCTCGTTAAGTTAGTGTAGAGAGCTTGGAAAAATAGCTCAAACTTTCTCATTTAAACTGTGTTTTCAGCCCCAATTTTCACTCCACACACAATTTTCTCAAAAGTAGTAGCCACACTTGTCCTGATTCACACAATGTGTCTACCTATACGATAGGACTTGCAGTTTTTGAATGAGAAGCCTGAAAGTGAGGAGAGAACAGGCGCTCAGCCCCATAGACTGCCATTATAAACTTGGCAGAAAAGTCACTCGTTTTTAACTCGCTCTAGTGACCTCATTTTTTACACTACAGACAAAAAAATTACATCAGTGTGTTCAGGGGAGCCTTGTGGCACTCACTGTGAAAGTATTTTGTGAATATCTCCTTCCGTTTTTGTGTAAATCCCCGTTGTTTGGAGGGACCTTTTTCTATGCATTTCTGTCTCTCCCTGCTCAGCGCGCGGGTTGGGGGAGGGGCTGCTCGCTCTCTCACACACACACACACACACACACCCACAGAAGGGCCGGGCTGCTCACGGGCTTCAGTCTGATTGACGTGTCAGTATCCAATCATTTTGAGGTGGTACCTCGATAGGATTGGATGGCGTTTTTCCTTTATTTTACACTGTAGACTGGATTAAAATATTTCGTTTTTGGGTCAAACCTTCTATTGTACTGCTTGCAACATGGGTGTGAGGAGCTTTTCAAGCAATATGGTAAAAAATACTCCTGAAAAAAAATCTCATACCCCACCTTTAACTTGTTGGACTAAATAAGCATGCTTAGAGACAGTTATGCCCAGGTCAGACGGCAGAAAGATGCACGTTGCGACCTGCGATCAGTCAGGTGGCGAGTGGATGCAGGCGTTTTGTGCCAAATCCTTTGTTGTGGTCAGATGTTGTAACAGTCGAAACTGTGAAATGTGCTTTTAAGACATGCCGTGTTATCTAGAGAGGCGGCGTCATCAGCTCATGCTTGTGTTTTCTGTTAGTTAAGCCGTGCACCTTGCTGGAAATGGGCGTCCGTTAATGAGCTTCTTTTCTTTTCGCTCCTCAACTCAAGAGTAACATTTAGGGAACGTGTGACCTCTGTTTTGCTCATGTATGATGAGATAGAGACGTTCAACCGGGCATGGTAAGGTTGAAGTGTACACAGCAAATTTTATAGTCTTAAATCAACTCTGAGTCAATTTTAACACTATGCTGGCGTTTATTTTGTCCCAATCTCTGCAGTGTTAATTTAACACTTCCTAAAGTTAAATCAACTTTTTACAGCGTCATTTCAACACTTTTGCTTAGCACTGGGAAATTAGCTCTGAGAATTTTGCTGTAGTAAGTTAAGAAACTATGAGTATTGTGGAAGTCCCAGAGTTCGTGTGAACGTACGATTTTGCCTTCCTCTCCTTCTCCATACACTCCAAACTACTTCAACCTGCGATGCGTCGCTCAAATATTGCACGACCGCCTGCCTCTACATGTGTCAACCTGCTATTTGCACCAATTGGAAACGAATCGCGGCTGAAACGTGAACAGATCGTGATCCACCTGCCTCTACTAAAGACCCTCTGTAAGGGCCTCTGCATGCTCTTGCGACAAGTCTTTCGCAGATAGCTTTTCGCAGACAGTTGTAATTTATCGTTGAGCGGGGAGTAATAGGCGTGCGCGATGTTATTCACCGCCACAACGCAAGGGGGTGCGAAGTCGCTAGGAGTAGTTGGTGGGTGTGGTTAGTGGAGTGTTTATCCTCCGGGTACTTACAATGACTAGAACTGGAGTCGTATAGATGTACGTACTTCCTCACTTCCTCGATCAACCGCTCTTCGTGCTGCTCCATCTTCGCTCGTGTTTTTAAAAATGGCGGTCGTGAAAACAAACCAAACCGGGAAAGTAGGGAAGCGGAAGTGCGTGTACAGCGGATGTAAAGTGGACCAATCAGAGCCCTCTTGTCTGCGAGGCTTCTGAGGTGGTCACAATTTTTGGGAGGTGCGCGCAGAGCGTCTGCAAAGGGGGGGGGGGGGGGGGGGGGGGGGGGGGCTACGCAGACGCCATCTGCGACACCATCTGCGAGGACTGCGTTGTCAGCATAAATTGGCCTTAACACTCTGCCATTATCTGCGTTGTTGTGCATCGATGCAAGACCAGTCTTGCATCCATCTGCGATTTTATCATCGCAGGTAGATGCAAGTAGCTGAAAACTAGTTGCAGTCTGCCATCTGACCTGGGCATTAGGTTCCCACTTGCTTTGTTGTTGCTTAACCTCTCATGCTGCCGCCTAGTGTGTAAGATGTGGTAGAGCTTATAATGAATATTAAAACTGGAATATTGCGACATATAAGCGGAGTAGCAAATTCATCTTGCCAGTATTCTGTATCACGATATGCAAGACAGCGATATTCTGTCTCATGCCTACCACATGCTAATTATAAAAGCTTTATATCAGGGTTATCCATTCGGTCAAGCAAGAAGTCGGTCAGGTCAAGTATAGAATAACATGCAAATTCAATGGACTGGTCAAATCCAGCTGCTCATACGACCAGGAAAATGTTAAAACTGCTAACAGTGAACTCCTTCAGAGTTACTCACGTGAGCTGCAGCACCTGGTCCTCCATTAGTGCGATCAGAGGGGAGATAACCACACTAAGGTTCACACAGTACACAGGAGGGAACTGGAAACACAAGCTCTTTCCATAACCTTCAGAGATGTACATAAAAATATCATGAAGGCAGAACATCACAAACTCATCTGAAAAGAAGGAATCATTTTCATCCATCATGAACTTAAAATTCAATGTAGATGAGCAGTTTAACAAAATACACTTGGCTTAGAGCATCACCACCGAACTTAGCATTTAAAGGGGCAGTGTGTACATTTTTAAGCTCTCTGCATCCTATTAGACAAACTGCAATTGCTTTGAAAAAGAAAAAAAAAATTGCACAAGCTTTCCCTTTCACCCAGACGTGGAGACTACTAAAGAAAAGGGTTAGTGGGTCTGGGGCTCATTTCTGGGCCAGAAAAATGAAAGTAAACAGAAGCCTGAAATAAGAAAACTACCCAGACCCAGTACAGTGAAATATTGTGAATGACAGCTTTGTTGTTCCAAGGTATATTTGAAATGAATGTTACAGTTCTAGAAAAAAGTTAAACCTTATGGTGATGATACACGGGGCAACTTTTTGGGCAATGTTGCCGAGCAATGTTGCTGGGCAATTGTGTTTTGACTCTTTTCTATTGAGATTGGGCAACATTGTTTCTTTCTGAATGGTTTTGATAATCTCTGGCAACTTTTTGAGATAAGCCAATCAGAACGCGTGAGGTTCGGATCAGAAATTTCAAACAAATATGGCGGCCCGCTCAGTGTCAGTGGAGTGAAGAGATGGAGAGACTCCTCATCCGTTTTTACGCCGGTAAGTTATTTTAATATTCTATATGGAGGAATTTACCTCACCAAAGCTCTAAAAAACAACAGACAGCTTGATTAAATGGTCACAGCAAAAATTAAGACATCGATTTTTTTTAGCTAACTGTAAACTGCTGTTGCTGCCCATTGTTAGTTGCCCTGAAAAGTTGCCCTGTGTCTCACCTAGTTGCCCGTTGCCAGCAACATTGCTCGGCAACATTGCCCAAAAAGTTGCCCCGTGTATCATCACCATTACAGACTGCACCTTTAATCTGCTCTGTATTACAGCTTCCCATCTCATAATGTAAAACGACTGTGCTAGAAGGCTTTCAAGGCACAGTATTTTGAAAACATGATATCTGTAAGGTAGCAAAAGAATACTAAACAATAAGCGGGTCAAAAATTAGATCATCAAGGCCATTCCGATGAACTGACTAATTATACGTCTACTAGCACAAGGTACAAGAGACTTTTATTTTTTATATATTACACACACCTCAAAAATTAATCACTCTTCTCAGGGAAGGAAGAAGAAGAAAAAAAAACCTTACCAGTTGCCATGACAACAAGGTTATCCCTCCTCTGCTCAAGCACGGACTGAATCACTTTCCATTGTACCCTGCAGACAAGTGTCGTGTTAAATTAGACATAGCTTCTGCATAAGTTCTGTGAAAATTGCTGTGGTAAAGTGAATGCACAGCCTTTAATACATACACTTTCACATCAAAAATAGAACAAAGTATAACATTCCTCCATCAACATGGACAAGTGACATGTCTGGGAGATTTACTGAAACGATATGATGTTTGGAAAAAAAAAAAAATTTTCAGGAAAGCCCCCCCCCCCAAAAAAACAAAAAACACCCATAGAATAAAAATGAATAGGTGCAGACGTACGGTTTAAAATTGTGATGTCCAAAATACATTTTCAGGCATTTAATCTGATCAGGAGTTGGCTGGGGAAGATTTGCATCTAAATGTGGGGGGAAAAAAAATAAGAACAGTTGACACAAATGACAACAACGGTTATGAGAAATGTCATGACATACCCACAAACATAACCTGCATTAAAAGAACATTAGTTACTAATTCAGCTCTGTTGAAGGTTGCATTGTATTGTCTGCGTTACTAAATGTTTCAAATAATAGAACATGATGTTATTCAAACAAATGCAGTTCATTTTTGCAGCTTAAAAGCTTATTCTGTTTATTTATCATCTCCCAAGTACCATTACATACATTTTAACATTGAATTCTTCTTAATATTGCATGCAATGCATATTAGCATTTCTGAATAAAACTGCACACATTAAAAATAGAAAAGTGTCCGGTACAAAGCAAAAGGTCATCACATGCAAATACTGACTTGGTTTCATTTATGATGGTTAAGTGCTACTGTGTTTTTATGCAGAAACTTTTAAAACGATATTAGTCTCTGGTACGATTTGCGTTATAAGGACATGAACGAAGTTTTCTTGAACATCTGCCAGAACCAGACACAGTTCTTCTGGACACTTTGTGTCACAAGCTTCTTAATTTTGCACCAAAACCCAGCAGCCTTCATTAGGGGTGTTCACACGGCAACTTTTACTCCGGTGTAGCACCGGGGCTGCCCTGGCAGAGCGTTCACACGGTACAAAGTTATACCGGTGTAGCCCCTGAAAGCTGCTTAAACCAGTGCAAATCTAACCCTGCTCGGGAGGTGGTTTAAGACATTTACTCCGGAGTAAATGCTAGTTGCGGGGCAGCACCGATATAAAATGGGACGTCTGAACGCTACAGGGGTCGACTCGCTACGCGTGAGGAGAGTTGATTACATACAGGCATTGCATAATTTGCGTCCTGGTATTTTGCGCTTCCAAAATGGCGAACATCAACAACAACAAAACTGCGTGTCTTCCAGTGTTGCCAGATTGGGCGGTTTTAAGGGCATTTTGGCGGATTTGAACATATTTTGGGCTGGAAAACGTCAGCAGTATCTGGCAACACTGGTGTCTTCATCCACGTTGTTTTCCCGGCGCTTGGTGATGCCATGACAACCGGGAAAAGGAAGTACATTTTCACGCATGCGCATATTTCATTTCCGCATTATTACTATCATATAGCACGGTTGCAAAAACTGCCGTGTGAACGCAAGTGGGGCTGCACCGGTGCTAACACGCTTCTCTCTAGTAAGCAGGTTTGTGACGTGTGAACGCTCCACAAAATTTACACCGGTGTAGGATATATCGCAACAAAATACATCGGTGCAGCATCGATGCAAATGTGTGCCGTGTGAACACCCCTATTATGTTTGTTGTCCGAAAACTGGTCTCTTGTATAATATGCGGCTTTCTTGACTGACATACAGGCAGCTTTCTGTGACATTTAATTTTGTGCAAGAAAACTAATGTTTGGAACTCTAAAATGTGTTTGTACTGACTCGATAATATAGAAGTAATAAAATAAAGATAGATAACAAAACTTCGTACTATTTTTATATATTTAAAAAAAAAAGCCGCCTAAGACTTTTACACAATAATGAATATATGCATTTGTACCACATCACCAAAAAATTCTCAATTCTGATTGGTCAGACAGTGAGGATTAATTTTCTAAAACAGCAGCTTTGACAGTGGTACCAGCTGCAAGCCAAATCATACGTTTATACTGATGTGCTTGTTCTGATATGTTACCTTTTCTACAGTAACAACTAGGACTTGTATAACAAATCCTTCTCTCTCACACCCACACAGCACTCTGCAAAAAGTCTTTGGCACCCTATTTTTCCCCCCATGCAAACTTTGTTATAAATTTCTATTTTATGACTTCTACATCATCAAGGTCAGTACAAAAACATTTGAGTCCAAACGTTCGTTTTCCAGCACAAAATTAAATGTTACAGAAAAATGTTTGTATCGGAGCAGTATATTACATAAGAGACGACTTTTCAGATTAAAAAGAAAACACAATGAAGGCTGCTGGGTTTTGCTACAAAATGAAGAAGCGAGTGTGACAGTCAAAAAGTGTCCTGAAGAACTGTGGCTGGTTCTGTAAGATGCTCAGTAAAACCTACAGCTCATTTCCTTATCAAACTGCACTCATTGTACCTGAAACTACAACCCCGATTCCAAAAAAGTTGGGACAAAGTACACATTGTAAATAAAAACGCAATGCAATGATGTGGACGTTTCAAAATTCCATATTTTATTCAGTACAGAACATAGATGACATATCAAATGTTTAAACTGAGAAAATGTATCATTTAAAGAGAAAAATTAGGTGATTTTAAATTTCATGAAAACAACACATCTCAAAAAAGTTGGGACAAGGCCATGTTTACCACTGTGAGACATCCCCTTTTCTCTTTACAATAGTCTGTAAACGTCTGGGGACTGAGGAGACAAGTTGCTCAAGTTTAGGGATAGGAATGTTAACCCATTCTTGTCTAATGTAGGATTCTAGTTGCTCAACTGTCTTGGGTCTTTTTTGTCGTATCTTCCGTTTTATGATGCGCCAAATGTTTTCTATGGGTGAAAGATCTGGACTGCAGGCTGGCCAGTTCAGTACCCGGACCCTTCTTCTACGCAGCCATGATGCTGTAATTGATGCAGTATGTGGTTTGGCATTGTCATGTTGGAAAATGCAAGGTCTTCCCCGAAAGAGACGTCGTCTGGATGGGAGCATATGTTGCTCTAGAACCTGGATATACCTTTCAGCATTGATGGTGTCTTTCCAGATGTGTAAGCTGCCCATGCCACACGCACTAATGCAACCCCATACCATCAGAGATGCAGGCTTCTGAACTGAGCGCTGATAACAACTTGGGTCGTCCTTCTCCTCTTTAGTCCAAATGACACGGCGTCCCTGATTTCCATAAAGAACTTCAAATTTTGATTCGTCTGACCAGAGAACAGTTTTTCACTTTGCCACAGTCCATTTTAAATGAGCCTTGGCCCAGAGAAGACGTCTGCGCTTCTGGATCGTGTTTAGATACGGCTTCTTCTTTGAACTATAGAGTTTTAGCTGGCAACGGCGGATGGCACGGTGAACTGTGTTCACAGATAATGTTCTCTGGAAATATTCCTGAGCCCATTTTGTGATTTCCAATACAGAAGCATGCCTGTATGTGATGCAGTGCCATCTAAGGGCCCGAAGATCACAGACACCCAGTATGATTTTCCGGCCTTGACCCTTACGCACAGAGATTCTTCCAGATTCTCTGAATCTTTTGATGATATTATGCACTGTAGATGATATGTTCAAACTCTTTGCAATTTTACACTGTCGAACTCCTTTCTGATATTGCTCCACTATTTGTCGGTGCAGAATTAGGGGGATTGGTGATCCTCTTCCCATCTTTACTTCTGAGAGCCGCTGCCACTCCAAGATGCTCTTTTTATACCCAGTCATGTTAATGACCTATTGCCAATTGACCCTCCAGCTGTTCCTTTTTTGCACCTTTAACTTTTCCAGCCTCTTATTGCCCCTGTCCCAACTTTTTTGAGATGTGTTGCTGTCATGAAATTTCAAATGAGCCAATATTTGGCATGAAATTTCAAAATGTCTCACTTTCGACATTTGATATGTTGTCTATGTTCTATTGTGAACACAATATTGGTTTTTGAGATTTGTAAATTATTACATTCTGTTTTTATTTACAATTTGTACTTTGTCCCAACTTTTTTGGAATCGGGGTTGTACTACACGTGTATTTTATTTTATTTTTTTTAAGCCAAGGGTCGTCTCACATCAAATATTGACTTGGTTTCATTCATTATGACTTACTGCTGTTTACAGTATTTTTTTTAAATGTTGAAACATTATTTTTTAAGCCACTTTTTCTCTACAGCATTTCCTTATATGCACCTAAGACTTTTGCACAGTACTGTGTGTATATAATTAGAGGATATTACATGGTTGCGCGAGGATATGAAGTTTATCGTCAAGTGGTGACTGTATTCACGAGCGAGCGAAATGATTCATCGATTTCCTTACGAGTGACAGAGTTTTATGTCATGGTTTTGGATCTCCGTGTCCCGGATGTAGCTCGTATAGAATTTCTTACCTTCCTACTGTGTTTAAGATCAAAACAGTAAATAATAAAACAAACACAGTAAATAGCCAGGGGCTTCAAAGTTTGGGAGAATAGCAGGGTACAAATAATTTACAGCAGGGTGCAAAATGGTAAAATGTCTGCCAGCGGCGGGCGGGCGGATGGATGGACGAATTTTTCATGGGGCGGGATGGTTTGGAACAGGCCATCTAAAATTGGGATAACATTTACCCGGGACAGGTATTTGAGGCAGGTCGTCTAGCTTAAGCTTGATTAGCGTTGTTACGCACGCCAGTGTTTCCCACAGAAATTTTGGAGACTATGGGGGCAAGCCATGGGGGAGGCGCGGGGGTTGTTTAAAATTGAGTGATATGTTAAATATTAAGTTATTACTGAAAAACTATTGATTAAAAAAACAGACACTGAGAAATGGTCCTATAAACAACTTTACCAATATAAAAGATTACCAGGACTACAAAAATGCAGAAAAATAGGCTTTACTTATCCAAATGCTCCTGTTGGTTCAAAAGTTAAAGTGCAGAGAACCTCACAGCACAACATGAAGTTACCTTAAAATATAATATAAATGCCTCAGCTTTCATGTAAGAAAAAAAAAACCTATTAATACTAGTACTGTGTACAGTCAGTCTCTCCTGAAGACTAAATTAAACAATAATTATAAACTAATAAAATAAATGGCTCAGGCTTCATAGAAGAAAAAAACAATTTGAACAGAATCTCACAGTATGATGCTGAAGCTGCCTAAACAATGGAAAATAAAATACCATTTTGGCAAAAACGTTGGCATTCATTAATTTCTTGTATTAAGTAAAAAAAAATATGTTGCCAGATACTGCTGACGTTTTACAGCCCAAAATATGTTCAAAACCCGCCAAAATGCACTTAAAACCGCCCAATCTGGCAACACAGGTGGCAGTAATGGCTGCACTCATGTCGAGGATGTAAACACAATCTGGCAACACAGGCGGCAGTAATGGCTGCACTCATGTCGAGGATGTAAACACAGTTGACGCGGCAACGGACATACATGACATAGTGGATGTAATTTACGTTCACAACTTTTTTTGCTGTCAGAAATATTTAAATTTTGTGACTCGACTGACAATAGCCGGAGGCATAACAAGCCATAGCCGGCGATTTGCCGCTGGTGACCGGCTACTTTTGAGACCGCTGAATAGCCCTATTCCACAACTGTGGTAATCCATATTATATGAAGAACCGTTCGACTAAGTAAAAGAGGAACGGCATCCATCATTATTTTAAAACATGTTTTAATGAATAAAAATACAGAAAAACAATTGAATTCGAAGGTGTCCCCAAACTTTTGACTGATGTGTGCGCACGCGTCTGTATACATTATTTTCAGAAACGGTCTCCAGTGTCATTTCACAACATGGAAACAACATTGTTTGTCTTAACGACATCAAGAGAGAGACAGATGGTGAGAGAACAACTCTTTATACAAACTTGCTCATTGGAAGTTCCACTATATTAAAATGTACTTTATCCGTTTATAGTTACAATGTGCACAAGCTGACTAGGATTCATTTTACCATTCAAAAAATAATTAACAAAAAATCTGCCATATTTCTAACCGTGTCTATTTAAAATTCTAGCAATGTTTCCTTGGAAACTTACACTATGGGTTTAACATTCTTTCTTACTTTATTAAAAATTGTATTCCGTTCTTATGGTCTAAACCAGGGGTTCCCAAACTTTTCCATGCCAAGGCCCCCCCAAACAGCATTAGCTTCTGGCCGGGGACCCCCTTTGCAAACCCACAGACAATGCTACAAAATATGTAAAGAAACAACTTTTAGAATGTTTTCTCTTACTTTTATTCAATAGTCAATAATTGTTACATTTGTTTAGCGTAAGAATATTATTAACTAACATGTTTTCAACACAAATATTTTCGCACTGAACAATAAACTGTATAACCTCCTGTAGTACCTGATTCAACTCGTTATCCATCCTTTTTGCGGCCAGTGCCTCGCGATGGAGCATGCAGTGTGTGGCCACTACATGCGGGGCCTTCTGCTTAATGAGAGCGGTCACGCCACTGGTCTTCCCGGTCATTGCCGCGGCTCCGTCCAAACACACCCCCACACAACGGGTCCAGTCCAATCCGTTAGACTCGATGTAATCGTCCAAAACTTGAAAAATGTCTTTCCCAGTAGTTCTTCTTTCAAGTGCTTTACAAAATAGTATTTCCTACACAAATCTTTCCTGTGAAATAAATCTGATGTACACAAGCAGTTGGGCCTCGTTGGATAAATCTGTGCTCTCATCCAGCTGAAGTGCGAAGTATTTGCTGGCTCTCACCTGCTCCAACAGCTGAGCAGATACGTCTTGAGCCATGTCACCAATCTGTCGGCTCACGGTGTTAGAGAGTGGGACAGCATCAATTTTTTTTAGCAGCATCCTCACCAAGCAATTCTCGGACAATGTCTTTGGTGGCTGGTAAAATCAAATCTTCTCCAATTGAATGAGGTTTTTTAGCACGAGCAATGTGGTACGAGGCTAAAAATGATGCCTTCAGGGCCCGCTCGGGGACAGTAGCTTGCTGGGTGAATGCAGCAGATTGCCTGACCAAATGCTCTTCTTTGCGTCTGAAGAAATCTACTGTTTTTTCGGCATCTGTCGGATGTTTTTGTACCAAGTGACGCTGAAGTTTCGAAGGTTTTAAGCACTCGTTTGACAGGGTCTCCAGACAGAGGACGCATTTCGGGCAATCATGGCCATTTTTCTGTATGGCTGTAAAGCCATACTTAATGTATGCTGCCTCATATTTTCGGATTTTAGTTGGCCAGGACTTCTTAGTTTTTTTCGCAGCAGTGTCCTCCACAGCAGGGCTGTTGGTTTGTTCCTTCGGTCTCTTCTTCAAAAACCTGTCCATTTTGCGCTAGCAATACGCTAGCTTGAGGAGCAAAGCAGCTTGATCAATGGCGCAAACCGCAACGTCACAGGCAATTGGAGAGATGAGCATGGCAAACAACGTTTCGATATGATGTATTATTAATAATTATATTTTATAATAATGATTAAAAAACTAATTACAATACATTTAATAATAATTATTTTTTAAAAGTATATATTTTTTCCGCATTTTTTTTGTTATCATCCCTCCAACTTTGAGGCCCCCCTAGCGCCCCCTGGCGGCCCCCATTTTGAAAACCACTGGTCTAAACTAGAAGCGCTCTCCATCAAGAAATCAGACTGCCAACTGGCTACCACTGGAAAACACTGACTTATCAAAACTCTGAAGAAACTGTAAGAATCTGGTCTTCTTCGCAGTCTTATTTGCAGAATACTAAATAATTATATCATCTAATTGTAATATTATTCCTTATCGTTATTACACACATTTTTAAACAATAGTTTGGAATCTCAACTAATATATATATATATTCACGCACTCTGTTATAACTATTTGTCTACCCCAGTAAAGCTGCCCAGAATGCCCTGCACTCATGTATACATCTCTGTGGGATGCTATACCCTCTCTCAAGTCTGGATGGATGGGTGAATGGATGGATGGAAGAAAAGAAAAAGATCACCCTGGAAATTTAATTATGCAAAACAAAAAAAAAAGTGCAATGTGTCATTCTTTAAGAAATAAGAATGGTCATCATGGGCAAATTACATCGGGATAAGTGGAATAAAGCACTTTTTGACCTGTTCTTACAGGAAAATAATCAAGTTCATGGTGGTAACTGCAACACATCACCTAGTCATTGATTATTTTCCTTTAGTATAAATACACAGGTGATTACAGAAAATTGCATACGCTGATTGGTCAAGAGATTCGGACTATTTCTCGATAATCACCTCAAGCGACTCGGCAAAATGGCGGCCAATCGCGTCGTCGCCGTAAGTGAGGAAGAATTACAAATTATGAAAGAAAATGCTGTTCCTAAAAGCACTAAAAGATGCTATGAAATTTGGTCTACAAGAATTCAAAGGCAAGGTGGAATTGTGATTTATTTTATCTGTTTCAAAACAAAGTATTTTCTGTGACTTGGCATCGGTAAGTGACAACCCTGTGCCACGCCGTTATTACATTTGCATGCTGCTTTTGAAGTTTGAAAAATAATTTTTTTTTAAATAAATCACCTGTGTATTTATACTAAAACAATTATCAACCTCAGGCTCAGTGAATATAGGTGAAGAATAACCTCGACTTTGTCTCCGTTATTATTCACCGAACCTGCGGTGAATAATTGTTAAAATATTATCAAATGCTTTACTGGTATTCCAAGAATACAGTCACAATGTGTTTTTCAGCAGTTTTCATCAACTGAGAAAACACGTTTGCATGCAAATAAAATGCATACGCTAGATAATTTACCAAATCCTTCTGCTTCGTCCTCTTCAACAACCTCATCTTCTTCATCAGCATTGACCTCAGCTTCATTAGGCTGCTTTTCACGACTATCATTCAGTTTCTCCATTTTTTCAGCACACTATTAAGAAAACAGATGAAGAGCTTCAGCTGGAGACATAACAAAAAGCTTATTTTGCAGGCTGTAAGCAGAAAACACAGCAGCTCATTTGAGGTGGCAGATTTTCAGAAGAAATGACTTTCAAACGGAAGTTTGTTTCTGATTTTCACCACTTGTAACTTGCCTGTCTGGAAGACCAGTAGGCTGTTTCACAAAAAGCTACACAAGAGTAGATCTGTAGGACGAGTATTTATCATTCTAGATAAAGCGCCAGCAACATGAGGAACACATGACTGTACTAGAATTGCCACAATCAGCTCAGCTATGCTGCGTCTCCTCGGCAGCAGACAATAAAACTCCACAATGAACAATGCACATGGGTAGATTGCCAATATGTAGTAGTTGAGTTCTTTACCATCTCAGAGAGCTGTACTGGTGTGAGACAAACAAGAGTCCTGGAACTGTCACATATACATATATACAGTGGTGCTTGAAAGTTTGTGAACCTTTTAGAATTTTCTGTATTTCTGCATAAATAGGACCTAAAACATCATCAGATTTTCACACAAGTCCTAAAAGTAGATAAAGAGAACCCAGTTAAACAAATGAGAAAAAAATTATATTACTTGGTCATTTATTTGTTGAGGAAAATGATCCAATATTACATATCTGTGAGTGGCAAAAGTATGTGAACCTTTGCTTTCAGCATCTGGTGTGACTCCCTTGTGCAGCAATAACAGCAACTAAACGTTTGCGGTAACTGTTGATCAGTCCTGCACACCGGCTTGGAGGAATTTTAGCCCATTCCTCCATACAGAACAGCTTTGACTCTGGGATGTTGGTGGGTTTCCTCACATGAACTGCTCGCTTCAGGTCCTTCCACAACATTTCGATTGGATTAAGGTCAGGATTTTGACTTGGCCATTCCAAAACATTCACTTTTTTATTCTTTAACCATTCTTTGGGAGAACGACTTGTGTGCTTAGGGTCGTTGTCTTGCTGCATGACCCACCTTCTCTTGAGATTCAGTTCATGGACAGATGTCCTGACATTTTCCTTTAGAATTCGCTGGTATAATTCAGAATTCATTGTTCCATCAATGATGGCAAGCCGTCCTGGCCCAGATGCAGCAAAACAGGCCCAAACCATGATAATACCACCACCATGTTTCACAGATGGGATAAGGTTCTTATGCTGGAATGCAGTGTTTTCCTTTCTCCAAACATAACGCTTCTCATTTAAACCAAAACGTTCTATTTTGGTCTCATCTGTCCACAAATTTTTTTTTCCAATAGCCTTCTGGCTTGTTCATGTGATTTTTTTTTTTTTTTTAAGATATTTTTTGGGCTTTTTGCACCTTTATTGGATAGGACAGTGTAGAGACAGGAAACGAGCGGGAGAGAGAGAGAGACGGGAAGGGATCGGGAAATGACCTCGGGCCGGAACCGAACCCGGGTCGCCTGCATTCACGGCACGGCGCCCCAACCACCTGAGCCACGACGCCCCCGTTCATGTGATCTTTAGCAAACTGCAGATGAGCAGCAAATGTTCTTTTTGGAGAGCAGTGGCTTTCTCCTTGCAACCCTGCCATGCACACCACTGTTGTTCAGTGTTCTCCTGATGGTGGACTCATGAACATTAACATTAGCCAATGTGAGAGAGGCCTTCAGTTGCTTAAAAGTTACCCTGCGGTCCTTTGTGACCTCGTCGACTATTACACGCCTCGCTCTTGGAGTGATCTTTGTTGGTCGACCACTCCTGGGGAGGCTAACAATGGTCTTGAATTTCATTCATTTGTACACAATCTGTCTGACTGTGGATTGGTGGAGTCCAAACTCTTTAGAGATGGTTTTGTAACCTTTTCCAGTCTGATGAGCATCAACAACACTTTCTGAGGTCCTCAGAAATCTCCTTTGTTCGTGCCATGATACACTTCCACAAACATGTGTTGTGAAGCTCAGACTTTGATAGATCCCTGTTCTTTAAATAAAACAGGGTGCCCACTCACACCTGATTGTCATCCCATTGATTGAAAACACCTGACTCGAATTTCACCTTCAAATTAACTGCTAATCCTAGAGGTTCACATACTTTTGCCACTCACAGATATGTAATATTGGATCATTTCCCTCAATAAATAAATGACCAAGTATAATATTTTTGTCTCATTTGTTTAACTGGGTTCTCTTTATCTACTTTTAGGACTTGTGTGAAAATCTGATGTTTTAAGTCATATTTATGCAGAAATATAGAAAATTCTAAAGGGTTCACAAACTTTCAAGCACCACTGTATGACACACACACGTTTGGATGTATATATTTCTATCCCCAGTTACTGGATATGAGCAATTGCGCTCTCTGATTGGCTACTCTACTACTAGGCTATCATCTCATATACCGTGAGCAGAGAAAAACAAAATGGTGGCGCGTGTTACTGAACCAACCGAGGACGAAATAAAAACTCCATTCAAACCCCCCCACCACAAAAAAAAAAAAAAAAATATGGAACAAAAGTATTTGATGGTAAGAACATATTTTTATTTTTCGAGAAATTATTATAGCAGCATTTTTTATAAATTGCCACTGTAATTTCACCCGTTTGTTTAAATTCTAAGCGGAAATTATTTTGTTGGACGTTTTGTATAAAGTTTTTATTTATCGAATTTGCAAAAAATAAAAATAAAAGTGCTCCGTTTCTCAAAATCCAGTGAATGTGGATAGAATAAAACAATCTCATTGTACATGGCTTATAGCCGACTCGGTGCCACGTGCCTCGTCGGCTATCGGTTCATATACGATTCAATTTTGTGGAATAAATTTCATAACACACACACACACACACACACAAATAAATAAATAAATAAACCATACAGCTTTACCTGAATCATTTCATTGTCAAGCTCATCATCACTTTCAAGATCATAAGACAACTCGGCAGAATCTTCCAGAGCAGATTTCTCCTTCATTAAACAGAAGAAAGCTGAGTCACTGAATCACACAAAACAAATGACTTAATATTTTTTAAAATATTTAAAAAAAAAAAAAATGCTGGGGGGAGGGGGGATCTTACCTCGAAAGCTAAAATGGACTGCTCCTCGTTCTCCTCCTGTCTGGCCTGCATCTCCAGCATCTGAAGCTCATAATCAGAGATATCCAAGGACATGATGCATTCCTTCTTTCCTGTCTGAACAGGGCCATTTTTATCCTCTTTTAGCGGCAAAGAATGCTTTACATGGTCCCTGGATGAGAAATGACCATTTCGGTCTTTAGAAGATATCTGACTAGTTTCAGGATCCGTGGTAGTGATCTCAGAACTCTGGGAGGACTCTGGACTTTGGTCCATGCTGGCTTTAGAGAAACGCTCTTCTGCTTTGTTTTGGTTGCTTTTCAGGAGCTCTTTAAGAGATGCAACTTGCTGAGACAAGTCATCCACTAGCTTTTCAGTTCTGCAGGATCAAAATCAAAATTTGTTGATTGTCAATAAATATTCTTCAACCAGTTTACTAAAGAAAAAGTCTCTGTGAGAACATTGTGAGGCAATGCTGATGGTCAATAGTTGTATTTGGGTCATTCCATGCCAAATCAACAAATATCTGACAAATTTATGCTCGACCATCTCAGATTTCAATGAAATTTGGAGGGCTCAGAGATACTATTAAAAGTTAATCCCCAAAATTTGAGCTTCCTATCTCCAACGGTTTCAGAGATACAGGCATTTGAATTTTTCGATTTTTTTGCATTTTGCTCAAAACATACATATTTCAAAGTGCAATATAATCTTTATTATGCAAGATAGGAACCTAAAATTTTGCACAGAGAGACTCAATGTCTTGTACTACAAGCTTCAACTTAGAATTTCAATGGTCATTGTATATTAGATGGTGATTTTAACAAGGAAATTAAAAAGACAAATTTGCATTTTTTGCAGTTTTAATTCATTCTGGAAGCTTGCCTGTGGCAGTAATGCTTAAACTAAGAATTTTATTCAAATCTACACAGAAATATCTACCAATTTCAGTTTTACCAAGTCTCCACTATTCCTAGTTTGTCTGTAATAGGGTTTTGAAATTCGCCGATTTCTAAAACATGCCATTTTCAGTAGCAAGAAATCCAATGTGGGATAGCAGTTAGGAACTTGTAAATTTTTTTCAGTAATCCCCAAGACCCATATTTTATATTTCCAAATTTTTGTTATGTGTCTCTCAAGTATTTTTAAACTACAGGGGTTTAAAAAAATCCATTTTCACCAAATTTGAATTTTTGATATATTTTCATATAACTGATATTTGAGGGTTAATAAATGCTTCAATAAGGCTCAAGTAGGTTAGGAGACATGTTTCTTCCTCAATTTTAAATAAAATTTCAATTAATGCTCAGTATTAATTATTTGTAAATTGATTTTAATCTAAGACTGTGTAACATTAGCAATCAATGACCAGCTATTGTGTACCAGTCAACAGCCAGCCTTATCAATATCAACACAGCACAATAGGTGACCTTTGATACCAGAACAGGTGGCTCATATCTTAGTTTTAGTCTGTAAACTGCATACTTGTTCAGATAACATTATATTGCTTGGATTATATTAAATACACTAATACAGAGCACTGAGAAAATTTACCAATGTATTTAATATAATCCAAGCAATATAAATGTTATTTGAACAAGTATGCAGTTTACAGACTCAAACTATAAGATATGAGCCACCTGTTCTGGTATCAAAGGTCACCTATTGTGCTGTGTTGATATTGATGAGGCTGGCTGTTGACTGGTACACAATAGCTGGTCATTGATTGCTAATGTTACACAGTCTTAGATTAAAATCAATTTACAAATAATTAAATACTGAGCATTAATTGAAATTTTATTTAAAATTGAGGAAGAAACATGTCTCCTAACCTACTTTAGCCTTATTGAAGCATTTATTAACCCTCAAATATCAGTTATATGAAAATATATCAAAAATTCAAATTTGGTGAAAATGGATTTTTTAAACCCCTGTAGTTTAAAAATACTTGAGAGACACATAACAAAAATTTGGAAATATAAAATATGGGTCTTGGGGATTACTGAAAAAAATTTACAAGTTCCTAACTGCTATCCCACATTGGATTTCTTGCTACTGAAAATGGCATGTTTTAGAAATCGGCGAATTTCAAAACCCTATTACAGACAAACTAGGAATAGTGGAGACTTGGTAAAACTGAAATTGGTAGATATTTCTGTGTAGATTTGAATAACATTCTTAGTTTAAGCATTACTGCCACAGGCAAGCTTCCAGAATGAATTAAAAATGCAAATTTGTCTTTTTAATTTCCTTGTTAAAATCACCATCTAATATACAATGACCATTGAAATTCTAAGTTGAAGCTTGTAGTACAAGACATTGAGTCTCTCTGTGCAAAATTTTAGGTTTCTATCTTGCATAATAAAGTTTATATTGCACTTTGAAATATGTATGTTTTGAGCAAAAAAACAAAAAAAATCGAAAAATTCAAATGCCTGTATCTCTGAAACTATTGGCGATAGGAAGCTCAAGTTTTGGGGATTAACTTCTTTTAATAGCATCTCTGAGCCCTCCAAATTTAATTGAAATCTGAGATGGTCGAGCATAACCTCTTGTTGATTTGGCATGGAATGACCCATTTACAGATTTTCCAGCGCCATTATTTATTTAATCATCATGTACAATGGAAGGAAATATTACTCCATTTGAAGTCTATTTGGCTTTTTTTTTATGCATCATTATATCAGCTTTAGAATTCTGACATTAAATTGCTCATACTTTACTGAATCTGATCACGTACCTATATTAGTTTAAAGTTTTTCTTCCCCTTGGTCTTAGGCTAAATAATGTCTACACCCCATAATTCTGCATGTTTTCTATTGCAAGCTTGTGTATCTACAGAAATGCGCCAAATTCAGTGCTCCAGTCCAGAATATAGAAAACGAGTAAGAAAGAACCAACACAATCTATTATCCCATTTCCACTTCAGTGCAAATGGGATCTTGAAATTGCTTAGGTTTAGTGTACACGTCATAGTAGTAGTTAGACAAGGGTCATTTCTCACTCTGTTTTCAAGATATCTGGGTAGTGACCATATGCGATCTCCTTATCATGCATGATGTCATAAAATTTTCGGGAATGGCTATGAATGGGACCAGCTGGTACAGTACCAGGACAAGTTAGACAAAATTCTTTCATGCCATCCTCCATGGCCCTTATACCTTAATACTTTTTTTGCACTCATTTGACCTCTGACCTTGACCCTTTGCCAGAATTAGCTCAAAGGTCACTTATGCATTAATTAGCTACTCCTCCCTCATTTTTTCATGAATTTTTACCCAATTGGGGACAGAGAACCTATTTAGGGGGGCTTCAAAATACCTTGCATCGGTTAAGCGATTTGACCTGTTTTCACCGAGTTACGTGACCTTGAACTTGTCAATTAGGTGACTCTATAGCAAAAAGTGAGAGTTTTGTCCATTTTTCATGGTCTTTGAGCCAGCCTTGCTCCTTTGCCATAGAAAACCATGTTTTAATGAATATTTATAGTTTTGACCGAGGTCAATATTAGGTGACATATTTTCAAATGGCCTCTCTCTCAAAAACCGAGCAAGATAAGGCCATAGTTACTATTAACCGTGAATAGGAAGTCATACATGGACTTTCTTTTGGCACCAAAAAAAAAAAAAAAAAAAAAAAACACCTGACCTGGAGTGACCCTGAAAAGTCAGATCGGTGACACCCATATTTTCGAAGGCCTGTATCTCAAACTGTGCTAGATAGGTCCATAGTTACTATTAAATCATGAATAGGAACTCCTATATGGACTTTCTTTTGGCACCAAAAAATTTGATCTAGAGTGGCCTTGAAAGGTCAAATCAATGATCTCCATATTTTAAATGGCTTGTATTATGAAAACGGTGAGAGACCGGTCCATAGTTCCGATTGATCGTGAACAGGCAGTCATACAGTTAGGTCCATATATATTTGGACACGGACACAAATTTTGTTTTTTTTTACCTGTTTACTGAAACATACACTACGTTCAGACTGCAACCTGAAACGACCCATATCCGATTTGTTGTGAAATCCGATTTTTTTGTTAGGCCGTTCACATTACCAATTATATGAGACTTGTATGCGATCTCCAACATGAACGGAAAACGACCCAAAAGTGTCCCGCATGCGCAAACTGACACGTAATAAGCACATCGTGTGCTGTGCGTGCGAGTGAGTGAGAGTGTCTGTGTGAGAGCTTGTGTGTGTGTGAATGAGAGTGTCTCTGCGTGAGAGAGAGTGTCTCTGTGTGAGAGAGAGGGTGTGTGTGAGTGAGTGGGGCCGTGGCAGCAACCTCCGTTGAAAGATTGATTGAAGTGCGCATGCTCTCTACATAAACACCGTCTAGTGCAGACATCCCAAGTCTCCCGGAAGTTCCGGGAGTCTCCCGCATATTGATAGCGGCTCCCTGATGCCCGCAAATTAGAGAATATCTCCCGGAATCTAGAGCAAGTGAGCAAGCGTGTGCACGCGAAACATTAATGTCTGCATCGCGCATATGACGGAGTGCAAGAGAGACTGTGTGTGCGCCTGTTCATGTAGCGCATTGTCATTGTTGTTGTTTTCCACCAAAGAGGCGGGATTAGCCAACGCAGAATAGTGACGTTTGTCTCTTGTTGATGACGTGTAGGTCGCATGAATGCGACCTGTCCGGTCAGACTGCAGTCGCATGTGAAAATAACGGATATGAATCAGATTTAGGACCACATATCCAAGCAGCCTGGGTCACATGTGAAAAAATCGGATCGGTGTCGTTCAGATTGTAAATAACAAATCGGATACAGGTCGCATATGGGCAAAAAAAAAAAAAAATCGGATATGGGTTGTTTCAGGGTGCAGTCTGAACGTAGTCATATTCAAGTTATAGTTATATAATGGACATGGACATAAAGTCCAGACTTTCAGCTTTCATTTGAGGGTATCCACATTAAAATTGGATGAAGGGTTTAGGAGTTTCAGCTCATTAACATGTGCCACCCTGTTTTTAAAGGGACCAAAAGTAATTGGACAATTGACTCAAAGGTTATTTCATGGGCAGGTGTGGGAAATTCCTTCGTTATGTCATTCTCAATTAAGCAGATAAAAGGCCTGGAGTTGATTTGAGGTGTGGTGTTTGCATTTGGAAGATTTTGCTGTGAAGAAAACATGCGGTCAAAGGAGCTCTCCATGCAGGTGAAACAAGCCATCCTTAAGCTGTGAAAACAGAAAAAACACATCCGAGAAATTGCTACAATTAGGAGTGGCAAAATCTACAGTTTGGTACATCCTGAGAAAGAAAGCACTGGTGAACTCATCAATGCAAAAAGACCTGGACGCTCACAGAAGATAACAGTAGTGGATTGTGGCAGCGGGGGTGTGGTCAAGCGCCGGTCTGTGACAGGAGGGCGGAGTCAGGGAAGGTAAGTGGCAGAATCACTTCACCTGAGAGCAATTAACCTGTGTTTGTGTGTCTTCCCAGCAACCACGCCCTATATAAGGAGAGAGAGAGAGAGAGAGAGAGAGCGCAGAGGAAGTGAGCTCTCTCCCGCACCAGATGACTTGTGTGTGTGTGTGTATGCATGTGGCTGGGAGAGTATACATTGCGACTGAAAAGTGCAAAATAAAATAGTTTTTGGAACTCAGTTCTGGCCTGCTGTGCTTCTGTGCTCCACCCACCTGCTCTGACATCTACAGTGGTGCCGAAACCCGGGATCTGGAGCACAGCAGCCTCACAGCCCCATGGAGTCCTCCCCGTTTGCTGAACTGGTCCACGCCCTTGCCACGGCCCAGCAAAGCCAGCACCAGGCGCTACTCACCCTCCGAAAGGAGCAAGAAGAGCGGTTCGAGGCCCTGGTGTTGGCCCAACAAGAAGATCGACAGGCGTTCCGGCACCTCCTCGCGTCGGCGGGGTCCACCAGCGCTCCTACCGCAGGCCCGTCTCCCCTCACTGTCACCAAGATGGGCCCGCAGGATGACCCCGAGGCGTTCATCACGCTCTTTGAGCAAGTCGCCGAAGCCTCGGGGTGGCCGATGGAGCGGCGCGCCTCCTCCCCCTGCTCACGGGAGAAGCACAGCTGGCCGCGCTACAGCTCCCCGCCGACCGCCGTCTGGCCTACGCGGACCTCCGCCGGGCCGTCCTCCAGCGCGTGGGGCGCACTCCAGAACAGCAGCACCAGCGCTTCTGCGCGCTGCGCTTGGAGGAAGTCGGCCGGCCGTTCGCGTTTGGCCAGCAGCTCCGGGACGCCTGCTGGCGGTGGCTGAGGGCCAACAACCGCGACGCCGAAGGAATCCTCGACCAGGTGGCGCTGGAATAGTTCTTCGCTCGCTTGACAGCAGGAGCTGCAGAGTGGGTCCGGTGCCACTCCCCGGCGTCGCTGGATTAGGCAGTCAAGCTGGCGGAGGACCATTTGGCGGCTGTCCCGGCAGCAGGACGGCAGATGGCATCTTCTCTTCTCTCCTCTTCTCTCTCTCCCCCTCCTCCTGTGTCCCGTCCTCGCCCCATTCCCCCACCACGGAGGCGGGGGCCGGCCCCACCCCAGCCGGCCCGCCGCACCCGCGGTGCCCTCCCGTTTCTCCCTTCTGTGTCTGTCTCTCCCCCACCTCAGGTGAGTGAACCCCAGATCACCAGTGCAGAGGGAAAGCCCGGGCCGGTTGGCTGGCACTGCGGGGAGCCGGGCCACCTTCAACAGCAGTGCACGACAATGGAAGTGGGCGCGGTGGTTCGGATCCCCGACGCGCCAGAGGCCGCCCTCGATCGGGCCGGAGCGTATCGCATACCGGTGAGTATCCAAGGGGCTACATATCAGGCGTTGGTGGATTCTGGTTGTAATCAGACCTCAATTCGCCAAAGCCTGGTTCAAAACGAGGCATTGGGTGGAGCACAAGGGGTGAGGGTGTTGTGTGTGCACGGGGATGTTCACCGCTACCCTTTGGTGTCGGTCCACATTATTTTCAGAGGGGAAAAATTTATAGTGAAGGCGGCGGTTAATCCTCGCCTTACCCACTCTTTAATTTTGGGGACTGATTGGCCAGGATTTCGGGGTTTAATGACGCGCCTAGTAGAGAGTGGGTCCTGCCAGTTGACAGGGGGAGGTCCCGGTGTCGCTTTGGCGGGAGCAGCTGTCACAGAGCCGTCTACGTCATCTCCAGGTCAGAGTGAGGAGCCGCTGGCGGCTCCTCTCTCTATTGGGGAATCCCTCGCGGATTTCCCATTAGAGCAGTCGCGAGACGAGACTCTGCGGCATGCGTTTGACCAAGTGAGAGTAATCGATGGTCAAACGCTCCCGCCGAACGCCACCCCGTCCTTCCCCTACTTCGCGATTATGAAGGATAGATTATACCGAGTGACGCAGGACACTCAAACTAAAGAGCGAGTCACGCAGCTTTTGATTCCAAAGAGCCGCCGGGAATTGGTATTCCAGGCGGCTCACTTTAATCCCATGGCCGGACACTTAGGGCAGGATAAAACACTAGCCCGAATAATGGCCCGATTCTATTGGCCGGGGATTCGCGGCGATGTCCGTAGGTGGTGTACAGCATGCCGCGAATGCCAGTTAGTAAATCCAGCGGTCATTCCAAAAGCGCCTTTGCGCCCTCTACCGTTAATCGAGACCCCGTTTGAGAGAATTGGGATGGATCTCGTCGGGCCATTAGATCGGTCAGCACGAGGGTACCGCTTTATATTAGTTCTGGTGGACTATGCAACGCGATACCCGGAAGCAGTGCCTCTGTGCAATATCTTAGCACGCAGTATTGCAGAGGCACTCTTCCGTGTCATCTCCCGAGTTGGAATCCTGAAAGAGATTCTGACTGACCAAGGCACTACGTTTATGTCACGAACACTGCGCGAACTGTATGGGTTATTGGGGATTAAGCCGATCCGCACCAGCGTATATCACCCACAAATGGACGGTTTAGTGGAACGGTTCAACCGCGCCCTCAAAAATATTAAGAAATTCGTAAGTGAGGACGCACGTAATTGGGATAAGTGGCTCGAACCCTTGCTGTTCTCAGTGCGAGAGGTCCCCCAAGCCTCCACGGGGTTCTCCCCGTTCGAATTATTATATGGGCATAAGCCGCGCGGCATCCTGGACGTGCTGCGGGAAAATTGGGAGGAGGGACCTTCACAAAGTAAGAACGAAATTCAGTACGTTATGGACCTGCGCGCAAAACTCCACACACTCACCCACCTAACTCAGGAGAATTTGCGGCAGGCCCCGGAACGGCAAGCCCGCCTGTACAACAAGGGTACGCGCCTTAGAGAGTTCACACCGGGAGATAAAGTACTCGTACTGTTGCCCACGTCGAGCTCCAAATTGATCGCCAAGTGGCAAGGGCCCTTTGAGGTCACACGGCGAGTCGGGGACGTCGACTATGAGGTGAGGCGAACAGACGGGTGGGGCGCTACAGATCTACCACCTCAATCTGCTGAAACTCTGGAACGAGGAGGTCCCCGTGGCGTTGGTGTCGGTAGTTCCGGAGAAGGCGGAGCTGGGGCCGGAGGTTCAAAAAGGGACATTGGCATCACGTACCTCTCCGGTCCCCTGTGGAGACCACCTCTCCCTGACCCAACTCACGGAGGTCGCCCAGTTGCAGGCCGAGTTTTCGGATGTGTTCTCGCCCCTGCCCGGTCGCACTAACCTCATAGAACAACACAGAGATGCCCCTGGGGGTGGTAGTGCGTAGCCGCCCTTACAGGCTACCCGAACACAAAAAAAAAAGGTGGTTCGGGAAGAACTTCAGGCCATGCTCGAAATGGGCATCGTCGAGGAGTCCCACAGTGACTGGAGCAGCCCGGTGGTCTTGGTTCCCAAGGCTGACAGCTCAGTCCGGTTCTGTGTGGACTATAGAAAAGTCAACGCGGTGTCTAAATTCGACGCGTACCCAATGCCTCGCATTGATGAGCTGCTCGATCGACTAGGCACGGCTCGCTTTTACTCGACACTGGATTTGACGAAGGGATATTGGCAGAACCCCTTGACTCCATTATCCCGGGAGAAAACGGCCTTTTCCACACCGTTCGGCTTACACCAGTTCGTCACACTTCCGTTTGGGCTGTTTGGGGCGCCCGCTACGTTTCAGCGGCTGATGGACAGGGTCCTCCGGCCCCACGCCACCTATGCGGCCGCGTATTTAGATGATATTATCATTTATAGTAATGACTGGCAGCGGCACCTGCAACACCTGAGGGCCGTCCTTAGGTCGCTGAGGCGGGCAGGACTCACTGCCAACCCAAAGAAGTGTGCGATTGGGCGGGTGGAAGTACGGTATCTGGGCTTCCACTTGAGCAACGGGCAGGTGCGTCCCCAAATTAATAAAGACAGCAGCGATTGCGGCCTGCCCGAGGCCCAAGACCAAAAAGGGGGTGAGACAGTTCCTGGGGCTGGCTGGCTACTATCGTAGGTTTATACCTAATTATTCAGACGTCACCAGCCTGCTGACTGACCTCACTAAAAAGGGGGCGCCAGATCCGGTCCAGTAGACAGAGCAGTGTCAGCGGGCTTTCTCTGAGGTAAAGGCTGCACTGTGTGGGGGGCCACTTTTACACTCCCCTGACTTCTCTCTCCCTTTTACGTTACAGACGGATGCGTCGGACAGAGGGCTGGGGGCCATTTTGTCCCAGCAGGTGGAGGGGGAGGACCGCCCCATCCTTTACATCAGTTGGAAGCTGTCAGTGCGTGAGGGGCGCTACAGCACGATTGAGAAGGAGTGCCTGGCGATCAAGTGGGCGGTCCTCGCCCTCCGTTACTACCTGCTGGGGCGCCCTTTCACCTTCTGTTCGGACCACGCGCCCCTCCAGTGGCTCCACCGCATGAAGGATGCCAACGCGCGGATCACCCGTTGGTATCTGGCACTCCAGCCCTTCAACTTCAAGGTGGTCCACAGGCCGGGGGCGCAGATGGTCGTGGCGGACTTCCTCTCCCGTCAAGGGGGGGGGGGGGGGGAGTCGGCTGCAGGCCAGACGGGCGCCCGGCCTGAGTCGGGCGGTGGGGGTATGTGGCAGCGGGGGCGTGGTCAAGCGCCGGTCTGTGACAGGAGGGCGGAGTCAGGGAAGGTAAGTGGCAGAATCACTTCACCTGAGAGCAATTAACCTGTGTTTGTGTGTCTTCCCAGCAACCACACCCTATATAAGGAGAGAGACAGCAGAGGAAGTGAGCTCTCTCCCGCACCAGATGACTTGTGTGCGTGTGTGTGCGCGCGCGCGCGCGTGTGTGTGTGTGTATGCATGTGGCTGGGAGAGTATACATTGCGACTGAAAAGTGCAAAATAAAATAGTTTTTGGAACTCAGTTCTGGCCTGCCGTGCTTCTGTGCTCCACCCACCTGCTCTGATATCTACATGGATGATTGCAGAATAATTTCCACGGTGAAGAGAAACCCCTTCACAACAGCCAACCAAGTGAACAACACTCTCCAGGAGGTAGGCGTATCAATATCCAAATCTACCATAAAGAGAAGACTGCATGAAAGTAAATACAGAGGGTTCACTGCACAGTGCAAGCCACTCATAAGCCTCAAGAATAAAAAGGCTAGATTGGACTTTGCTAAAAAACATCTAAAAAAGCCAGCACAGTTCTGGAAGAACATTCTTTGGACAGATGAAACCAAGATCAACCTCTACCAGAATGATGGAAAGAAAAAAAGTATGGCAAAGGCGTGGTACAACTCATGATCCAAAGTATACCACATCATCTGTAAAACACGGCGGAGGCAGTGTGATGGCTTGAGCATGCATGGCTGCCAGTGGCACTGGGTCACTAGTGTTTATTGATGTGACACAGGACAGAAGCAGCCGGATGAATTCTGAGGTATTCAGAGACATACTGTATGCTCAAATCCAGCCAAACTGATTGGTCGGCATTTCGTAATACAGATGGACAATGACCCAAAACATAAAGCCAAAGCAACCCAGGAGTTTATTAAAGCAAAGAAGTGGAATATTCTTGAATGGCCAAGTCAGTCACCTGATCTCAACCCAATTGAGCATGCATTTCACTTGTTAAAGACTAAACTTCAGACAGAAAGGCCCACAAACAAACAGCAACTGAAAACCGCTGCAGTAAAGGCCTGGCAGAGCATTAAAAAGGAGGAAACACAGCGTCTGGTGATGTCCATGAGTTCAAGACTTCAGGCAGTCATTGCCAACAAAGGGTTTTCAACCAAGTATTAGAAATGAACATTTTATTTACAATTATTTACTTTGTCCAGTTACTTTTGAGCCTCTGAAATGAAGGGATTGTGTTTAAAAAATGCTTTAGTTCCTCACATTTTTATGCAGTCATTTTGTTCAACCCACTGGATTAAAGCTGAAAGTCTGAACTTCAACTGCATCTGAATTGTTTTGTTCAAAATTCATTGTGGTAATGTACAGAACCAAAATTAGAAAAATGTTGCCTCTGTCCAAATATTTATGGACCTAACTGTATATGGGTTTTCATTTGAGAACACTGGTTTTGCCAGTGGAGTGACCATGACAGGTCAGATCAATGAGCTGCATATTTTTCACTGGTCTGCATCAAGAAGTTGATGAAAGATAGGAACTTAGTTAATATTATTAACCATGGAAGTATTATATCCTTTTCCCTTTGTCATCAGATTCCAGGCAAGTTGCCTCATTTCTCTCAGTTCTGTGACCTTTGTCCCAAGGCCTCAGGTGTGGAAATGGGATGCCATTGGCACAATATCTCTAGTTTAAATACTGCACTTGCAAATCCATTACTACACCAACTTTAACGTACGAACAAAACCGGTATAAATATAACCTGCTTGTACAGTTGAATCCCTCAGGAATGCATCTTGTAATGTCTTCAAGTTCTCTGCTTATCTGACAAAGCTTCTGCTTCAAGCCATCCTGAGCCTTCAGTGAACCTGTATTATTGCAATATGAACATATTTGTGGAGATGGTTAGCAGATTGATTGTTATAAAGGAGGATGGAAAAACAATTTTGGCCAAATTAAATACAGATCATTTCGCCAACTAGGATACATTATATGGCCAAAGATTTTTGGACACCTGACCATCACATCCATATGTGCTTGAACATCCCATTAGTTCCCCTTTGCTGTTATGATATAATAAGCTTGAATCTTCCAAGAAGGCTTTCCACTAGATTTTGGAGTGGATTTGCTCATTACACCACAAGTACTTTAGTTAGATGAGGTACTGATGTCAGGACTGAGGAGGATTGGGGTGCAATCAGTATTCAAGGTCATCCCAAAAGGTGTTCAGTGGAGTTGAGGTCAGGGATCTGTGCAGAACACTTGAGTTCTTCCACTCCAACTTTGGCAAACCATGTCTTCATAGAGCTCGCTTGTGCACAGGGGCACTGTCATGCTGGAATATGGCTAGGCCTTTGAGTTCCAGTCAAGGGAAATTGTCACGTTACAGCAAACAAAAGCCATCCTGTACAATTTGTGGCAACAGTTTTGCAAAGAACCACATATGGGTGTGATGGTTAGGTATGTACAAACTTTTGGCCATACAATGTATATCTACCACTTACTTTCTTGTATTTAAAAAAAAAAAAAGCATATACAAAAAGTGCATTCACCTGAGTTTAACACCATTCTTTCTAGCTTCTGATATGCTATGAATCCAGCCTGGAAGGAAATGTGAAGAAGTCACCAAAATGCTTTGGCCTTTTAATTTTTTTTTTTTAATTTAACCAAAATATGCCCATAAAAATAATCCATGCCACTCTGATGTGATACCACACTGAAGTAAATTTATTTCTGCATAATAACATGGTCTGGATTATGTTATTCCACTTATACCACAGCAGTTTACCAAACGATTAGAATACAAAATTTTTTAACGTTATATCCACAAGCCGGGGCGGCACAGTGGTGTAGTGGTTAGCGCTGTCGCCTCACAGCAAGAAGGTCCGGGTTCGAGCCCCGTGGCCGACGAGGGCCTTTCTGTGTGGAGTTTGCATGTTCTCCCCGTGTCCGCGTGGGTTTCCTCCGGGTGCTCCGGTTTCCCCCACAGTCCAAAGACATGCAGGTTAGGTTAACTGGTGACTCCAAATTGACCGTAGGTGTGAATGTGAATGGTTGTCTATGTGTCAGCCCTGTGATGACCTGGCAACTTGTCCACGGTGTACCCCGCCTTTCGCCCATAGTCAGCTGGGATAGGCTCCAGCTTGCCTGCGACCCTGTAGAACAGGATAAAGTGGCTACAGATAATGAGATGAGATGGGATATCCACAAGCCAATTTGGTTCTGCTTATCACTTGTTATAGCAACCTCTCTCTTCAATTAAATAAGACAAAAAAAAAAAACTAGTCATTTAAACAAGAAAAAGCCCAGACTGCTTCCATAAAATGTCAAATGTCTAACAAACAAACAAATAAATAACACCCCCCCCCCAAAGTGATGCATTTTACTTTCTTAAAGTGCATATCACGGGTAAATTCAGGAGCAAGATCAATGGGAATTCTCTTATTTTATATTAAACTTTGGTCAAATATCTGTAACATTCTGCATTCTCTGCAATTTTTTTCCCTTGCGCAATGCCAGAAAAATTCAGTTGAAATCAAGCCATTTGAGGCGACTTGGTCCGCCTCTGAAAAAAACTTGCCATTTGGATTTCCTGGCAAACATTGATTTTCGTGATGTCACATGCAGGACTCCTCCCTCTGAATCCTACGTCAGCGCTAGTTTGTTTATGAGAAAACGACCTGATGGTTTTCTGCAAATTTCTTCAACGTTATCGCGTAATTATTAAAATGGTTAACAGATGTATCGTAGGAGGGTGTAGCAACACCAATCATGATGGGATTAGTACTCATCGTTTTCCAAAAGACCGGACAATGAGAGAGAAATGGGAGCACTTGGTCTACACAGGCTGTGCACTGAAACCGTGCAAAGCTCGCGCAGCCTGCTGGCGCTTCCGCAGGTAACGTCACGACTCTGGCTCCAGATTCCCTTGGGATTTTTCCAGACGCGTTTTGTTATTTTATTTTTTCTGCTGTAGACAGATGACCTTGTGCAAAATTACCCTTCTGGACGAGTGTCCATACTTTCATATAAAAAAAAAAAAAAAAACTGGTCCAGAATATGCACTTTAAAGTGCTGATGACACGTTTTTGACATCTTTGGCGATGTTTTATAACACAAAAAGTAATTCCCGATGATCCATATATTAATTCACGAAGGCGCCTATTTTACAAGTTATGATGATAAACGCGGCTATTTGGGCAAATCTGACGGGGCTGCAGCACCCAGGAGACGAAGGAGGAGGAGGAGCTATATGACGTCAGCGAAAGAACCTTCCTCCTAACTTACCAGTTTGTTGTTGATGCGACAGATGTTCAGTTTATCATTATTAGTATTTTTATTAGACATTATTATACATTATTTTATATATATATATATATATATATATATATATATATATATATATATAAAAAATAATGCCTTCGCGTTGTGTTGCCGGCTTTTGCTCCAAAACCCACAAGGATGGGGTAAGTTTATTCAAGTTTCCCAGAGATCCCGAGCTGCATGCGAAGTGGGTGAAGCAAGTCAGGTGCACTCGTGACAAGTGGAAGCCCTCACCAACATCCGTCCTGTGCTCTGAACACTTCGATTTGGATTGTTTTGACACCCTTCCCAGCTTAAAAGAATCTCTTGGGTGTTCAGTTCAGCACAAACGTGTGTTACTACCATCGGCAGTGCCTACACAGTGTTGCCAGATTGGGAGGTTTCCCACCCAGTTGGGTAGTTTCAAGTGCATTTTGGTGGGTTTTGAACATATTTTGGGCTGGAAAATGTCAGCAGTATCTGGCAACAGATACTGCTGACGTTTTCCAGCCCAAAATATGTTCAAAACTAGGGGTCGACCGATAATCGGCCTGGCCGATATATCGGGCCGATATTCTGCATTTTTAGGGTTATCGGTATCGGCCATAATTTCCACCGATATGCCGATAACATGCCTTTTTCCAGTCATTTCGTTCCTAACGCGACTGTCACTGCACGTCCTTTCCTGCACTCGCCTCTCTGAGTTCAAGAACACGGTCCCGCCCACCACAACATCTGATTTGTTTGGCTCAAGAGATGTAGCCAATCAACACGCGTAGCTAACCGCTGTGAACTGTTTCAAGGCGGCCGTACAGGCACTCGGGCAGAAGCAGATCCCATTTCAAGGTAAGAACACGCTGCTTTTGCCGCAATAAGTCACAAACACACAAGTTGCAAAAGCACATCATTATATGTTTACATTCTTCATCTCCTACTCGTTAAAATTGTCCATTTGCATCTGTGTAGCCAGGCAAACTTAGCTTACGGAAGGAAGCACTTGAATTAGCCTACAACCAACTAGTCTCGCTGAAACTACGTCATGTAGTAAGCAGTCCCCAGCATAACGTAGGCTGCAGTCATTTTTAAATCCCCGTCTGGAAACGTTGTGAATGTGTCAGTAGTTCTACTCGAACAGTAGAATGACAGCCATACAGAGAGGTGGTCAAGGGAAGACGAAATAAAATGTAGTGTTTGTGCTCTGTAGGCTAGCGCAAGCCTACTGGCTATTTGTTATGGTGATGAGTAAACTTCATGACGTGACTCGTGCTCAGAAAGCGCATTGCACTTGTATATGTTAGGTAAATTTATAAAGCGCTATTTGAACATTTAAACAAGCCAGGTGTGATATGGTGCTAGTAGGCTATGTTTGTCAGGACGCTTGTTGTGGGCTCAGTAATTAATTGTGTCGTGGATGCACACTTGCTTGGATAAATGCTAATGAACGAAATACATCAATTAAACTCTTGACTTAAATGTTCTTATGCTACTTCACATTGCGCTGTAATGTACTCCACTAGTATTTATAATTCTTGCGCAAGTGATTCTCCTCGCTCGCGCTTCTGATTCGGAAAGCGATATACTCTTAAAGGAGCAGCCGCTCCTTTTAACCAGAGCTTTTAACATGCGGAGCAACTGTGCTTCCTTCACTACAATATCCTAAATTGGGAATATTAGGCTTGGGCATTAAAAGCATTAGAATGTAGATAGTTACTTGTTAAGCTGTTACATAATAGGGAGTGATAGCCGACTTTGTTTGATTTTACTTTTTAAAAAATGCTGCAGGCAGCTCCCGACACTTGATTTTGTTATTTAAAAACTACTTTAAGTTGGTAAGTCTTACTTAGTTCTTAGTGTAAAAGAATCCAGAGTGTATTTTCATTTATTTTCCACTGAAAATGGTGAGCTGTAATATAGTAGGGAGTGATTTATTTTTTTATTGGTGAATATTTTATTTTATTTCTCATTTTATTCTAACTAATTTTTGACTTTATTGTACAAATGCTGCTGGCATCTCCCTGCACAAAATTTCATGTTCAATTTTACAATTAAACATACATTTCATGGATATGAAGGTCTGTGTCAGTGTGTGCTATTTTTAATTTCATGTGAATTATAATGTTTACATTTATCAGTTGCACATATCGGTTATCGGCATCCCAATTCCATAATAATCGGTATCGGCCCCGAAAAAAACATATCGGTCGATCCCTATTCAAAACCCACCAAAATGCACTTGAAACCGCCCAACTGGGCGGGAAACCTCCCAATCTGGCAACACTGCCAGTATTCCGGAGGGGGTCTACTAGTAGCTATGCCGAATCCAAAGACAGTCCTCCTGTCAGAACATGTGTTGTGAAATGACATAAGATAAAGGTAGGTAGAGCTATAGATTCTACATGATAATCATAAATGTAATCATAAAGTCGGCGTGATATCAGTCATGTATTTGCTTGTGAAAGCTTGCGGCTTTCATGTAACTGCCGCCTAGCAACGAGAGGCAAAGGGTAAAGAGGGTAGGCTATCATAGATTCTATTCGGAAGAGATCAACACAATTCTAGACTCCCAGAAGAGGAAGAGCTAGCACTAGAGAGTTCACCGGCGTTTTCATGCGCCATTTCCATTGAGTAGAACCAGAGTAGAACAGCCAGTGAACCGCAGCGTGTTCTTCCGCTGACGTCACATGGCCGCGAGCCACGGACCCAGTTTTCTTGCGCTGTGCAATTAAAAGTTGGATATTCGCGTAACAGCTTCTTTTCACGTAATTATAACAGAAATCTAACATGTTTGCCATGTTGTATAGTTTATTTAAGAAATTGCATAGAGTCATGTTCGTGTCATCAGCCCTTTAAACATCAGGATTTTTATAAGTCCATTTATTATTGGTCTTAAGGGCCCCATACACGTTCAAAAAAGTCGTCAAAATTTTGTATCAAAATTTTGATATCAAAATTTTGATACAAAGTTTGATCGTGTGTAGGGTGTTTTGATGTCAAAAATTTGATGTCAAAATTTTGAACCCAAATTTTGACATATCAAATCACTTTGATATTTTTTGAAGAGTCGTCAAATTATTGATGCGTGTGTGGGGGGCTTTGTTTGTTGACGCTTCAGACAAAAGATGATGGCCTCGCAAGTTTCAATAACTATCTTTCCAATTGCTTGCGGAGAAGTTGCAGTCAGGAATTTCAAGTCTTCAAAAGAATTTCCAGATGCCAGGTACCTCAGTGTGATGGACAAGCGTTCACTTGGTGGTATAGATGAACGCAACACAGTGTCTTCTTTCAATATCAATGGCTTGACAAGGTCCAATAATTCATCGAAGGATGGGGCATCCATCCTAAGGAAATTACAGAAGTCCTCTGGTTCTTTGAGACGAAGTTCTCTGAGGAGGTTGACGTGACCGTACGTTCGCCGTTTCAACAACCAGTCTTTCGACCATTTCCGTCGAAGCCGAGGCGGTTCATTGTCCAAAGTGAACACAAGTACTACGGCCACTGCTGCGTCCATGTCAAAGTTTTTGACAATACTGAATTTTTGATAGAAAAAACATTGAATCGTGTGTGGACATTTTACATCAAAATTTTGCATCAAAATTTTGATATCAAAATTTTGATACAAAATTTTGACGACTTTTTTGAACGTGTATGGGGCCCTTTAGATTATATTCAGTTTCTGCCAAACAAGCAAGTATGTATGAGCTGTTACTATAGAAAAAATAGTATTCAAAGGACAGCATTAATATACAGTACCTTGAAAAAGTATTCATACCCCTTGAACTTTTTCACATTTTTCCACCTTACAACCATGAACTTAACAGTTTTTTACTGAGATTTTATGTGATCGACCAACACAGAGTAGCACATAATTGTGAAGTGAAACGAAAATGAAATGGTCTTCAAAATTTTAAACAAATAAAAATCTGAAAAATGTGGTGTGCATTAGTATTCAGCCCCCTGTACTCTGATACCTCTAAATACAATCCAGTGCAATCAATTGCCTTCAGAAGTCATCTAATTAGTTAATAGAGTCCTATTGTGTGTAATTTACTCTCAGCATAAATACACTTGTTCTGTGACTGCCTCAATGGTTTGTTAGAGAACACTGAAGAACAAGCAGCATCATGAAGACCAAAGAACTCACCAGACAGGTCAGGGATAAAGTTCTGGAGAAGTTTAAAGCAGGGTTACAGTAGGTTATAAAAAAAATATCCCAAGCTCTGAACATCTCAAGAAGCACTGGTTCAATCCATCATTCAAAAATGGAAAAAGTATGGCACAACTGCAAACCTACCAAGACATGGCCATCCACCTAAACTGACAGAGCGAGCAAGGAGAGCACTGGTCAAAGAAACAGCCAAGAGGCCCATGATCACTCTGGAGGAGCTGCAGAAATCCACAGCTCAGGTGGGAGAATCTGTGCACAGGACAACTATAAGTCGTACACGCCACAAATCTGGCCTTTTTGGAAGAGTGGCAAGAAGAAAGCCATTGTTGAAAGACAGGCAGAAGTAGTCCCGTTTGCAGTTTGCCAGAAGCCATGTAGGGGACACAGCAAACATGTGGAAGAAGGTGCTTTGGTCAGATGAGACCAAAGTTGAACTTTTTGGCCTAAATGCAAAGCGCCATGTGTGGCGGAAAACGCTGGTTACGAAATGTAACCATGGTTCTATGACTAAGTGGAAGACCGCCAGGGCGGTGCTAAAAGCACTAGCAGTGGAAGGATCTTTGCATCCGCGCGCTTCGAGAGTCGCATACAAAAGTTGTCATCTCATGACGTATAACGTGCCTGCCCATATAAGGCAACATCCCACGTCATTTGGCCTCAAGATCATTCTCACGCAATCCGAGTGACCAAAGACCCTGGCGGTCTTCCACTTAGTCACAGAACCATGGTTACATTCGTAACCAGCGTTCTATTTCCTTCACTCCAGACCGCCAGGGCGGTGCTAAAAGCACTAGTGGAAGATGAATACCAACCCAGTCATGAGGAATTCAGAAGAGCATCACCACCTTCTGGAAGAACAGCTGCACACAGCAATGGCATGGATGCAACATTTAGCCTGTAGTACCAGGCAAATGTACGGTACATGTGTTGGACCAAGTTGCAGCAGCACAAATGTCAGAGAGAGTGGTACACCCCAGAGAGCTGCCCATGACGTTGCCTGAGCACGCGTTGAATGGCAGCGGACAGGAGAGGGCACAGTACGTCCCATAGATTCATAGGCATGGGTGATTGCCTCCACAACCCAACGGGAGAGCCGCTGCTTGGACAGAGGCCTTCCTCTCGGAGCGCCACCAAAACATACAAACAATTGGTCTGTCATACGAAAGGCTGCCGTCCTATCAAAATAAAACCTCAGAGCCCTGACAGGGCACAACTCAGCATGCAAGTCCATCCTGTCCGCCGGTATAGCAGTCAGCAAAATCGGCTGGTTGCTAAACTGGGGAGATAAGACTTTTGGGAGGAAAGCTGGGTTAGGCCACAATGAAACACTGTCAAACATAGGGCCCCAACGAAGACAAACAGTACTCACTGAGAGAGCATGTAGCTCACTCACACGCCGGGCTGTTGTGACGGCAAGGAGAAAAGCTGTTTTAACAGATAGCCACTTAATGTCAGCTGCTGACAGGGGCTCATAAGGAGGCAAGCAAAGGGATTCAAGCACAGTGTTCAGATCCCATGATGGACTCTGCACAAAATGAGGAGGATTAAGACGAACTGCCCCTCTCAAAAAGGCTACCACCAGCCGGTGGGACCCAAGTGAAACACCTCCAACGTCTGAATGGTGGGCTGTTAGTGCTGCAACATACACCTTAAGTGTAGATGCAGCCCTGCCAAGCTCTAAAAGGTGCTACAGGAAATCTAAAATCTGTGGAACAGAGCAGCTTAGGGGGTCAATGTTGCGTTCTGCACACCAATCACAGAACACCTTCCACTTGCCTGCATACAAGCGTTGGGTAGATTCTGCACGTGCGTTCACCACAGTGTTCCTGGTCCCTTCTGAACACTCCAGTAGTAGCCCCGGGGCCCCAAGGGCCACACCCAGAGCTTCAGGCGTTCGGGACATGGGTGTTGAATCCTGCCCTCCATCTGCGTCAGCAAGTCGGGCCTGCTGGGCAGCTGACAAGGGGGTCCCAATAGTAGTGACAGCAGGAGCTGGAACCATGGCCTGGATGGCCAATGAGGAGCTATCAATAGCACATGGTGACCGTGATCGTGCACACGGCAGAGAGTCCTCCACAACAATGGTAGAGGGGGAAAGGCATAAAGGATGGCCCTCGGCCAGTCGTGGGCCAGAGCATCCTGGCCCAACGCTGCCGTTTCTTCTCCCAGGGAAAACCATGTCAGACAATGAGTTGTCTGACTGCTCACAAACAGGTCCACAGTTGCTCTCCCATAGGTTTTCCAGATCTGTTCCACCGTGTCTGGATGCAGTTTCCAATCCCTTTGAGACACCTTGCCGCATGACAGAGCATCTGCCACACTGTTTAGGCGTCCAGGTAGATAAGATGCCCTTATGGAAAGGAGGTTGTCCTGAGCCCATACTAGGAGACTGTGAGCCACCTGAAGCGCAGCTACAGACCTTGTGCCCCCCTGATGATTGATATAGAAAACATTTGCCACATTGTCTGTACGTACCAATACATGTTTGCCCCGCAGCACTTCCTGAAAGTGGCGCAACGTAAGAAACACCGCCATCAACTCCAGTGTGTTGATGTGGGACGTGCACCATGGAGCAGGCCAGGTGCCGTTCACACCTTGCCGACGCCAGATTCCACCCCAACCCATGAGGGAAGCATCTGTCCGAATAACCTCCCACCATCCCGGTGGGGGACCAAGTGGAACTCCACGAGTGAGAAAGTGTGCCTGGGACCAAGGTCTTAACGTGAGCATGCAACGGCGTGTTATTCTCACCCTCATGTGCCTGTCTCGCACTGGACACAGACGCAGTTGAAGAAGCCATCTCTGAAAAGCCCTTAGCCACAGAAGACCCAGAGGAATGACTACTGAGGCCGCTGTGAGTTTCCCCCAACAGCCGAAGGAGAGAAACGTAACGCCGAGTTCCCCCGACACGAAGGTGGTTCACACCAGTGAGAATTGAACTTATTCTGTCTGGCGTGGGACTGGCCAGCATAGTGTTCGAATCCAGGGCAAGGCCGATGAAACGTGTTGCCTGGACTGGGACCAGTTTGCACTTCCTCTGGCTCACCATGAACCCCAGAGCCGTAATGTGTAGTAGCAACCGGTGAGCATGTTCCCTGGCCTGTTAGGCAATGCCGCACAAAGAAGCCAGTCGTCCAAGTAAGGGAGCACTCTTATTCCCTCCTTCTGAAGGGGTTCTAGTGCTATTTGGACGCATTTCGAGAACACCCTTGGCACCAGAGAAAGTCCAAAGGGGAGAACTCTGAACTGAAAAATCTTTCCCATGAATGAAAAACGAAGGAAGCGCCTGTGGTCCACAGCAATGGGTATGTGAAAATAGGCGTCCTCGAGATCTATGGTCACAAACCAGTCCTGGTTTGTGACCGCTTGCAGTACATCTGTTGTTTGTAGCATTCAAAAAGGAAGCACCTTCAAGAAACGGTTTAACCTTCTTAAATCTAAAATCGGCCTGAACCCGCCATCTTTCTTTGGAACGAGAAAATAAACTGAAAAGAAACCCCCTGGGTGAACAATGGGGTCGACCATCTCTATGGCTTCTTTTTGAAGCAACAACTGAACTTCTCTCGACAAGGCTTCTGCCTGTCTTGGATTGGTTATAACTGTCTGCCTCACACCTGAATGCATTGGTGGCCGGTGGCGGAATTGCAGGCGGTACCCTTCTGAAAGGGTGGCGAGTAGCCATTGGTTGATTGTTATTTCGCACCAATGCACTAGCTGGCTGCCTGTAAAAACTCCTGCCACTGGCCCTGACCTGTCAGTGGTCCTGTCTATGTTTTTCGGAAGGGATGGGGCGACGACGGCAGGGAGGACCCGTCTGTCGAACAAGGCGAAAACTCACGTGTGGCTGAGTGCCACCCTGCCTAGCCGAGGGAGATGGGGGATTGGGGGTCTGCTGCTGGGGTCGATGGGGAGACCTTAGTGCAGCTCTAGGGGCCACATGCCTAAAGCGTGAGGCAGAAGGGTTTGGTGGAGCTCTGAAGGTGGGTGCTACGCCCACATGACAGGAGTGAGACTCTGTAACAGACACACGTCTGTCAAGAGCCTCTTGTGCTGCTGGCCCAAAGACCTGTCCAGGTGCCAGTGGGAGGTGCCTCAGGTTGTTCCTGCATACTTCTGGCAGAGGCGATTGAGCCAGCCACACTTGCCGACGGGCTTGCAGCAAGGTGCCCAAGGTAGTGCCACACTGGTTGGCAATGACACCCATAGCCTGCAGTGCAAGTTCCAGTACCTCAGCCGCCAGTGGGTCTGCCGATGATGTGTTGAGTGTCGAGTGCAGCATAACAAGCATGTGTGCCAGCGAGTTAGACACCCTGCCAAGAAAGGCAGTAGAGTTGTAAGCACGAGAAAGTAGCTCGTCTGTGCGGCGGCACTCAGCGTTAGGGCAACGCACCTGCTCCCGAAGTGCTTCATCGGGAGACACAATGAGCGAAGCAATGCTTGATTCGACTGCTGGCATGCTACCCAAGCCAACAGCACCGGGGTCCTGCATCGCCGCAAGCATGCGAGACATCTGGTCTGGACGGGCAGGTTTCGTAGCAGCCTCCAGGGCAGAGACCACCACAGAAGTAAAGTCACGACACTGTGGAATTACCAGAGAGGCACGCTGAACACGGCGCAGGAACATGTTCTCAGATCCGGTAGGAGCCACTGCGGTGTCCAACTGCAAACGTGCAAGCAAAGCCTTCAGTGTGGCCTCCACCAAACCCACCACTGAGGCAGACTCCCCAGATCGCCCAGAGGTAACATCACTGCCCGAATCACGGGGCTCAACACCTGGCAGGACTTCGCTTGGTGGCTGCGCCGAGGAAGAAGGCTGACTGAAAAAGACGTCTGAGGCAGCCACAGACATCACTTCCTCTTGGTCAGGTGGCTGAGAACATGAGCCAACGGGCGACAAGGAGGCAGGCGGTGCAGGCTGTTCCTCTACAGTACCTACCTGTGCCCCTGCTGTAAGGGGGGGGGGAGGGCCTTGCAAGCAGAGGCAGCAGACGCTCCACTGTAGATGAGAGCAGTTCCACTTTACGCTCCAACTCCGAAGACTTAGATTTTTTGTGCTGTTTTGCATGCACTGGTGGTGAAAGCTTACGCTTACGCTGTGTCTGAGAATCCGAGAGCAGAAAACTGCTAGACGCACGTTCCACACCAGCCAATCCCGCCTGTCTAACAGTAAGCGGTATTAACGCACAGGAAGGGTATGGATCAGACATTGCCTCCCTTAGATGTTGCATGCCAAGGCACTCTGCGCAGCGATCATGTGCATCCAGCACCTCCATTAGATTGGGGCAAGTGGAACACCTCACTGAATCCATCTCAGTGTCTACTCACCCGCGATTTTTTTTAGAAAAGAAGCAAGGTGTAGCGCTGCTTGCTAGCCTGGCAACTAAGGCTAGCGAGTTCACGAGTGCAACTTTACCGCTACAGACAACGATTTACTAGCAACCAGAAAACCGATGCTCACGTAAAGTTGTAAGTACACATTAACGTTATTGGCAACCAATTCGCTAACTCGCTCAACACTGACAAACCTGCCGGCAACCGAGCAGTTTGTGACAAGACCGATATAATAACCGCCCCTGAAAACTTGGCAGCCAAGATTCAGTGACTATCGATGCATAAAACAAGTTACCTTAGCGACCAAACAGCTCACGTGGAGTTGAGTCCCACTGAAGTCCTCTTCAGTCACGAGCTGCACTGTAGATTGTCGCAGGTATTCCCACAGTTAACACAATTCCAACAGAAAAGATGCGATTCCAACACGAGAAAAAAGAAGAAGAGGCCAAATGACGTGGGATGTTTCCTTATATAGGCAGGAACGTCATGCGTCATGAGATGACAACTTTTGTATGCGACTCTCAAAACGCGTGGATGCAAAGATCCTTCCACTACTAGTGCTTTTAGCACCGCCCTGGCGGTCTGGAGTGAAGGAAATAGAACTAACACTGCTCATCACCCTGCACACACCATCCCCACTGTGAAACATGGTGGTGGCAGCATCATGCTATGGGGATGCTTTTCTTCAGCAGGGACAGGGAAGCTGGTCAGAGTTGATGGGAAGATGGATGGAGCTAAATACAGGGCAATCCTGGAAGAAAACCTGTTGCAGTCTGCAAAAGACTTGAGACTGGGAAGGAGATTCACCTTCCAGCAAGACAATGACCCTAAACATACAGCCAGAGCTACAATGGAATGGTTTAGATCAAAGAGTATTCATGTGTTAGAATGGCCCAGTCAAAGTCCAGACCTAAATCCCATTGAGCATCTGTGGCAAGACTTGAAAATTGCTGTTCGCAGACGCTCTCCATCCAATCTGGCTGAGCTTGAGCTATTTTGCAAAGAAGAATGGGCAAAAATTTCAGTGTCTAGATGTGCAAAGCTGGTGGAGACATACCACAAAAGACTTGCAGCTGTAATTGCAGCAAAAGGTGGCTCTACAAAGTATTGATGCAGGGGGGCTGAATACTAATGCACATCACATTTTTCAGATTTTTGTTTAAAATTTTGAAGACCATTTAGTATCATTTTCGTTTCACTTCACAATTATGTGCTACTCTGTGTTGGTCTATCATAAAATCTCAATAAAAAAAAACTTAAGTTTGTGGTTGTAAGGTGGAAAAATGTGAAAAAGTTCAAGGGGTACGAATACTTTTTCAAGGCACTGTATAACCAAGTCAGCTCTACAAAACCCACAACAACCAAAACACACACCTTCTGACCAATCAGATTTGAGAGTTCAACCTGCAAAATACCTCTTCTGTAAGCTGGTGTCCAAGGAAATTTAAATGAGTATAAACAAAGCATGCATTCACTGCCCTCAGAGATTCGACTTTTCCATGAAAATGATTTGTATAAAATAAACGTTACAAACAAACAGTCATTAAAATCCTCCACTTAAACGATAACAAAAAAAACTATATTTCTCTCACTCTCCCAAAAAAATGTAAATAAAATAAAGAGACCAAAAGTATGTGGACACCTGACGATCACACCCATACGTGAGCCTTCCCTGAACTGTTGCCACAAACTTCGAAGCACACGATTGTATAGAATGCCTTTGCAAGCCGCAGCATTGCATTTTCTCTTCATTGGAACGAAAAGGCCTGTGTCCCACTCAAGTGGCCCGAGTCCCAGGCCTTCTCACGTGGTAGGAGTGCTAATGCTCACTAATGCTCTTGTGGCTGAATGAGCACCAACCCCCCAGAACTATGCTCTAAAATCTAGTGGAAAGCCTTCCCAGAAGAGTGACGGTTTTTATAAGGGGAACAAAATCTGGAATCTGATGTTCAAAAAGCACATATGGGTGCGATGATGAGGTGGCCACAAACTTCTGAATTAATGGACTACTAAATATTTTAAATTATATAAATTAGCAATTGCAGAGTGTCACACTCACATAGGCGTCTGTTGCAGCATATCGTTTTTGCTCTTCTGTGAGTCCAAAGTCATCCCAGTGGCTACAGCGCACATCCTTGTCTTTAAAGAGCCGGTTTTTGAACAAGTGCTTGACCAGCCCATCCAAGCTCCATTTCTCAACACAGTTCAGCTAATTTTAGAGAAAGAGTCAGAAAAAAGGATACACAGAATCTTGGTGTTCTCTGGTGCATCAACAATACTGTCTCTGTCCAGGTTTTTCTTTGCCATTTTAAGAATTGAAAAATGATTTAGCATTGACATCGAGTATGTAAAAACAAAAACGGCTTACTTTCTCATTTGCCAAATCAGAGAGCTCTACAAAATTCTTCAGCTTAATTTCATAATCAGACAACAGCTTCCACTTATCTCCTTCGATGCCCACCCCAACCTTTTTGATATGCTCATCCTCCAGAAACATCTTTAGGCCAGGAGGGAATCCTGCAACAGCACAGAAATGCAAGTGGGAGGCTTCAAGAGCAATCCATGATTCATTTAGGACTGCAAGCAAGCAATTTACCTGACATGGACGAGATGTGAAAAAGGTAGCATTTCTCTTCCGAGGCGCAAAGCTGAACCAGAGCAACCTTCTTAGTTTTCTCCTTGGTGAAAGACGGAGGCCATTCTAAATCAAAGCCCACAGCCGAGCCAGGCATGAGGGAGGATCTGCATGGAGATCCAAGGCACAGAGCCACAACAGGATTATAACTACCTTGTATAGTAATATGCACAATTTCCATTAATTATATACCATATGTACATGCAGTTGTGGTCCGACGTTTTCATACACTCATTATGGACATGAACACCATAGCAATATTGGGCTTCCAATTATTTTTAAACGGTTCTTTTTCTGGGGAAGAATTATTGTACAACAGACATCGTTAATTAAAAAAAAAAAAAGAATTTGGTGAACATGTTTTAATTTTTGTTTTTAATATTTTGGGTTTTCTGAAATCGACAGTAAAAATTACGTATACACCCACTTACAGTAGATTATTAATTCAGTGGTGCTGAAAGATCCAAAAAATGTCTCAACTTGTCAAGGCCTTTTAACTTCTTGTTAATGATCACAAGTGACTACAACTGGTAGCTTCTCTGTGCCAACAAAGAGTTTGTTTGACAGCATTCACTGGATTGACCAACACACCGTACAATAGAAAAGTCCAAGGAGCTCAGTGCAGATCTGAAAAAGAGGACTGTAGATTTAGCCAAGTCAGGAATGTCTCATGAAGCCATTTCTAAACAACTGCAGATTCCAAGATTATCAGTTCAAACAACTGTACATAAGTACAAGTTATTAGAAGGTGTGGCCAGTTTGCCAAGGTCTGGAAGAAGACCCAAACTATCACCATCATCTAAGAGGAAATTGGTTGAGATGGTCAGGAACAACCCAGAGACCACCAAGGCACAGTCCTGCCATGAACTGGAAGCTGCTGGAACACTTTCTACAGTCAAGCAAGTTTTACATCACCATGGACTGAAAGGTCACCGTGTGAGAAGTCCCTGCTCCAAAATCGACAGCTTCAAGCCTGACTAAAGTTTGAAGCTGGCCGCATGGACAAAGAAAAAGCCTTCTGGAAGAAAGTTGGCCACAATGACAGAGGTATGTTTGGAGGAGTAAAAGTGAAGCATTCAAACTCAAGAACGCTGTATCAACTGTTAAGCATGGTGGTGGTAGCCTTATGCTTTGGGGCTGTTTTGCTGCCAGTGGAAGTGTATGGAAAAAAATGAAGGAGGAGGACTACCTCAGAATTCTTCAGCATAAAGTCAAACCATCAACTAGATGGTTGAAACTTGGACACAATAGCCCCCAAGCATAACTACGTCATCACTTGTTTACCGCAATGCATTGTGGGGGTCGGTAGTTGAGCGATATGATGGATGTCAAATTAATTTTACGAGTGCGATGTGAGACGAATGATTTTGCCGTGCTCGGTTGTGAAAGGCAATGAAATTGGTAGGTTTTTTGGGGGGGGACTTTTTCACCTTTATTGGATAGGACAGTGTAGAGACAGGAAACGAGCGGGAGAGAGAGAGACGGGGAGGGATCGGGAAATGACCTCGGGTCGGAATCGAACCCGGGTCCCCGGATTTATGGTATGGTATAAAGTTGATATTCTAGGTTTCACCTCCGACCCTTAAAGGCCAATTTATGCTGACAACCCAGTCCTTGCAGATGGCGTCGCAGACAGTGTCTGCGTAGCCCCCACCACCACCTTCACAGACGCTCTGCGCGCACCTCCCAAAAATTGTGACCACCGCAGCAGAAGCCTCGCAGACAGCGTCGCAGACAAGAGGGCTCTGATTGGTCCACTCTACATCCGCTGTACACGCACTTCCGTTTCCCTACTTTCCCGGTTTGGTTTGTTTTCATGACCGCCATTTTTAAAAACACGAGCGAAGATGGAGCAGCACGAAGAGCGGTTGATCGAGGAAGTGAGGAAGTACGTACATCTATACGACTCCAGTTCTAGTCATTATAAGTAACCGGAGGATAAACACTCCACTAACCACACCCACCAACTACTCCTAGCGATTTCGCGACTTCGCGCCCCCTTGCGTTGTGGCGGTGAATAACATCGCGCACACCTATTACTCCCCACTCAACGATAAATTACAACTGTCTGCGAAAAGCTATCTGCGAAAGCCTTGTCGCAAGAGCATGCAGAGGCCCTTACACATACACAAACACATATGGGGCTGTTCCTGTCAATAGGGACAGTTTTTACTTTAAAGTGACAATCCAGCAATATCTAAGTAGATCAATATCGGATAGAATCGTAACCTTATGAATCGGAATCGAATCGATCCAGGAAATCTGGATCGATTCCCAGCCCAAGGTGAAACTTAAGAGACGTTTAGGTATACTGGATGTACGTTTTTGACCCTGTATGTTTTATCATCATTCTGCCCTTAAAATTCAAAGAAAAATCACTGAAAGCCCAATATTGCCGTGACATTCGTGCCCATGATGAGTGCATGTTAACTTCTGACCACAACTGTATATAGCTTATATAGTGCCAGGATGTGATATAATGCCGTATTAAAATCAACCAAGCTTTCATGAATGATTAAGGCAGAGATATCGTTACCAAATATTACCTTAAATCCTCTGTTAAAAATGAGCAATCGTTTTTCTCCTGGCTGTATACAACTGTACCACCAAACTCCAGATAGGGAAGCTCATCCTCAATAATATTCTTTTTATAGATACTCTGTGACTGATAGAGAACAGAAAAATACAAGTCTAAATAACTCCCTTATTGTTTCCAATCAAATGATTCAGATAAAATAAAGCCATACTAAAAAGTCCTTGGAAGTGTCCACACTTGCATGCAGCCTGGAAGTATGTAAATGTTTAAGCTTTGTTATAAACATATTTTCCTAAGTATGTAAAGCAGTTGAATGTAATACCATGCAAATTTGCTCGGACTCATTTGGTTAAGCCAAGATGCCTTTTCATTGACAAAAACAAAAACTTTGACAGTAAAAGCGAAAGCAAAAAAGAGTTGCTGAAAAACATGCCGACAAGTGTGCGTGCATGTACGTACACAACCGGTCAAAAAAGTTTGGACACATTACTAGAAATGAGTCAGTCAGTGTGTCCAAATTTTTGACTGATCCTGTATATGCACATTTGTGAAAGGCCAGAATGTTCTTCATGCCATATTTAGAATGGAGTGCTTCTTTAATTAAACTTTGTATATCTTGTATATGACAATTAATTTTTACTACATCTACTATTATTAGTGGAGTTACTATTGAGGGTACAGTCCAGAAAGTAACACAACATTCACTGAAACTCCAAAATAATAGCATTTTAATACAAAGCTTCTTCTACGTGATTATTTTTATGCATGTATCAATTCATTCGTTCATCCTTAGTGATTACACTGCGCTGGATCCAGAGCCTCTTCCAGGAACACTGGGTATTAGGAAGGACTACATCCTAGATGGGACACCAGTTCATCTCAGAACATCATTCACATGATGATGTTCGTCCATCGTAGTCGATGATGACCTTGACTTCAGTCGCCCTTGCGAGTTCGGGTGTGGCTAATGAGACCAATCCTGGCGCGGAAACATCGGCCGCAGACGATGCACTTAAGGCCGGGTGGTGGTTGTGCAGATGATTTTTCCTCCCTCGCCTTTCATGTAGGGCTGCACGATTATGGAAAAAATGATAATCACGATTATCTTGATCAAAATTGTAATCGCGATTATTAATCACGATTATTCTTGATGTTAGGGAAATCACTTAAATTTTATTTCACTATATTCAAACAAACAATATGAACAGCTTTCAGTGCAGAATGAAATTTAAAAGAGAAATTCTGATTTCCAAATGACAAATAAATGAAATTTATCCAAGAAATTACCAAAGGATGAAGGAACTGAAAACTCAATTGCAACAATTACATAGCATTATACTGAGGCCTACAAGTTTTTAGCTAGAAAGACCAGCCTATCAACATGCTCTGGCTTTAAACATGAGCGAAGGCAGGTCACAACATTGCCTCCAGTGCTAAATAGTCTGTTGTTCCGACATAGTTAGCTTTTCTCTCTCACCTCAATCTGCTACCTACTCTCACGCTATCACCCCTTGAAGAAGATACCGCTGCACTGAAGCTCTGCGCACTTGGCCAGTGTTGCCAGATGCTGCTGACGTTTTCCAGCCCAAAATATGTTCAAAACCCGCCAAAATGCACTTAAAACCGCCCAATCTGGCAACACTGCACTTGGCTTGCTTGCTTATTTAGGCGGAGTAATGAAACCTTACATGCGTCGGTTCGCCCCCTAATGGTTTGGCGGAGTATTGGTCAAAAAGTGCTTGATCAGATATACAGCAGAGCTCGCATTTTAAATGGAAATAAATCGCGATTTTCATTTAATTTAATCGTGGCAGCCAAAATCGCGATTTTCGATTAAATTCGATTAATTGTGCAGCCCTACTTTCGTGCCTCCCGCCTGCTGACAGCCAGGATACTGCGGCGATGCTCAGCAAGCCCGGCACCCTGGTAGACCAGTCCGCGCCACAGGAGTAGGTCGGAGGCAGCGTCTTCCCAGGTGTCCACAGGAATACTGAGGCTCTTCAGTGTAGCCTTAAGGTTGTCCTTGTAGCACAGCTTGGGACGTCCAACATGCCTTTTGCCCTCCGCTAGTTCCCCATACAGCAGGATTTTGGGTATGCATTGATCGTGCATGCGACAGACATGTCCTGCCCATCTAGCTTGGGCCTTCTCCAGGAGGGTATGTATGCTGGGCATATTTGCACAGGCAAGGACCTCTGTGTCAGGGATGTGATCCTACCATCGGATTCTCATCGGTCTGCGTAGACATGATGTGTGGAAGTGGTTCAGCTGTCGGGCATGCCTGCTGTATACCGTCCAGGACTCACAGGCATAGAGAAGTGTAGTGACAACTACAGCCTGATACACCTTGAGCTTTGTGCCGAGATTGATGCCCCTTCGCTCCCAGACAGTCCATCGGAGTCTCCCAAAGATGCTGCTGGCCTTGGGGATTCTGCAGTTCATCTGGGAGAGGCTACAGAGCCTCTCCCAGGAACACTGGGTATTAGAAAGGAATACATCCTAGATGGGACACCAGTTCATCTCAGAACATCATTCACATACCGCGTGGCCAATACCACGTGGTGAACCCAGAACCCTGGAGCTGTGAGGTGGCATTGCTACCCACGACTATTATATGTGTATCTTAGTTTCATACAGAAACATGTCACAGATGTTCTAAAATAAGAGAAGCAGCACGACACTGGAAACCCAAAACCAACACATACTTTAAACAAAAAGTAGACAATGTGCATTAATGACTCTTTAATTTCCCCTTACTCGGTCCTGAAACCTAAAACAGTACAGTCAACTGTACAGCTTTTCCCATTTTGCTTTACTGCGACTGCATAAGAACCGAACTACAGCTCGTTGCTAGCATGATAACATTATTAAATCTAATTTGGATTCCTGTAACAGGATCTTGAAGTTTTTTTTAAACAGCAGTGCCATTTTATTGCTTCACCTGTTTTAGCTGGAGGTGAAATCAAAAAAGCTGTGTGATTCCCAGCAGAGGACATTTAAGGTCAGTTTGCTTGTTTTAAAATCTTCTTCAAAAAGAACTTCAGGTTAACAAGTTATAATTTAGGCGTTAGTATAGGCCATCGTATGGGCTGAGTAAAATTAAGGATTAATTTCACGAGTTATTTTGAAGTTTGGAAAATTGCCCGAGTCACGAATTTCAAAACTTTGAAATCACGAGTGAAATTGATCCTTAATTTTACAAGGAACCATACGATTACTTGTTTACAACATATAGGGCCAAATTCATACTTCGGAAGCCATTCAAGTTCACAATATTTGTCATTCGCGTTTTCTGAACCAATCAGGGCGCGAGACTATCTTGCACGTTTGAATCAGTTTCTAAAGCGTCTTTCATCATGACACAAAAAAACTGCGATAGCACCTTGTCTAACTCACAGCATTCATATGCCACTAAAGAGTCGTTTATTTGTCTTTCTGCGGCCCATTTCTTAAACACGGAATGCCAAAAATGCGTACTTTTTTTGGTATTTTCATTTTCGCTTGCAGCTTTCAATTGGTTTTTCATCTCTTCCTCAAATATAGCGAAACACGGCATTGCTGAGTCATCAGAGTCAGCCATTTTGTTGACAAAATTTGCTAATTTTTGTAACCGTAACCAAGCAACGAACTAGCCAGTAGCATTTCAGAAATATGGCCCCGTGTTAAAGAAAAAAAAAAGCCCTCCTTGATTGACCAATCAGAATTGAGTAATTTGGCCCTATGTATTATAATCTGTTTAAAAATCCTACTGTTAAGCACAGAGGTGCCAAGTAAACCTGGATTATACGTCCAAACACACACACACACACACAAAGTACTGTGCAAAAGTCTTAGACACCCTATTTTTTTCTCCCACACAAACTTTGTTATAGATTTCTATTTTATGACTTCTACATTGGCGGCACGGTGGTGTAGTGGTTAGCGCTGTCGCCTCACAGCAAGAAGGTCCGGGTTCGAGCCCCGTGGCCGGCGAGGGCCTTTCTGTGCGGAGTCTGCATGTTCTCCCCGTGTCCGCGTGGGTTTCCTCCGGGTGCTCCGGTTTCCCCCACAGTCCAAAGACATGCAGGTTAGGTTAACTGGTGACTCTAAACTGACCGTAGGTGTGAATGAGAGTGTGAATGGTTGTCTGTGTCTATGTGTCAGCCCTGTGATGACCTGGCGACTTGTCCAGGGTGTACCCCGCCTTTCGCCTGTAGTCAGCTGGGATAGGCTCCAGCTTGCCTGCGACCCTGTAGAACAGGATAAAGCGGTTAGAGATAATGAGATGAGAGAGACTTCTACATTATTGAGTCAGTACAAAAACATTTTAGAGTCCAAACGTTCGTTTTCCAGCACAAAATTAAATGTTACGGGGAAAAAAATTTTGTATCTGAGCAGCATATTACACAAGATACCACTTTTCAGATTCAAAAAGAAAACATAATGAAGGCTGCTGGGTTTTGGTGCAAAATGAAGAAGCGAGTGTGACAGTCAAAGTGTCCAGAAGAACTGTGGCTGCTTCTGTAAGATGCTCAGTAAAACCTACAGCTCATTTCCTTATCAAACTGCACTCATTGTACCGGAGACAATTTTTTTTTTTTTAAATAGAGCTAATGGTCGCCTCACACCAAATATTGACTTTGTTTCATTTATTATGACTTACTGCTGTTTATAGTATTTTTTAAATGTTGAAACATTATTTTTAAGCCATTTTTTTGCCTATAGCATTTCTTTACATGTGCCTAAAACTTCTGTACAGTACTATGTGTGTGTGTGATTTTATATAATATTACATATAAAATATGGACATGAGTGTTTTACTGGGAAATACACCACTCATTTTTCATACAAGCTATATCCGGGACATGGGGATTTAAAACCATGACATAAATCTTTGTGTGTCACTCGTGAGGAAATCGATGAATTGTTTTAATAAATCTGGGTACTTTTTCTTCGTGCATGTGCCTATATATAATAAAAAGAAAAATCACATGTTGGCTTGAAGCTATGAAGTTAATCTTCTATCGTAAAACTTGTATTTTTCATATGAAATACACTGTGGATCTGAGTGACATATTTCCTGATTCACTCCGATGATGTCACTCCCAGTGTTTTCCCACTGACTCGACAAGCGTTGTCAAAATGGCGAACCGGTTTAAAAATTAAAGTTCTTTTGATTAACTTGTGTATTTCTTTTGTGGCCGTGTCCATATAATATGAATAACGTTACACAGTGGACGCAAAGATATGAAGTTTATCTTTTCGTGTTGAAAATATTTTCACTCGTTCGCTTTGCTCACTGGTGAATATGTTCAACACTCGAAGATAAACTTCATATCTTTGCGCAACTGTGTAATATCCTCTCTCTCGATTCTTTACAGCAAAGCTTTGCTCTGGACATCGTCCAACACCTTTACCAGCTATACACCAAACTGTATGATATCAGAATAATGATAATTATCCTCTATTGTGATAGGTTACTATAAGAGATAAAGGCAGCATATCATTAAAAAAAAAAATTATATCAGCATGAAAGCAGACAACCTTTCCAACATATAAGCCACAGGGGCAGTTTTCTGTACCATGACAGGCAAATTTATCAGCAACAGTCAAATAAGAGCGATAGATGCTAAATTTTAAAAGGTGGATTCATGCCAATAGTTTTCCCTATCGGCAGACGTTGGGTCATATTGGTTTTCCAGACCAAAACCTATGCAAATAAACAACACAGATGCCATGGAGTCTATCTGTAGCCATGAATGTCCAAAAAAATAGTCAAAAATTCTGCAGGACTTGGATGAAAACTTCCCGAGAAGTAACAGTAAGGACGGGGCCGTCGTGTGGAAACAGTCACTGGGGATAAAGCAGGAAAAAGTATTTCTGTTGATGTTCATAATAAAGTTTTTAATATTACTCTCGGCAGCACGGTGGTGTAGTGGTTAGCGCTGTCGCCTCACAGCAAGAAGGTCCGGGTTCGAGCCCCGTGGCCAGCGAGGGCCTTTCTGTGTGGAGTTTGCATGTTCTCCCCGTGTCCGCATGGGTTTCCTCCGGGTGCTCCGGTTTCCCCCTGTAAGATTGTGTGTGTTCTCGTGCATAGCTGTCCTGAGCTTTATGACCCTTTCACACCCTGGTAAACGTGCATAATCGCGAGAACAGACTCTTTTGTTTTCTCTGTACCTTCTAGTTTCGCTGAAACCACCTTCCTGGTTCCTCTTGTTCTAGGGGGTGTATGGTCTGCTCTTTCATGTATAACAAAAACGACTCCTTATCTGGCGAGTTTCACCTTGTCTTGTCACGCAAGCTTCTGATGTATATAAACCCTGCTTTTTCTATGTATCACTGAGCAGTGCAAGAATAAACCAGATTGATTTCATTCGTGTGGTTTGTTTTTACCCTGCTCCAGAGCGCTCTTATATCGACGCATCTGAACTAGGACAGACGCAGGTTCTAACAATTTGGTGACCCCGACGTGATACTCTCAATCAGGTAAGACATGTTTAATTGACTACCTGGTTGGCAGTAGTTTCGATTTTGTTTTCCCTGGTTCGAGTCCAGGAAGAGCGCGCTATACAAATTTACGACACATTTCCGTCTGTTCCTCTTCAGATCCGTCTGTTGTCATTGTACGATGGGAAGCTCGTTCCCTAAGCCTGCGCCAGGGGAAACCCCGGCCGAATGGATGACTAGGTGCGGTTTCGCTTATTATGTTTCTCCTTGGCTCGATAATTTGGCAGGTTGGACCGAGGCCAACCCTCAAATTCCTTCATATCCTCGCCAAGGTACTTTCGATCCTGGTTATCTTGCATCGGCCTATCGCATGATTTATGAGGGATTAGGGGACCCCGGCTGGGATCGCCCGTATATGCGGGATGGATATGCCAAATGGTATGATATGAAGAAGATTTGGGATAATTTTAAACAGGCTTATACTCCCCGTTCAGTCCTGAAATCCATCCCGAAGCCTCGGGCTGCACCCGTCACCAAGGAAACGGAGGAGGCGGCGCTAGGAAAATCCAAATCTCATTCTGCTCCTCCAGCCTCGTTAGACAGTAAACCTCCACCTTATAGTAAGACCGGAAAAGCTACTGGTAAATCGTCGTCATCTGTAAAAACGATTCCTAAAATTTATCCGTCCCTGGCTGCTGTGTCTGCGTGCCCCCCCCCCACGGTTGACAGAGGGCAGCGTCCCGGAGGGATAAAAGGTGCACCTGCATCAGCCAAGAACGGCAAAGACGAAGAAAGTAGTGACGATACCGATGATGACACTGATGATGACGATTGGGATAATCCCGATGGTGTGGGTCCAGACGCCGGCTCGCGTCCTTATCCGCCACAAAACGCTGCTTGTGTATGGGTTGCAAAGCGCAGTGGTATTGATATAACTCCCCCGTCCCCGTCGGCTCTTAAGGACATCATCTCGCTTCTTCCGTCACCCGATAAGCCCTTGCTTTTTGTTGATCAGTTAATTAATGTTTCTCGTAATTGTCAGCTTACGGGAGCTGATTACCGGTTTATTCTGCAAAATAAATTAGGAGGCGCATATGATGAGACAGCCCTGTTAGAAAACGTTCAGGTTCTCGCCCCCGTCAATGATCAAGCTGAAAATATTAAGGAAGAGTATGAAGGGGATGACGGTCGCCCGCGTCGGCGCACCGTGACTACCTTCTTTTGGAAGGACACGCCGAACGCACTGCAGCAGCTTCGTGAGCAGTTGACGCGATACCTGCTCGCCTTAAAACAAGCAAATAGAGACCTGTCACAGGTCACTAACTGCAAACAGGAGCGTTCTGAGCTGACGTCGGCTTTCTGGAAGCGCTTTGGGGAAGTTTGGCAACACTTGGGAGGTCTTGAACTTGATTTAGCAAACCCGAACCCAATGTTCTTGTCCACCTTTCTGTCTAATTGTCGCCCCGAAATACAGAGCGTATTAAAACATCACTGGAGTGACCGGAATAATCTGGTCCTCCGTCAGGCCGGGGAGCGGGTGCGCACGTTGGAGAGCGATGGTCTCCTAGACTGTAAGATGAATAAAGCATGTTTATCTGTTGTGCCGGGCGGACGGGTGGATGGACGACAGGAGAGGGGTCGCCGAATGGGGCCGCGCGGCGGGGGAGGGAGGAGAAATGGAAAGTGCCACTATTGTGGAAAAGAGGGACATTGGATAAGAGAGTGCCATGCGAGACAGCGTGATGAACGGGAACGTGAAAAGCCTGTCATTCACGCTGCCCCGAGCCCTTCTGGGCAGAGGGATTTTTCCCGCCCATAGGGCTGCCCTCAGAGCGATGAAACCCCGACCGTTGTTATGTTAAATCTTTCATTCAGCTCCCCCCTTAACGAAGATCTCCCTACCATTGTGTTATGCCTAGCAGGGACTGAGTATTCTTTCTTACTTGACACTGGGGCCACGATGTCTTCGGTGGGGAGGGAATATGCGGGTCCTTTATCTACACGGTCTGTAAGCTCTGTGGGAATAGAAGGGGTTCCTTTCCATTCCAGTTGCACGCCCCCCCTTTCTGTTACTTGTGCCCTTGATCCTCTACTAACGTTTTCTCACTCTTTTGTTTGCATGCCTGAATGCCCTTTCAATCTGCTAGGACGGGACCTCATGAGCCTTTTGGGGCTTTCTATTTCCTTCAGTGGTTCGCACATGCGTGTGGATATACCTGACGACGCTCCATCGGATGCCCAAGCTCTCACTTCCCTTTCCCTTCCTCATAATCTTCTTAATGCTGCTTGTGCCGCTACCTACCTCACACCCTCTCTTTCTGACCTTCCAGATTCTCTTTGGGCGAAACATAAGGACGAGGTGGGCTTTGTTAAGTGTACCCCTTACGAGGCGGTCATTAAACATTCCTCGCCTGTGTATGTGAAACAGTACCCCCTTTCCCCCGCTAAACTATCTGGCATTGATGATGTTCTGTGTTCTCTCCTAGAGCAAGGTGTGGTTGTTCCCTGTGTTAGCCCTTATAACACTCCAGTGAACCCGGTGCAGAAGCCCAACGGCACGTGGCGTTTCACCCAGGACTTGCGTAAGATTAATGAGTTAATTATCCCAGTCGCCCCATTAGTTCCAGACGTTCCCTCTCTTATGGCCTCGATTCCGTGTGAACATGCTTTTTTCTCTGTAATTGATCTCTGTTCTGCCTTTTTCAGCGTCCCTGTGGGCCACGACACGCAGCCCCTGTTCGCTTTTACGCATAGGGGTAAGCAGTACACCTGGACCAGGTTACCTCAAGGGTATGTTGATTCTCCTGCGGTTTTTACAGCCGTAGTGAGGGACGCCTTGGCCGATTTGTGCCTCCCCTCGGGCTCCTCCGTGCTCCAGTATGCGGATGATCTTCTGGTAACGGCGGAGGATAAGGACATTTGCGCTACAGCTACACTCGCTCTCCTCTCTCTTCTGGCGCAAGAAGGTTTCAAGGTCTCACGAACTAAGCTTCAGTTCTGCCTCCCCACTGTTCGATATCTGGGTCACGATCTCTCCCAGGGCTCCCGCAGGCTCAGCCCCGAGCGTGTGCAGGTCATCCTAGACACTCAGGTGCCTGCCACCAAACACGCCCTCATGGCTTTTCTGGGACTTATCAATTACTGCCGCCAGTGGATTCCTGACTGTTCCACCTATGACAAGTGTCTGCGCTCTGCAATTCTGCACTCGGACCCTTTGACTCAGCCCTTGGTATGGTCTGACGAGATGTTGTCGGCCTTCAGGGCCTTGAAACAGGCTTTATGCTCGGCTCCTGCTCTCGGACTTCCGAATTACCGTTTGCCGTTTCATTTATATGTGTGCAACCAGCAGGGAACTGCGTCTGGGGTTTTGGCGCAGGAGCACGGGGGGGGTATGCGGCCTTGTGCGTTCCTCTCTAAAACTCTCGATTCTGTGGCTCAGGGTCTCCCTGCTTGCCTCAGGGCGGTGGCTGCATGTGCTGTCATGGTCACGGACGCTGAACGGCTGGTCTTATCTCACCCGCTCGTTCTCCACACCTCACATGATGTAGTGCACGTTTTAAAGAACCTCAGTACCCAGCATTTATCTGCGCAGCGTCGCTCTGGATACGAGTCTATTCTTTTGGCCACCGAAAACCTTACTGTTAAGCCCTCCTCCTCCTTTGATTCTCTCGCACACGCTCTTCAGCGCCTCCTCAATTCACAGGATGATTTTCTTCCTTCTGAAACACACGACTGCATTTCTAGCATTCTTTTCGAGACAAGTATCCGCCCCGACTTACGTTCCACCCCCTTACTTTCAGGTGATTCGCTGTTCGTGGATGGCTCGTGTTCACGCCCCTCTGACGGCGTTTTCGTGTGTGGTTATTCTGTGTGCCGCCTTCCTGATGAAACTGTTGAAGCTTTTTCTCTTCCTTTCTCCTCGGCTCAGGCTGCCGAACTATACGCTCTAACCCGTGCATGTGTTATTGCTCAGGACACCGACGTCACTATCTACACTGATTCACGCTACGCTTTCGGCGTTGCTCACGACTTTGGTCGGATTTGGGCTTCGCGTGGGTTCACCACTGCAGACGGTAAGCCCATTTCTCATTCTTCGCTTGTTACTGATCTTATTACAGCGTGTCTTCTCCCGCGCTCTTTAGCCATTGTTAAGACTCGTGCTCATTGTATTGGGGACTCTTTTGAGATCAGGGGAAACTCTCTCGCCGATCGCATTGTCAAAGCCGCGGCTGCCTCTGGTGTTTTTCCGCCTTCGCTTACTCTCTCCCTGGTCTCATCCAGCCGTATGATTAGTGCCGTTCTTCCGGACATTGACTTGATCTCCCTCCAGGCCTCCGCTTCGGCCTCAGACAACCATTTCTGGGACTCATGCGGCGCGCAGCCGTCTGACGGCGTTCGGATCGATGCTCAGGGCCGCCTTTGTTTGCCTAGACATTGCACTCCCTTTCTCGTCCGCGAGTTTCATGGTCCCACTCACCGCGGACGAAGGGGGGTAGTGGAGGATTTATCCAAAATATTTTGCATCGACAAAATACACACCGATGTACATCACATTCTAGACAGGTGTTTAACGTGCGCACAGAATAATCCATCTAAACCAGGCGCGGTACATCAGCACATTCCTTTACCAGACACGCCGTTCCAAGAATGGCAGATTGACTTCACTCACATGCCAAAGCAGGGCCCCTTTAAGTATCTTTTGGTCATGGTCGACAAATTTTCACGATGGGTGGAGGCTTTCCCTTGCGGGAAAGAAGACGCTCGCACGGCGGTAAACAAATTGACGCAAGAAATCATTCCGCGTTATGGTCTCCCGGTAGGGATAGACTCTGACAAAGGTACGCCGTTCACCTCTAAGGTGACACAAGAACTGTGTAAAGACTTAAAGATCCATTGGCGTTTCCACATCCCGTACCATCCACAATCCTCCGGCATTGTGGAGCGCGCAAACAGAACAATCAAGGGTAAGCTGCGTAAAGCCATGCAAGAAGCTGGTACTAAAAATTGGGTACAAGTTTTGCCTTTAGTTCTCGCTGACATGCGAATGACCGCTCAAGTGGCCCTCGACAACCTGTCTCCGTATGAGCTCGTGATGGGCCGGCCTTTTCCTACACCCTGGCGCAGAGGTATGCAGGCTATAGGAACGAGTGATCTTGATGTACATCTCAGTGAGTACGCCGTGGGTCTCATGCGGGTGTTGGATGAGTACTGGACGAGACTAAATTCCAAAAAGCCTCCCATTCCTGAGGCACCCACTCACCCCTTTGAGGTAGGGGATAAAGTGTTGGTAAAGAAATTCGCTAAATTAGGCACTCCTCTAGAGGAACCACCCTACAGTGAACCCACGGATGTGCTCGCTGTAACTCGAACGGCTGTACTAACTGACCTTTTTCCACAGTGGATTCATGCCAGTCGAATAAAGAAGGCTCCAATGTAATAGAAATCTATATTGTTGATGCTTAACAGGTTTTTGTGTTTCAGAAAGTTGCTGTGACAATAGCTGACGGCCTTTTCAGGGATCCCCTTTCCAGCATCCGGAGTGATCCGGTTTCGGCTGATCTACAAAGAGGGGATGGTCGGTGCGTCCCGCAGACTTCTGAACTGAGGAATCTGGAAGACACGTGAGCCTGGGCTACCTTCAACTATCTACATCCTGTGGACACAGAAAGAACAAAGTCAGTGACCAGTATGACTTTCCTTCTGGTATTGGTCTTAGCGCTTGGAGCAGGGAATCCCGCTCAAGCCAGCCACGAGGACAACGTTTTTTGGCGATTTGCCAATTGGACTGCTAAACAACATACTAATCAGTCTTGTTATGTCTGTCAATACGTTAGAGTCTAAACTGTAGTTATACTCTGTAAACAAAGTATAAAAGAGGGGATTGTAAGATTGTGTGTGTTCTCGTGCATAGCTGTCCTGAGCTTTATGACCCTTTCACACCCTGGTAAACGTGCATAATCGCGAGAACAGACTCTTTTGTTTTCTCTGTACCTTCTAGTTTCGCTGAAACCACCTTCCTGGTTCCTCTTGTTCTAGGGGGTGTATGGTCTGCTCTTTCATGTATAACAAAAACGACTCCTTATCTGGCGAGTTTCACCTTGTCTTGTCACGCAAGCTTCTGATGTATATAAACCCTGCTTTTTCTATGTATCACTGAGCAGTGCAAGAATAAACCAGATTGATTTCATTCGTGTGGTTTGTTTTTACCCTGCTCCAGAGCGCTCTTATATCGACGCATCTGAACTAGGACAGACGCAGGTTCTAACACCCCCACAGTCCAAAGACATGCAGGTTAGGTTAACTGGTGACTCTAAATTGACCGTAGGTGTGAATGTGAGTGTGAATGGTTGTCTGTGTCTATCGCAGCTTTTCCACTATCAACGCGGCTGAGTTGGGCTGAGCCGTGCCGTGCTGAGTTGGGCTGAGTCATGCTGAGTGGGGCTGTTGGAGTTGCATTTCGACTACAACCGCGCTGAACCGTGCTGGCTGGAAGTGGGTGGACACATTGGGTGGAGTTAGCGAACGTGGGTGGACGTCACGTGATGTCGTTAGGCGGCGCAAACAGTGACATCAGTGACCTTTTAAGCGGTAGTCTCACGACCCGGATAGTAAACAATAAACATGGAGGACATGGAGTCGTTAGTGTTGCTGGTCTTGGTGCTGTGGCTTGTTGTCACCGACAACGCCAACAGATACTGGCAAGAGCGTATACATGAGGCGAGGCACATAAGGCTTCAGAAATTCTCGTAATTCGTAATTATTCTTCTTCCAGGTTTACAGATCCCAGCGTGCTCGCGGGGCATGTGTGGGCGTGTGAGGACACTCCTCCTCACCAATCAGTGCACAGGGGAGTGCCTCCTCACGCCCCTAGCCCCACTCGGCTCGGTTTGGCTCGCTTCAGCCCCACTCCAAAACCGTGCGAGTTTTGGGTGCTGAGCAGGGCTGAAGCGAGCTGAGTCGTGCTGCTCTGAGGTAGTCGAAACGCGAGCCGTGTCGGGCTGAAGTGAGCTGAAAAAGGGTAGTGGAAAAGGGCCATATGTGTCAGCCCTGTGATGACCTGGCGACTTGTCCAGGGTGTACCCCGCCTTTCGCCCGTAGTCAGCTGGGATAGGCTCCAGCTTGCCTGTAGAACAGGATAAAGTGGCTAGAGATAATGAGATGAGATATTACTCTCTGCCAAAACTTCACAACATTTTAACTTAAAGTGCCATTCCACCATTGGATGTATTCTTTGGCATAAAATACAATATATTTTATGACAACATGACTAGACAGAGAAATCTTTTAGCTTCAAAATGGTATATCAAACATAATTTTTTGACAACGACAAGTATATTAGTTTTGCGACCAAAGTCACCTACCCTTTTAATTTCCGTGTGGTAGTGACACGTGATGTCATCGGCAGGTTCCCCTTCTTGTGTACCACGTCACGTGTGACGTGGCACAGATTATCAGCAATGGCGGATAGAACGCGATTTCCACTTGTCGATTGCTGTGCCGATATTCACCATCGACCGTCTCCTTTGGGCATCACTTGCTATTTTCCTTCGCTTCTTTTCCGAAGCTGACAATCGCGTTCTATCCACCATTGCTGATAATCTGTGCCAAGTCACACAAGAAGGGGAACCTGCCGATGACATCACGTGTCACTACCGCGCGGAAATTAAAAGGGTAGGTGACTTGGGTCGCAAAATTTAATATACTTGTCGTTGTCAAAAAATTATCATTTTGAAGCTAAAAGATTTCTCTGTCTAGTCATGTTGTCATAAAATATATTGTATTTTATGCCAAAAAAAAAAAATACATCCAATGGTGGAATGGCACTTTAAAGCAGCTTTAAGAAACAGCCAGTGTGACAAAATCGTTCAATAGATATTTATAACAAGAACATGCAAATAAATGAGTTTTATAGCTTTAACTTATAAATGTTGCATTCACTACACAAAGACGGTGGATTTAAAGAGCAAAAAAATTACACTGAAATCTCTTTAGCGTGGTGATGACTGAAGGTAAAGTGGATAAAACAGTGAGAAAGAAAGAAAAAAGTCTCATACTTTCAAATATTTAGCTTTAAGCAGCCCTAAGCTTATAAACAGTGCTTGGGATTTATTTGAATATGACCATAGAGATGCACCTGAGGAACAAAATTTATGCAAATAATGGTCTCTCTCGTCCAATAGAAACGCAACACCTTACTGAAAACTAACAGCACAAAGACAACTACACATGCCAAGTCGCCTGAACACGGACTGCAGCCAGCGCTGAAGAGCCGTCTGTGTGCTCTTTGGTTTTATTTAGAAAAAGCCTGGAACAACTCCACAACGAAGAAGCCGTCTAGCGATGTTAAAGAACTCCAACAGCAGGTCAGTAGAACTCAAAGTGTGCGTCTTCTTACCTGAGACTGCACATCACCGTCACGTTCTTTCCTCATCCATTCCGGAAGTGAGCGGTCCCCTGCTGTGGACTGAGCCATCACTCTGGGGCTCCAGTTCAGTTCTCTACCGCAGGGACATGCTCAGGACACGCTTCATCTATTCACAACGATATTAAAACCTTCTGCGCGCTCTAGGAACACCTCATCAGAACAGTGACACTTCCTTCCAGATAAATACAACTTTACATCACAGACATGCCTGCTAAACGCCTTTATTTACATTGTTTTAATTAAGTGTAGACTGTGAACTCTCGCGCCATCCGCTGCGTTAGGTTTTTTGTTTAGTAATAATAAGAGACAGCGACACCTACAGGACTGGAGCGGGGCTGCGGCGGAAAGCTCTCCGGGGTCCTACAGACCCGTAGATTAATGTCTAATCCATCCATCCATTATCCTGTGCAGGCAAGTTGGAGCCTATCCCAGCTGACTATGGACCCATTTCACGTGACGTCACGACAAACGCGGCCGCCATTTTGGATGTGTACTACCAGTAGTTTACCACAGCCAACATTGAAGAACGGCAGCAAAGAAAGTTTCAGCAAGACTTCCATCATGCCACTATATTGTTGTAGTAGCCTGGATGTAGTAACCATCAACAAACAAGGCAAGGTTTATCATTTTATCAGATCCCGATGGAGAAGATGGATAGCGGCCATTAACAGATTGGCAGGTCTCGGCATACCAACGCTTGTGCAGTGACCACTTTGTTGGAGGTAAGACGAATAAAATTAGCCAGAAAAGGCATTACATTGCTGTTAACATTCTGTGGCGGCGAGTGTGTAACCAAATAGGCTAAAATAACCCATTGTAACCTCTTTGTTCTTCTGTAGTAGCTATTGTTGACTAGCTAATGTCAATAAGTAGCTGGTATGTTACTGTAGCAATGTTTACGTTCAGTCATTTGGATGACTGTTAAAACCTTTCAGTCTCAAGTTTTTCCTTTACTGTATTTACTAGTTTACTGTAATTATGATCCGGCAGCTATTTACATCAGATCCAGTATAAATAGCTGCCAGAGCCAACGTCCGAGGTTCCGGAGCGCGCTCCGGCTTGCTCTCCCTCAAATTAAGCAGCGCGCGCCGGCTTGCTCCCGGAGTGCTCCGGCCGAGGTTGCCCTCAAATTAAGCAGCGCGCTCCGGAGCAAGCCGGAGCGCGCTCCGTAACCTCGGCCGGAGCACTCCGGGAGCAAGCCGGCGCGCGCTGCTTAATTTGAGGGGAACCTCGGCCGGAGCACTCCTGGAGCAAGCCGGAGCGCGCTCCGGAACCTTGGACGTTGGCGTGTATGTGTATGGCAATGGGTTTTTAACGACATGGGTATACAGATCATGTGGGCAGAAGTCAGGTAAAGACGAGGGCTTCGTGTACTTCCGTCAGTGAACAATCCTGGTGGAAGCAGGTAAACGTCGTTCTCTAAGCCTGCTAACCTCAATTTTTGCAAATATCTCTCCCTCTGCTAGCCCTGTAAATGCCCTACATCGCTGGATAGTGAAGGTGTTTTCTGCATCTCGCTCCTTTTTCTTTTATGTTTTTCGTTTGTCGCCTTCCTCGCATTCAAACCGATTCGAGCCGAAGTCCACTACATGTCCAAAATGGCGGTCGTGTTTACGAAGGTCACGTGACTGAAAAGGGTCTATAGAGCCTTTTCAGTCACGTGACCTTTGTAAACGCGACCACCATTTTGGACATGTAGCGGACTTCAGCTCGAATTGGTTTGAATGCGAGGAAGGCGACAAACGGAGAACATACAAGAAAAAGGAGCGAGATGCAGAAAACACCTTCGCTATCCAGCGACGTAGGGCATTTACAGGGCAAGCAGAGGGAGAAATAACAACAGTAACGACACATTAGCAACGCCGTACAGAAATAACGGTTTATGGCACAGACCCTTTCGGTTCTCGCTCATCTAGCTGCTACAGTGACTGCTTAGACTGCAACAATAATACCTAACACAGTATCCGTCGTAAAGACGTGAAACTCGTCGAGTGACGAGTGTGTTCATTGATAAGCTAACACAATCTAAAAGTAGACATACCATCACACTGCCCTGGCGCTGTGTACAGTTTACCTTCTATGGTTTGTGCACTCACTATTTGCCATTACTTTCTCCAACCGTTGTTACAGATTACAGGGAACAGCCTGGATTTAAGAGACAAATACATGTTCCTCTTGTTTTGAACACTTATTTGTAGGCAGTGCTTAATTTGTAAAGTGGGAGGTCCCGGAGCGTAGAGGATGAGCGGCTCCGGTGCGGAAAAAAAGAGGGGGGGAGGGGGGCGCTGCGCTGCGCTGCGCTTCTGGGCATGTTTTGTAATAACACTGCAAATTAAGTTCATCTGCAGATATTTTGTGGATGTCGTTTCATGAGAGAAATCACCAACAAGACAGATATCAAAATCATACATTAACACTAAATAAACTTGCATTTTTTTAATTTAATTATTTGGGTTTTTGTTGTTGTTGTTGTTGTTGTTACATAGTCAAAAGAGGTGTTGGATCACCGGATCCAGTGTAAATAGCTGCCGGAGCCAACGCCCGAGGTTCCGGAGCGCGCTCCGGCTTGCTCCCCCTCAAATTAAGTGCTGTTTGTAGGACACTGCCTCTGATCTGTCCTACAGTCTACCAACAGCAAAGGAACACAACGCTAGCTAATGTCGTTAGCTAATAGCTACTACAGTAGAACAAAGAGGTTACAATGGGTTATTTTAGCCTATTTGGTTACACACTCGCCGCCACAGAATGTTAACAGCAATGTAATGCCTTTTCTGGCTAATTTTATTCGTCTTACCTCCAACAAAGTGGTCACTGCACAAGCGCTGGTATGCCGAGGGCTGCCAATCTTTCCTATTTATGCCCGCTATCCATCTTCTCCGTCAGTCAGCATCTACCGGGATCCGATAAAATGATAACCCTTGCCTTGTTTGTTGATGGTTACTACATCCAGGTGCACAACAATATAGTGGCATGATGGAAGTCTTGCTGAAAGTAAACACTTTCTTTGCTGCCGTTCCTCAATGCTGGCTGTGGTAAACTACTGGTAGTACATGTCCAAAATGGCGGCTGCGTTTGTCGTGACGTCACGTGAAAAGGGTCCATAGACCCCTTTCACATGACGTCACCGTGCCGCGAGAGTTTGTTAGGCGCCATATTGGAAGACCAAGTACATGCACTCACAATATAAAACAAAGTACGAGCGAGAGTAAAGTGACACGATGGCTGATAATTCGGGTTATGTGAGTACATTACCAGCTGCAGAAAGGGCACGGTATGTGGAGAAACTGGCTGTGATTGATGGGTTTGACCCATATGATAAGAATCGGGGCAAGGGAGAATGGAAACATAAGGAGGACCTGACACCAATTCTGCCATCTGTTTGCTACCCAGACATTGTAAACTATTTGTTGTTTACACCCAGTGCCTACACTCAGTGTTCGAACTATGCCGATATTTTCGGGGGGTCCTTTTTTTTCCCTTGGGGGTGTGTGTGCTTGCGCTTGTCTCGGAGCGTGGATCTCCAAACACATGAGAAGCCTATCTTACGCACATATCACGCGGACTCCACACACGCGTCGCGTCTGAAGTCATAACTCATCAGGGGAAATCGTGTCCGCATTGGCATGTTCAAAAAACAACCTCGCGTCAACAATGATACCACACGCAAGAAAAAAAAAAACAGTCAGACTACTCAACAACCAACCTGGCAGCAGCGAGCAAGCCCCAAACCATCCTAAATTATTATTATTATTAAATTGTAGAAGTCTGGGAGGCTTGCTCCTCATACAGTTATCAACTTGGGGCCACTTTAGCATGTTTTAAATCTGAATTTCTTGCGTTTGCTTACCTCAAAGTGTCCGCAGATCATGCACAGACTTATCCATTATATCCACAGTTTTTTGCCAAGTCTCACACAGGTTTCTTTCAAGTCTACTGTTGGGCCAATAAATCATAAATAAAACAGCTCAGATTTGTTTGTTTAAGTCGTTTGCCACTCCACTTTATTCTCGTGGGTTCACATACCGCTGCCGTTATTATCCCCTTATCACGAGTTTGTTGGTCTTCCAAAATGGCGCAGGGTCTGTTTACTTCCGGTTTCGGGTGACGTCAGTGAAAGGGGTCTATTGCTATGTTCACACTTATACTGGTACGATAGTGGTATAACTGTATTGATACAAAGTATACCGGTACAGTTTAGTGCATCTGTCCACACTAGCGAGAAATGTTTGCGGTTTTCTTTCACGGAAGTTGAAATGCTCGTGCGTGAAATGTTTCCGTGGTTACCGAGTAACTTCCTTCCGAGAATATGGTGGATGAAACAACGTGTGTGCTTTTTGTTGTCAATGTACAGTCTGTATTTCTGGTGGTCGTTTATTCAGTCAAATCGTATAAAACGCTAGCCTAGTAAACTAGACCCACTCGCCTAGCGTCCAAAAATATTTTTGCCTAGCGAGTGGGTCTAGCCTCGCACCATATAAACAAAAACACCCCGGGCATCAAATCGTGCCCGCCAATCACAACGCAAGGTTTTTGTTTGGATTCTTTGGGCGGGCTTTTGCAGGAGTGACGACAAAGCTGCGCGATGCTGGAGAAAGCACAACAGGAAAGATGGCTACGGCTAGTGAACAGCGCGCGTTTGACTCCGCTTTGGAATCAGTTTTAAAAGAATTAGACTTGGAGTTTTCGTTGAAACATGAGCAGGAAGAGGCTCTCCGCTCATTCCTTTTCAAGAAGGACGTTTTCGCTGTTTTGCCGACCGGCTATAGCAAAAGTCTGATCTACCAGCTGGCTCCGCTGGTAGCCAAATGGATGGGGCTAGTTTGTGCAGTACGAAGAATTAATAAACAGCTTTGAAACATTACTTTTTGATTGTTTCTTATTTTCCCGTTATTTTAAATTTAAGGGAAATTATTTCACCAAACACCACTAAATAAAAACTCTCAAAAACAGTTTAAGCAAACCCTTGAAAAACACTTGGAAAAAATAAGAGTGTATGTTAAGTATGTGGTACAGACTCCAAACTTGTGGTCATTATCTCCAAACTTCTTAATATCTAGAACCTGTTTATTAATTAATACGCATTTTGAAAAATTATTTATTTCAAGGTCTCCCCCACTGCGCGCTCTGACTACGTCACAGTCACTGTTGCGCTGATTGGTCAGAGCGTTGGCCTATACGCACAGAGACAGTTTGAAAGACAGCGGTTTGTTCCACCCCCACCCTTCAGAAATGTCTACGGATCGAGGCCAGACTAAATATTCACATTTAGTCTGGCTTGCCAGGCTAATAAAACGCGCGAGGCAGTTGAGAAAGAAACAAAGAAAATGAATCTCCCTTTCTCCCCCTCACTTTCTCCCTCTTCCCTTCTCTTCCCCTCCCTTTCTCCCTCTTTCCTTCTCTTCCCCTCTTCCTCCTTTCTTCCTCCCTCTTTCCCCCTCCCTCTCTCCCTTTCTTTGCTCCATGTAGTTCCATGGTCGTGGCTCAGGTGGATAAGGCGCCATACCATAAATCCGGGGACCCGGGTTCGATTCCGGCCCGAGGTCATTTCCCGATCCCTCCCCATCTCTCTCTCCCGCTCGTTTCCTGTCTCTACACTGTCCTATCCAATAAAAAGGTGAAAAAAGCCCCAAAAAATATCTTTAAAAAAAAAATTTAGTCCCATAATTTTCATGTTACATTTAGTGAACTGCTAATTACAATTACATAACACCAGTATTACGTGTAATCCACGAAATGTACATCCCTTTGTTATTTATGCACCTTACATACAGCTAATTAACTAAGTAAAGAATAAAACCTGACGGGGCATGCTGTTAGAGAAGAAAATAATCTTTGATGAGATGTTGTGATGCTTCAACATTTCAACAATTAGATATTTTTCTTTGTTCAATGACAACGTTTTTGTATTAGAGACATTTGCTGAACATCCTTTAAACAGTCTCTCTGATTTTTAAATCCAATTTTTAAATCCATTTATCATTAGGTTGATTTTACGTGGAGCATCTGCCTACTACCACTAGGTTTATATGATGTGGCGCAGGTACTATATAAAGGATCACATGTTAGATTGAGTGCATCAATATAAACCTGTGATTTGCCTTGTATTCGCTACTACTCTCAAAGCTGTCGTTGCAGGGCTCTACATTAACTTTTGAAACCACTTGTCCTGTCGGGCAAGTTGAAAGGAAATTTACTTGTCCGAATGTGAAGTTGACTTGTCTGAAGAAAAATTTGAGAAAAAAAAACCACAAAAACTATTTGTAATAAATTAATTTCTCCAGAATTACTTTAACACAATCTATTCAGGGCGGCACGGTGGTGTAGTGGTTAGCGCTGTCGCCTCACAGCAAGAAGGTCCGGGTTCAAGCCCCGTGGCCGGCGAGGGCCTTTCTGTGCGGAGTTTGTATGTCCTCCCCGTGTCCGCGTGGGTTTCCTCCGGGTGCTCCGGTTTCCCCCACAGTCCAAAGACATGCAGGTTAGGTTAACTGGTGACTCTAAATTGACCGTAGGTGTGAGTGTGAATGGTTGTCTGTGTCTATGTGTCAGCCCTGTGATGACCTGGCGACTTGTCCAGGGTGTACCCCGCCTTTCGCCCATAGTCAGCTGGGATAGGCTCCAGCTTGCCTGCGACCCTGTAGAACAGGATAAAGCGGCTAGAGATAATGAGATGAGATGAGACAATCTATTCACTGCAGAAAAAAATTGGACTCCATCAATCATTAATTTATTTATGAGAAATTGAAAACCAGAAAATTAAAATTATACAGTATATTATCATTTTTAAATTATTAACTCTGAATATATATCCTCCACTGATTAATTGTTGTTGTCTAATTATTCAGTGTGGCTCCTGTATGGTATTTAATAGTTGCGATGAAAGTTGCGGTATTTTTTAGGTTTTTGTTGCGATTACATTGCGGGAGGAAGTGAAAGTTGCGAGAAATTGTTGCGATTTTCTCTTTTTGTGATTAAAATTGAGTGATATGTTAAATATTAAGTTATTACTGAAAAACTATTGATTAAAAAAACAAAGACACTGAGAAATGGTCCTATAAACAACTTTACCAATATAAAAGATTACCAGGACTACAAAAATGCAGAAAAATAGGCTTTACTTATCCAAATGCACCTGTTGGTTCAAAAGTTAAAGTGCATAGAACCTCACAGCACAACATGAAGTTACCTTAAAATATAATATAAATGCCTCAGCTTTCATGTAAGAAAACCTATTAATACTAGTACTGTGTGCAGGAAGTCTCTCCTGAAGACTAAATTAAACAATAATTATAAACTAATAAAATAAATGGCTCAGACTTCATAGAAGAAAAAAAACAATTTGAACAGAATCTCACAGTATGATGCTGAAGCTGCCTAAACAATGGAAAATAAAATACCATTTTGGCAAAAATGTTGGCATCCATTAATTTCTTGTATTAAGTAAAAAAAAAAAAAAGTAAAGTGTGCACAGTCCTTCACTGTAAACATAACACACTTTCAGTAACAGAATTTAAGCCTACATAAACACTGACTCGCACATGCTGCTTCTCTTGAACGTATACACGGAAGTAAGGCGGAAGGTAGTTTGTCGACGTCACCTCAAGACGACGCCAACGGTTGGTCAAATTTGCGGGAAGGTTGCGGTGATTGGATATAATTGCAACACCGCCCTGAATTCACGGGGATTGGTTGAATTTGCGTTGATGTTGCAAATCGCAACATCGCGAAATCCTGGAGGGTCTGGTAAACGACCGTTTACTTTTCAGCTCAAATACACGAAGCGGTATTGGCCAGTTTCGCAAGCGGAATATTGCGCATGCGCACATCGCTCTTTCCGAAGAGAAACATCCGGCGATTCATCCAAACAATATGTCGAGTGAGATGCTTCGGAAATCATGTGAATAAACTGATAAATTTGATATGTAACCCGAATATCGGCGTATTTTGGCACTTGTCCGATCGGACAAGTAACTGAGATGATGAACTTGTCCGACATAAAGGATCACTTGTCCCAGACAAGCAGACAACCGTTAATGTCGAGCCCTGCGTTGTCAAAAATTAATCAATACCTCCTGTCAAATCAGATTGGAATGCAACAGTGCTGGTCTATGAATACAATTAGTGAGCTAAACTGGAATTAATTAATTCACCTGTTCATTGTAATTAGCTAGTAAATTACAACCCCAATGCCAAAAAAGTTGGGATGCTGTGTAAACTGTAAATAAAAACAGAATGCGATAATTTGCAGATAATGGAAACCCTATATTTCCTTGAAAATAGTACAAAGACAACAGATCAGCTGTTGAAACTGAGAAATTGTATTGTTTTTTGAAAAATATATGCTCATTTTGAATTTGATGCCAGCAACACGTTTCAGAAAAGCTGGGACAGGGGCAGGTTTACCACTGTGTTGCATCACTTCTACTTTTAACAACACTGTAAATGTTTGGGAACTGAGGAGACCAATTGCTGTAGTTTTGAAAGAGAAATGTTGCCCCATTCTTGCCTGATATACAATTTCAGTTGCTCAACAGTTCGGGGTCTCCTTTGTCATATTTTGTGCTTCATCAAGCGGCAAATGTTTTAAATGGGAGACAGGTCTGGACTGCAGGCAGGCCAGTTTAGCACCCGGACTCTTTTACTACAGAGCCATGCAGTTTTAATTTGTGCAGAAAGCGGTTTGACATTGTCTTGCTGAAAGAAGGAAGGCCTTCCCTGAAAAAGATTTGGTCTGGATGGCAGCATATCGCTCTGAAATGTGTATATATCATTCAGCATTAATGATGCCTTCCCAGGTGTACAAGCTACCCATGTCATGTGCACTAATGAACCCTCATACCATCACAGATGCTGGCTTTTGAACTGTGTACTGATAACAAGCCGGATGGTCCCTCTCCTCTTTAGCCTGGAGGACATGGTGTCCATGATTTCTAAAAGAATTTCTGCTTTTGATTTGTCAGACCTCGGGACAATTTTTCACGTGGCCTTAAGGCCAATTTATGCTGACAACCCAGTCCTCGCAGATGGTGTCGCAGATGGCGTCTGCATAGCCCCCCCCCCCCCCCCCCCCCCGTGGGTGCAATCAGTTAATTATTGAAATTAAGTGATCAATCTCATTAAATCAGTCTCATTAAATTTGAAGGTTAATAATTAAAATGAATCAATCCCATTGAATCGTTTACGTTGACTCATTTGAATTGAATCATACCATAGAATCAGTCTCATTTGAAGTGAATCATTCAGTGAATCGTTCAGTGAATCATTTGATGAATCATACCATTAATCCTGGTGCTTAATAATAAAGTACGAAACAGCTAAATTATGGTATATTTCCAAATTATTACGATCACTTACCATATTACATAACTTATATGCACCTTTTTGAATTCTTTGAGAGATTGGGGACTTCAGAAATATTGGAACACCAACAAGATGAATACACACAGCTTTGATAATAAATGGATTTATTATAACAAAGATAAAAATGGATAATCAATATATACAAATATGATATGGTGTGTGTGTGCATGTGTGTATGGCCTAGCTTGTTGCTAGCTAAAACAAAGGAATGTTATCTAAATAAACAAAGGATTAGCTCTGTTGCTAATGTGTGCTTGTGTGTATGTGTGTGGGAAGGACTTGGCCATGTGTTTAGCCTCGTGTAGCTAACTACACGTGGTGGAGGCCTAGATTAGCCTTGTGTTGCTAGTGTGTGTTTGTGAAAGGCCCTATGGCCTAGCTAAAGTGTGTTTGTTAGGCCTGGTGAGGCCTACTGAGCACGTGTTGCTAAAGACAAAGGAATTAGCCGTAGCTAACTAGGGTGTGTTTGTGAGTGGCCACGTGGCCTGAACAAAAAGCTAGCTTGTAGATTTCTAGCTGAGGTGTGGTTTATCAGGCCTGATGGCCTGCTGAGCACATGGTAGGCCTTGATTAGCTTTGTGTTGCTAAGCAGACAAAGGGAAGCTGTAGCTAACCCACTAGCTCATAACCGTACTGAATCCACTGAAATCTTGATGAGATCAAGATGTATAATAATGAAATTTAAAATGTTAGTAAGAATAAGAGAGAGAGAAGCATGCACAGCCTGTCTGTTAAAACAATTGAGATTAAAACAAAAACAGAACAATTCAACACGCTGCGTGTTTAACAGTGTAACGGATAAACCTGGGTTTAAATTCACACTATTTCAATAAAGCTAAATTCCTAAGACTAGCTTAATTATTATGCCCAAATATATTTTACTCAATATCTTGCCTCTAGCAAAGTTCTGAGAAGATGTTCGCCGTTGCAGAGCTTCGCTGTTCATGAAGCACGTGAGTCGATTCCATGAGTCGATTCCGTGGACAGAAAACTTCTCTTGATCCGACGCGTCGTTCGTGATGAAAGGAAAGTCTCTGATTAACGTGCACAGAACTTCAATCAGGAGGAATTCTGGTCGCTCCTAATTACAAATTAAAACTGCGTTTGAGCTGCAGTCGTGACGTCACTTCTAATACGAATAAACCGGTTGTAACTCAGGTTGAGTTTAAAGATCGCGCTATTCTGGACTTTTACCTTGGCCAGTGGTTAAGCACAGAACGCGCTGGATGATGGATCTTGTAAGAAAAAGGTGTTTTCGGGTTTGAGAGCATCTCTTTATGCGTCTAGATTCCTTGGAATCCGGACGCGAGAGACAAAGAGCGGAGCTTCCGCCTGGACTTATGCGCGCATGGCGGACTGACGTAGATGATCCCGCCCACGCGTGACGTAGGTCACGCGGAAGAGGACTGGGAGTTGTAGTTCTTAGAGCCAAAATGGCGGCATGATACCTACATTCCCCCTTTTGGTCTCAGGGGTATGACGGAGTCGTAGCACTGAGAGCACCGTATCGTATCATCGCCGTGTCCATAGTCCTTGAGGTAGACTTGTTCTGCACAGTTCATGGTGTCCTGTGAAGACTGTGTAAACTTATGAGTTCCAGTAAGACAGTTGGAGACAGAGGCATTTTGGGCATATAATCACTATGGGCATTTTGGGCATATAATCACTATCTAACTAACTAGATCAAAACCACATCAAAAAAATATTAAACATTGAACATGAAACATGTAGTGTTCAATTTCTTATGCATAAAAAAACAAGAAAAGAGAAGAAATGAAGGAAGGAAAGAAGTATTAGTGTTTGGGTTGGCAAACCTAATCTTCTAGAAATCTTCTGTGTTTGGTAATAGCAGTGGGTGGTCTAGCCAGAGAGCGTGCACTACTGCGGCTAAAGCTGTCAGGGACACAGACCATCTTATCTAACTTGGCATAGTGTTATGTATGGGTTGCCTGGGCAGACCCAGTGGATGTCTTTAGTGGGGGTGCATATCTCTAAGTCTTGTGGATTCACAAAAATGAGGATAGCACTGCCAAGACTATATGCCAGGTGTATTTGCGATGAATACACACTAGTAATAATAGCGGATTTTAGTATTTTATCTACCATGTTATATCGAAGGGTTATTACTTCATTGGGTTGGTGAAGTCTGACCGGGAATGTTAGTGTACGCTTATGGTTGAGTGATGCGTACAAGCTAGGTGGACAGGATGGGCCTAGCTGTCGTCCACCCCCTTTTGGAGTGAGGACTGTTCAACAAGGTTTGATTCGATTATCATGGAAATCGATATGAAAGCGTTTGATTAGGCCTAGATGTCCTAATGCGATACGCGACGGGGAACGGTTTTGTTTTGTGTGAAGTTGACTAAGTTTATGTCGCAGGGCTTGGTTGGGATTGGGTCGCCTTGTGAGAGCCGTGTGTCTGAGAGATGGTGGTGAAGACTTTAGCGCACATGAGAGGTGCGTTTTGTGTTTGCCTTCGCCACCGGGGGGGCCCTACATCCTGACCCTCACCTGCTGTTTCAGAGGGATCTCCTCCCCCTTTCACGAGATATACCTGTGGTTCCTGGCCTAGTCATGCCAGCGAATAGCTTTTTGTCATTTTTCTTGGGCTCTTTTGTTTTATCTGTTGAGGGGTCTGACCTCTCCTGTAACAGTTCTTTAATCTCAGCCAACTGGGCTTTTTAAGAGTCCAGCTCTGAGGGGAACTCACCAGGTTGGTCTGAGTCACTGTGTTGGTCGTCTCTACCCTTACGTTTAGAGCTACGGTCGGAACGCTTCTGCAGTTTCTGGTCAGAGCGGGGATGACGGTTTTGCTGCCAACCGTTTTGTTCCCTACGACCCTTTTCATGTGATGGGCGATTGCCATAGTCACTGTGGATTCGCCCTCGGTCCCTCCTGGCCTTACCTTGTCGATTTTTCCACTCACCCTTGTGATGGTTCGGCAAGGGGCGGTTCGAACCGGGATTTCTCCAGGGAGGTCCCCCTTTTGGAGCTTCGCCTCCTTCTAAGGTTAGCGGGGGCCCATTTGCATCCTGGAGCCTAAGGACTCTGGGGTCATCATCGTTTCCGTTTGCGGTTTTGATGATGGTCTCCCAGGTCATTTGGGCTAGTCGCCTAATTTCCCTCATCGAATAGCGACCTCGTCGACACGTCAGTGTGACATGGGTCTGCACGCTTGGGTGGAGGTTATGTAAGAAGAGAGATATGAAACCTCTATCTTCTTCCAACCCTGGTGCACTACTACCTTGGAAATAGGCAGTACGTAGCCGTCTGTAATATTCACGAGGTGCCTCAGACCGTTTTTGTTTGATTTGTAATGCACACAATGTCGCGGAGGTTTCGTCCATGTATGGCGCATATTCTTCCCTCATGTAATTGCGAAGTTTCGAATAACTATCGCGAATGTTTGGGGGTAGTGTCTCTAAAAAGCCACGAACGCTACTACTGGAGGTCTTCCAGATTAGTTTAAGTTTTTCATGTGTTGTGGCGTTCGGCAGGTCCATCAGGCATCGATCAATTTCTCGTAAATAGTCATTTACATTAGTTCTTTGATTGTCGGGATCGAATTGTTCGACATCTTTGGCAAGTAAGTCAATTTGCCATAAGTGAAGGGTTTGGTGCACGTCCTTGTGCGACCTTCTTGGCTCTTCTGAGCACTCACTATCTAAGCTACTCTGGTGTTGTTCCCGTTTCGCCCTAGATTCATAGTCTGATTCATCTGAAGATTGATCAGGGGTACTGTAGCACACTGACCTGGGTGTACTAGGGTCCTGGGCTCCGGATGAGCGCAGGATGGCTCCATCTTGGCTAAACGACGGAGTCGAGTAGCGAGTTGATGAAGTTTGGCGGGGTGTCTGGTCCTCGACCAGATCATTTACGGTGTCCGGTTCGGACGCCTCTTCCCGCTCTGAGCTTTGGGGCATTGTTGGGGGTCTTTCACACCCCTCGCGCTGCTCTTGGGGGGTCTGCTCCTGGGCAGCCCTCTTAGCAACCATTTCGGCTTTCTCTAGCCGTTCGGTGCAATCATCAAGGGAGGTCTTCAAGAGCTCACGCTCCCTATGTAAATCATTATTATCGGCTGTCAGCTCGGCATTGCTGGTAGTCAGCCTTTCAACCTCTCCGCGGAGGCGTCTGATTTCTGAATCAGCATCTTGGAAGTATGATAGGAATAGCTTACCTAGTGCTGCTTGGACACTAAAAGTTGTTCTTTTTGGATCTCTCTCATGTTTGTTTGAATTGTCTATGTTGTTTTGGCATTCACTCTCACTCGTGTACTTAATGTTTGCCTTTCCGGAGGCAGAGCAGTGAATGAGATCTGCGATGACCTCAAGGAGAGACACGTCTTGAGCGTTGTCTTCCATTTTTGAGACACGAGGGGATGCCATTTTACTTAGGCTGGATACTAGATAATTAATCAATGAGTTAATTATTAATTAATCGTTATTAATTAACATTAACTATGTAATTAATTAAGGTTTATTGGTTTGGAAATGCTCTCTTATCCTAAGTTGAATAGGTTGAGTATTTGTGATATGGTTATCACGCTACTGTTAACCGTTTTAACACACCTGAGAATATCTTAGCAGTTGCTGAATCAACTGCTAGTTTATTTGTTGTTGAACAATATTCCAGAAGTCAACAAACCAATCATCCTCACACAGGGCACCACTTTAACTGTGGGTGCAATCAGTTAATTATTGAAATTAAGTGATCAATCTCATTAAATCAGTCTCATTAAATTTGAAGGTTAATAATTAAAATGAATCAATCCCATTGAATCGTTTACTTTGACTCATTTGAATTGAATCATACCATAGAATCAGTCTCATTTGAAGTGAATCATTCAGTGAATCATTCAGTGAATCATTTAGTGAATCATTCAGTGAATCATTTAGTGAATCATTCAGTGAATCATTTAGTGAATCATACCATTAATCCTGGTGCTTAATAATAAATTACCAAACAGCTAAATTATGGTATATTTCCAAATTATTACGATCACTTACCATATTACATAACTTATATGCACCTTTTTGAATTCTTTGAGAGATTGGGGACTTCAGAAATATTGGAACACCAACAAGATGAATACACACAGCTTTGATAATAAATGGATTTATTATAACAAAGATAAAAATGGATAATCAATATATACAAATATGATATGGTGTGTGTGTGCGTGTGTGTATGGCCTAGCTTGTTGCTAGCTAAAACAAAGGAATGTTATCTAAATAGAACAAAGGATTAGCTCTGTTGCTAATGTGTGCTTGTGTGTGTGTGGGAAGGACTTGACCATGTGTTTAGCCTCGTGTAGCTAACTACACGTGGTGGAGGCCTAGATTAGCCTTGTGTTGCTAGTGTGTGTTTGTGAAAGGCCCTATGGCCTAGCTAAAGTGTGTTTGTTAGGCCTGGTGAGGCCTACTGAGCACGTGTTGCTAAAGACAAAGGAATTAGCCGTAGCTAACTAGGGTGTGTTTGTGAGTGGCCACGTGGCCTGAACAAAAAGCTAGCTTGTAGATTTCTAGCTGAGGTGTGGTTTATCAGGCCTGATGGCCTGCTGAGCACATGGTAGGCCTTGATTAGCTTTGTGTTGCTAAGCAGACAAAGGGAAGCTGTAGCTAACCCACTAGCTCATAACCGTACTGAATCCACTGAAATCTTGATGAGATCAAGATGTATAATAATGAAATTAAAATGTTAGTAAGAATAAGAGAGAGAGAAGCATGCACAGCCTGTCTATTAAAACAATTGAGATTAAAACAAAAACAGAACAATTCAACACGCTGCGTGTTTAACAGTGTAACAGATAAACCTGGGTTTAAATTCACACTATTTCAATAAAGCTAAATTCCTAAGACTAGCTTAATTATTATGCCCAAATATATTTTACTCAATATCTTGCCTCTAGCAAAGTTCTGAGAAGATGTTCGCCGTTGCAGAGCTTCGCTGTTGATGAAGCATGTGAGTCGATTCCGTGAGTCGATTCCGTGGACAGAAAACTTCTCTTGATCCGACGCGTCGTTCGTGATGAAAGGAAAGTCTCTGATTAATGTGCACAGAACTTCAATCAGGAGGAATTCTGGTCGCTCCTAATTACAAATTAAAACTGCGTTTGAGCTGCAGTCGTGACGTCACTTCTAATACGAATAAACCGGTTGTAACTCAGGTTGAGTTTAAAGATTGCGCTATTCTGGACTTTTACCTTGGCCAGTGGTTAAGCACAGAACGCGCTGGATGATGGATCTTGCAAGAAAAAGGTGTTTTCGGGTTTGAGAGCATCTTTTTATGCGTCTAGATTCCTTGGAATCCGGACGCGAGAGACAAAGAGCGGAGCTTCCGCCTGGACTTATGCGCGCATGGCGGACTGACGTAGATGATCCCGCCCACGCGTGACATAGGTCACGCGGAAGAGGACTGGGAGTTGTAGTTCTTAGAGCCAAAATGGCGGCATGATACCTACACCCCCCTTCGCAGACGCTCTGCGCGCACCTCCCAAAAATTGTGACCACCTCAGACAGCCTCGCAGACAAGAGGGCTCTGATTGGTCCACTCTACATCCGCTGTACACGCACTTCCGCTTCCCTACTTTCCCGGTTTGGTTTGTGTTCACGACCGCCATTTTTAAAAACACGAGCGAAGATGGAGCAGCACGAAGAGCAGTTGATCGAGGAAGTACGTAATACATCTATACAACTCCAGTTCTAGTCATTATAAGTAACCGGAGGATAAACACTCCACTAACCACACCCACCAACTACTCCTAGCAATTTCGCGACTTCGCGCCCCCTTGCGTTGTGGCGGTGAATAACATCGCGCACGCCTATTACTCCCCGCTCAATGATAAATTACAACTGTCTGCGAAAAGCTATCTGCGAAAGCCTTGTCGCAAGAGCATGCAGAGGCCTTCAGTCTATCGTAAAAGAGCTCGGGCCCAGAGAAGGTGGTGGTGTTTCTGGATATTGTTTATATCTGGTTTTAACTTGCATTTGTGGATGCAGTAATGAACTGTTTTCACAGACGATGGTTTTCTGAAGTGTTCTTGAGCCCATACAGTGATTTCCACTACAGACACATGTCTGCTTTTAATGTAGTGTCGCCTGAGGGCCTGAAGATCACAGGCATCCAGTGTCAGTTTTCAGCCTTGTCTCTTGCTTACAGAGATTTCTCCAGATTCTCTGAATCTTTTAATGATATTATGTACCATAGATGATGTGATCCCCAAATTCTTTGCGACTTTACATTGAGGAATGTTATTCTTAAATTGTTGTACTGTTTACCCACACAGTCTTTCACAGAGCAGTGAACCCCTCCCCATTTTTACTTCTGAGAGACTCCGCCTCTCTGGGATGCTCTTTTTATACCCAATCATGTTACTGATCTGCTGCCAATTAACCAAATTAGGTGGGTTTTTTTTTTGCATTACACAACTTTTTCAGTCTTTTGTTACCCCGTCCCAACTTTTCTGAAACGTGTTGCTGACATCAAATTGAAAATGAGCATATATTTTTCAAAAAACAACAAAATTTCTCAGTTTCTACATTTTATATGTTGTCTTTTGTGCTATTTTCAATGAAATATAGGGTTTCCATTATTTGCAAATCTTCACATTCTGTTTTTACTTATGTTTTACACAGTGTCCCAACTTTTTTGGAATTGGGGCTGTACTTTTTTTTTTTTAACACGACCTAAAATGTATGTGAAGGTTTCCTGTTCACAGTAATACTTTAGTCGTATTTTGTCAGAGTTGTGACTCATACAGTTTTAAATAGCAGAGTTCAGTAGAACTAATGAAGCTCCTTGGATGAGCGCCAAAGTGTCATGATTATGTTCACCAGGACATTTTCTATAAGTGAGATTTTTGCCACCGTCTATAAGCAAGGCACAATATGTACCACCATAGATAAGAAATGATGTCACATACTTACATAAATAATAGGAAATGTGATGCATCATTGTGGATAATTTCAGTTCTGACCTGCTTTGTTCTGTTCAAATCACTTGCAAGATGATAATTTTATTTCATCTAAAGTCGGACACCATGTCTAAGTTTTCTACTGCTGCCTTGAAATCAGTTTGTGGTGCCATAACCGGGCTCAAATGTTTCGTCAAACCATTATCATGTGGCCTAATGAAGCACATAATGGTAAAGGGTGTACATTACATTTTTATTGGACCGCTAGATCTGCCTTACATTACACTGTGTTTATCAGATGCTCTTAGCCAGAACGTGATGGATGCAAAGGCTTAATTAGCATCAGATTAAATTCAGTAGAAGTCAGGGGCATTTGAGGACATCGCTCTGTCTCAGTGTGAGTAAAGGCAGCATGCAGCAGCCTCATCAGCATTTAGCTTCTAACATCGAATCATAAATTTTGTTGTCACAAATAGCATGACTATTAAAACACTACTCTAGATTACTATTTCAAGATAATATCCATTAAATAATCGAGAGCTTACAAGGATTTCGGTCATTGCTCTTTCTGAGGTCTTATACCAGACAGACTGAGAGACACGGGGGTTAAAAAAAAAAAAAAGGAGTGGCATCATGAAAATACATAATTAACTAAAGGCACCTCACAAGTATATCTATAAAGAGTCTACAGCTCTATGGTTTCATAAATGGGTTTACTTTAAGCAAGACAAATTCATAAATTCCACATAATTGGTTAGATGTATTTTTGGCGTGATTATTTATTTAGACATTGTGGACACAATCATAGAATACTTAAGTATATAGAGGATATATGCAGTTTGTCTTAAGGCAGCACGGTGGTGTAGCGGTTAGCGCTGTCGCCGCACAGCAAGAAGGTCCAGGTTCGAGCCCCGTGGCCGGCGAGGACCTTTCTGTGCGGAGTTTGCATGTTCTCCCCGTGTCCGTGTGGGTTTCCTCCGGGTGCTCCGGTTTCCCCCACAGTCCAAAGACATGCAGGTTAGCTTAACTGGTGGCTCTAGATTGACTGTAGGTGTGAGTGTGAATGGTTGTCTGTATCAGCCCTGTGATGACCTGGCGACTTGTCCAGGGTGTACCCCGCCTCTCGCCCGTAGTCAGTTGGGATAGGCTCCAGCTTGTCTGCGACCCTGTAGAACAGGATAAGCGGCTACAGATAATGGATGGATGGATGGATGGATGGACATGCACAGAAGCATTTCTTTGTTCGCCGGTGGTGCCCACAGTAAACTGTCGCAGTGAATGGAAAATGCCATCAGATACGTTTTACATGTAAAACTTCCGCGCTAGCAAGAGACTGTGACAATTTGTAAACAAATCCTATAATTGTTCCATCAAATGTGTATGTATAATAATCATAATATTGGCTGGCTTTTTTTCATGTTACATCAGATATATTCCATTCAGTTAGCATGATACTGAACGCGGCTTTGACTTGTTCAGTATCATGCTAGCTGAATGGAATATATCTGATATACCACTCAACGCCAGCCAATATTATTTAAATATGCCACTCAGATCTGCGATGTATTTCGTATGAAAAATGCAAATTTTCAACACGAGAAGATAAACTTCATATCTTCAAGCCAACATGTGATTTTCTTTTTATTACAGAGGCACATTCACAAATAAAAAGTACCCAAATTTATCAAAGCAATTCATCGAGATCCTCATGAGTGACATGTTGAAAAATAAGTCCCGGGTGTAGTTCGTATGAAAATATGAGCGGTGTATTTCCCAGTAAAACATCCATCCATCCGTTATCTGTAGCCACTTATCCTGTTCTACAGGGTTGCGGCCAAGCTGGAGCCTATCCCAGCTGACTATGGGTGAGAGGTGGGGTACACCCTGGACAAGTCGCCAGGTTATCGCAGGGCTGACACATAGACACAAACAACCATTCGCACCTACGGTCAATTTAGAGCCACCAATTAGCCTAATCTGCATGTCTTTGGACTGTAGGGGAAACAGGAGCACCCGGAGGAAACCCACGCAGACACGGGCAGAACATACAGACTCCACACAGAAAGACCCTCGCCTCACCGGCTGCTGGGCTCGAACCCAGAACCTTCTTGCTGTGAGGCGACAGTGCTAACCACGACACCAGTGCCGCCCCCAGTAAAACACTTGTTTCCATATAGTTGTGCTGCAGTATTCGACTCATGATTCTTCTCATAATTCCCAATGCGTGAAATCTAGGAATCGATTCTCTATTTCCCCTTTTCCACCAAAGCAGTTCCAGGGCTGGTTCGGGGCCAGTGCTTAGTTTGGAACCGGGTTTTCTGTTTCTGATTGGCCAAGTGCAATTGTATTCTATCTTGCTTCTTCTTCTTTTGGCTGCTCCCGATTAGGGGTCGCCACAGCGGATCTTTCATCTCCATTGCTCCCTGTCTTCCACATCCTTCTCTACCACACCTGCCACTTTCATGTCCCCTCTCACCACATCCATGTCTCTCCTCTTTGGCCTTCCTCGTTTTCGTTTGCCTGGCAGCTCCATCCTCAATATTCTCCTTCCAACATGCTCTGCATCTCTTCTCAGGATGTGCCCATACCATCTCAGTCTCATCTCTCTTAGCTTAATTCCCAAGCTCTCCACGTGTGCTGTCCCTCTGATGTGCTCGTTCCTTATCCTGTCCAACCTCGTCACTCCCATCGCAAACCTTAGCATCCTCAACTCCGCCATCTCCAACTTTGCCTCCTGTCTCTTCGTTAAGGGTACGGTCTCCAATCCATACATCACAGCTGGTCTCACTACTGTCTTATACATCTTACCTTTCACTTTTGCTGGGACTTTCCTATCACAAATGACTCCCGAAATCCTTCTCCAACTGCCTGCACTCTCTTTCTCACCTCACTATCACAGCCCCCATTTTCCTGCACAGTTGACCCCAGGTATTTGAATTCACCAACTTTCTTTACGTCTACTCCTTGTATCTTCACTATACTCTCATCCCCATTCTCATTGATGCACATGTATTCTGTTTTGCTACTGTTCACAATTGTACACAATTTAAAAAAAAAAGTAATCGTGCATATATGGTGTAGCGGTTAGCACGGTCGCCTCACAGCAAGAAGGTTCCGGGTTCGAACCCAGCAGCCGGTGAGGGCCTTTCTGTGTGGAGTTTGCATGTTGTCTGTGTGGGTTTCCTCCGGGTGCTCCGGTTTCCCCTACAATCCAAAGACATGCAGTTAGGTTGACGTAGGGCGGCCTTGGGCTGAGATGCCCTTGAGCGACGTACCGGACCCCTGACTGCTCCCCGGGCGCTCTACTGCTCTAGGTGTGTGTGCGCGCGTGTGTTCACTGCTTCAGATGGGTTAAATGCAGAGGCAGAATTTCACTCTGCTTGAAGTGTGCGTGCAAGGTTTCTTCTTCTTAATAAAGTGAAATCAAGTCAGATCTTCCACTTTTGTTGAAAACCTGCAGGCGTTCTGAGTTCAGTCCTATGCCTGAGAGTTTCAGTGATCAGACACATACCCCTTTTCCACCAAATCAGTTCCAAGGCTGGTTCGGGGCTGGTGCTGGTTCACAACTCGTTCAACTTGCGAGCCAGCTGAGAGCCAGTTTGCTTTTCCATCGCTCGCGGTGCTAAGGGGAGCCACGTCGTTACGTCGCTGTACACGTCAGTTACGTCGCTACGTTTGCATAAACCTTGGCGAGAATATCGAAGCAAAAACAACACGGAAACAGCAGCAGCAACAACAACAACAACAACAATAATAATGGATGACTTCGCGTTTGCTGCTTCTCGTCGCTTAAAAATGGTGATCTTTCGCGGTCTTGTTATTGTTGTTGGTCTTAACAACTCCGCCCCCCGCTGACATAAGCGGTTCTTTCCTCTGGCCCAGCAGAGAGTTGGTGCTAGCCTGGAACTGGTTTTTCTGGCCCCAGAGCCAGTTCTTTGTCAGTGGAAACAGAAAACCCGGTTCCAAACTAAGCACTGGCCCCGAACCAGCCCTGGAACTGCTTTGGTGGAAAAGGGGCATGAGTGAGGCACCTGGGTGCTGTTAGCATGGCTGGTATGTATGTGTGTGTTCACCGGTGTGCTTTCTGCAGTGTGTCATTGTCTCTGAGTGGAAATGAGGATTACGCCACAGCTCCTTACTCCGTCTCTTTAAACGGTGGAGTGAGTGAGAGTGAGTGTGTTCTAGTAGGAGGGAGGAAGGAAGGAAGGGAGGGAGGGTCATTGGGTTCATTCCCATCCCGTATTGATGCAGCGCCCTCTAAAGAAATGCAGGATTGGATGATTTCTCTCCCTCTGCTGTTTCATCAAGCTGGCTGGGCTTTTAGCAGGCTAGAGATAAGTGTCAGATATGCACCAAGGAGGAGGGAGAAACAAAACAAAACAAAGCAAAACAAAACAAAACTGCAGGCGTGTAATCAGCTGATAATTCGGCTGTGTGCATGCGATCTGATTTGACCTTTCATTCAGGACACGGAGCCGCGATCAGCTGATGACCAGCCTGGCAGCTGCCATTTTTTTTGCAGGTCAATCGAGGTTTCGCTTCAAACTTGTCAAGCCGACTAAAGCCAAAACCATCGAGCTGAGCTCGCTGCTCCGCCGGCATCTCGGAGATGGAGAGGAAACCGGGCCGAGGTCGGGAAATCTGAGCGAGCATGGCCGACGGTAACGCGACAGAGATGGACAGAGGGAAAGCCAGGATTCCGGGCGACTCGTTTCCGAGAGGCGGGTACACACAGCAGTACAGCAGCACGGCTGCTCTTCCTCCAGCCCTGCAAGGTCCTGATATCCAGGAGCTCGCGTCCAAACGCGTCGACATCCAGAAGAAGCGCTTCTACCTGGATGTGAAGCAGAGCGCACGGGGCCGCTTCCTGAAAATCGCCGAGGTGTGGATCGGCCGGGGCAGGCACGACAGTGTCCGGAAGAGCAAGCTGACGCTGTCCATGTCCATGGCTCCGGATCTGAGGTACTGCCTGGGGGATTTCATCGATTACTACGCGCACGTAGGCCTGCGAGGCGGCCACGCGTCGCGGCCCGAGGAGCCGAGTGACGGCGCGCAGAGGAGGCGGCAGCCTGATCACGCGTCGCCCAGCGGCTCAGCGGCGTCTGAAGAGCCCGCGCACCGGGTCCTCAAGAGCGAGTCGATCGAAGGCGACAACCGGAAGTACTATCTGGATCTCAAAGAGAACCAGCGTGGCCGGTTTTTGCGCATCCGACAGACCGTGAGCCGGGGGCAGGGCGCAGTCGGGTACTACGGCCAAGCCGTCGAACAGACCATCGTGCTGCCCGCACAGGGCTTAATCGAGTTCCGGGACGCGCTCTCGCAGCTCATCGAGGACTACGGTGATGAGCGCGAGGCCAACGGGAGGAGCGGCGGAAGAGCGGAGCGCGAAGCAGCGTGCGCAGAGCTTCCCGAAGCCGCATCCTTCCGCGTCGACAACAAGCGCTTCTACTTCGACGTCGGTTCCAACAGGTACGGAGTGTTCCTCAAGATCAGCGAGGTGCGCCAGCCGTACCGGAACACCATCACGGTGCCGCTGAAAGCCTGGGCCCGGTTCGGCGAGAACTTCATCAGGTACGAAGAGGAGATGAGACGCCTGTTCACCTGCCGCAAAGAGAAGCGGACAGACGCGCAGGCGGACAGCGAAGAGCGCGAGGATTGACGGCGGCCCGCCAGCTATGTTCTGTTGCAGTATGTCACAGTGTTCCGGTTCCTACAATTATCCTCATACATACTTCAAACAGTGTACCTCTCTCTAGTCTGTTCAAGTACCGTACTGTACTGTACAACTCCAATCAAACACAATAGCACTTTTACATTCAGCAGTACTGTTTTTTTTTTTCCGTTTAGTTTATCAACGGTTGGCGTTTGCTTGAAATCAGGTCGTGTCTGAGCGAGAGTTCTTTGTTTTGCTGACGGTCTAAACACGAGATGGGAAGAAGGGCCACATGGATATTCTTACATTCAGTAATCTGCAGTCACACGTGAGTGAGTGCGCATGCGCGCGCCTGGCCAGGCGTGTACGGTACTCTCGCGCGATTCATTGACTCTACTCGCCCAGAATTAGTGCACTATATCCAGCTTGTGCAAACGATGCATGACCACATGCAGTATCTACTGTATGAATAGAAAACCGGTTTTAGTCAAAGGGTTTTAGCAGAACGCATCAATCTGGCATGTTGGATGACGCCGGGATCAGACTACATGACCTTTACGAAAATCTACCATGGTTTACTATGGTTTTACCATGGTTTTTATGTAGTAACCATGATTCTACCATGGTATCTCATGGTTATTCTAAGTACTATGAACCAACCATAGTATTACTATGGTTCATCCATGGTAGTAACCATGGTTCTACTATGGTATTTCATGGAGATTCTAAGTACTATGAACCAACCATAGTATTACTATGGTTCATCCATGGTAGTAACCATGGATCTACTATGGTATTTCATGGTGATTCTAAGTACTATGAACCAACCATAGTATTACTATGGTTCATCCATGGTAGTAACCATGGATCTACTATGGTATTTCATGGTGATTCTAAGTACTATGAACCAACCATAGCATTACTGTGGTTTATCCATAGTACTGGCAGTAGCTGTGGTAGCATCATAGTTGTATGTGTAATAGGTCATAGTAACTACGAAATTAGTTTAAAAAGGGATAGTATGGTTTTTTAAAGGATGCACTAACTGTAGTATTACCATGCTTTCGTCCAACAGTCAATGCTGTAGAGAAGGATCTCGATTAACAGCCCAGATACATTAACATTTACTTAGAACCTAAAAATTTAAGTGAACATTGAGGTAAAATGCACCATGGTTTTCATGGTTACCCAGAAAACCATGAATAACTATAAACCATGGTAAAACCATGGTTAGTTTTCATAGTAAAACCATGGTTAATTTTCTTTGTCTTTTACAAACGGTCAGATTTAGCGCCACGACACGACAAGTCTGACCCCGATCAACGATTAAGAAGAAACCTTTATTTGTCACGTGCACACTTGAAAAGTCATGTGGCGCATCGGGCGGCGCCGTAGCCCTCGGCCTCTCGCCTATTACATAGCTAGGGTTACAGTGGGGGGGCTAGTCCTTTGGTAACCACGACAGTTTAACTCCCCACTCGCACCTGTATTGCAGCGTGCCTTGTCAGATGGTAGTAGGTACCATTTTTATGATGGTCTTTGGTATGGCCCGACCGTGAATAGAACTCCCGATCGAGAGGCAGACACGCTAACCACTAGGCACACTTCAAGCACAGTGAAATTCATCCTCTGCATTTAAAGCCTAGGTCACAACCGGCCGTACGTGCTCCTACGGCCGGTCTACGTGCAAAAAAACGCAAGAAACGCAGCACGTGTGACGTGCTGATTTTCGAGCCGTAGACTGGCCGCAGAGGTTCTTTGTCATGTCAAACAAACTCTATGGGCGCTTACGTTTTTTTCAGGTTGCAAGACAAACGTCCGTCTTTCTCCACGAACAAAAAAACCGCAGCGATTTGGGAAACGCCAAAAATCGCACGGCCAAAAAATCGTACGTCTGGTTGTGACCTAGGCTTAACCCATCTGAAGCAGTGAACACACACACCCAAAGCAGTGGGCAGCCACACTAGAGCGCCCGGGGAGCAGTCAGGGGTCAGGTACCTTGCTCAAGGGCACCTCAGCCCAAGGCCGCCCCACGTTAACCTAACTGCATGTCTTTGGACTGTGGAGGAAACCGGAGCACCCGGAGGAAACCCACGCGGACACGGGGAGAACATGCAAACTCCACACAGAAAGGCCCTCACCAGCTGCTGGGTTCGAACCCAGAACCTTCTTGCTGTGAGGCGACCGTGCTAACCACTACACCACTGTGCCGTTATTTGTGTGTTGTAAGAAGGTTCTAGGTTCGAGTCTAGCGGCTGACAGGGGCTTTTCGGTGTGGTGGAGTTTGCACGTTGTTCCCGTCTCTGTGCGGGCTTCTTCCGGGTGCTCCGGTTTCCCTTACATGCAGGTTAGGCTAATTGGTGGCTCTGAATTGACCGTAGGTGTGAGCGTGAATGGTTGTTTGTTTGTGTCAGCCCTGTGACGATCTGGCGACTTGTCCAGGGTATACCCCGCCTCTCGGCCATAGTCAGCTGGGATAGGCTCCAGCTTGCCCGCGACTCTGCACAGGATAAGCGGCTACAGATAATGGATGGAATGGCTCTCAAGGAACACGTAGGAGTTGTCTGACTAGGTGAAATATTCCTGCTGTTTAAAATGCAAAATATTCTGAAATGCTAGCCTTTTCATCTGGGTGGTGTGGGGCGTCTCAGACACCACATCACTGTTCATCGATTATATCACACTACAAGGCCCGTTCATCATTCCCGACATTCATAATCGGGTCCGACGCTGGAAATTTGTCAGCCTCGACAAAATCGTGTTAAAGTTGTGCTGAATCCGTGTCGTCTGATCCCGGCATAAGACACATTATTATAACACCATGCCAGAGACAGTACTATACGTTATTCTTGGAAAAACAGTTTTCAAATATTAACATGTCAGCAATATATACCTCCTGGATATACTAATACACACCATACTTCTCCTAACAATTCAGAAGAAAGGTTCAACCAAACTAATGTCAGTCTAATAAACATGTAATGATCCAGACTGCTTGCTTTTGTTAGATTTTTCAGTGGCTCGTTCAGCAAACATACAAATATCACCCCAGTACTTTTAATATTACCATGTTTAAAGAAAGGTTTACCACATGGAGACTCATTTGGTCAATGGGTCTGTTGAAGTCAAAAGAGGGTTTCATACTTGGATTACAATACTCTTACAGATTTCCTTATAAAGCTATAAATATTAAAAAAAAAACAAGATATGAAATTAATATTGAAATATCTGACTATAGATAAGAGTTAATTGATCATATACCCAATATCATGAGCACAATAAGTTTAAAACGTGTAAATAGGTCTCCAATAAAGATTAATATAAAAAAGAACACTACTGTTCACATAAATGTGAGCCCATTTCCTCCTCTCTGTATCATCTGAGAGCGATAATAGCAATAGTCACTAGCTGAAATTAAGAGAATCAACAGATCTGGTAGATTTGTGGTATGTGGTTTCAGCAGTAATGTACCTAGACTTCAATTTTGATATTGGTTTAATTGCTTGGGAGAGTTTGTGTTCTCCAAACACAGACCCAGTTTACACAAATTACAGAAATGTGCATGTTTTAGCTCAATTACAAGCTGGATTCACACATACCTACAATTTAGGTTCAGATATTGCCTTGAATTAAGGCAGAGAGAAATGTCATTAACCCTGTATTATTATTATTATTATTATTATTATTATTATTCATAGAGACGTGAAAGACGCAAGTGTTGTGAAAATGTGGAGATGAATTTAACAGCACTGAAGACCTGCTTATTATTTAACATTGTCATACAATTCTTAATAGCGGATGACCAGTGGATAGCCACGTCATAGCTTAAATAATAACGTTATTAAATACAAAACTTACAGGATATTATTAAGGGCTTTACAGCATGCATTTTTAAAAAGGGGATTACATATCACAACTGTTTTCACAGCTGTAAAGTTCTTTTCAAAGGTGTTAACCAACGGAAGACATGTAATAGCGCTGTCTTGGCGTTGCCAGTTCCCTTTTGAGGACAGCACAAATGTTTAAAGCACTCTTATATTAATAACACTCAATAATGTTTGTCTTTTGATTTATTTTCATTCCAATTGTATGCATTGCCGGTGTTGTGCAATCGCTGTGGAAACGTAGGAGGACACAGTAAATCTGAAAGAAAGAAAGAAAGAAAGAAAAAAAAAGGCGTGTTCAGAATGTTCGAGATTTTAATAGAATAGTGATGTTTATAAGGCGATAGTGCAATGAAAGCAGCATTTCTCATTAAGTCACTTATTAACCTCTAAATTGACTCCTTCAATGCCTTTTCTATGAGGACATATTTGTCCTCATAGCACAACTAAACTTAGAGGTTAACTTCCTGAAACAGATAAACTCCCTCTTGCCGTACTTATTAAGAGCGTGTGTGTTGAGAAATACGCTCAAGCATCTTCACGTATGCAAATATTGTCCAGCTGACAAAAAAAGCAATCCTTTCCTCAATTCCTATTGGTTCTTAGTGCTTTAAATGAATTAAGTAGTGGGTTTTTTTGGACCCTCTGTGATTTTAGATCACTTTTATCTATTTCTCGCAATGAACGAAAGGAAACACTATAATGTGGGCTTAGCTCACACGAGGACATTGAGACATAGGCAGCACTTCCCACGAGCACTTTATTTAAACAGCACTTTTAGCTGCTGCTACCGTCGCTGCTTTTGCTATTCAATCTTACACGGAGGATCTGTTTCTCATCTGTAACTACGTGACGACAAGAAGGGTCTCGTTCATTTCAAAATAGCGACAATCATACATGTAAAACAAACAAACAAACAAACAAACAAACAAAAACACAATCTCACTATAAGTATTTACTGATAAAGAAAATACAGCACATAAAAATGCCCTGTAGATTATTACGTGACATTGATATAACGTTAGCGTTTTATGACCGCTAAGGTCTCGCAATGCAAAAGAAAGAAAGCAACGAAACAAAACATATACTGACTCTATAATTGGTACTTCATTGGGATTCCTCCTTTCAGTCCACTCATACATACTGTATGATGAGAGTTGCCTCAAGTGCAACATTTCCGCTAGCAGTGCACTTGTGGTTTGTATTTTCTGGGCATGGATTACACCTAGCTTCCGTCTAAACCATCAGTAGGAAGATAGTCCAGGAGTAGTCCAGAAAACCTGCCCTGTCTGACGATTCATCTTGCTTTCTTTCATTTACACTTTGTCAACTGTGGTTTATTACCTCTATTATGAATTATTTCTTTTTCCTAGTCTTTTTTTTTTTTTTTAATCTTTCAGGGCTCACTCATTCTGGGCATTGACACAGCGTAGGGTCTATATTCCAGTTAGTTGATAATATCAGAATTATTTCTAAGTTAAAAGGCTGTACCCTTGAAAAAGTGACAAAGGAGTAAAGGCCATAAAGGATTTTACCTCTAACCAATGGATAGAACAGATAAAACAAACGCAGAACAGATTTTAAAACAAATATACATATATATGCACTTTAAAACTGTATACACGTTTGTTCCCTTGACCTCAAAGAAATATCTAAAATGATGATGTATGGAAAACGAACACAGGTCTATAGTATGTCGTATGGTACCATTTTATTTCAGGTGGTCTTGGTATACAGACGTTGTGTTTGCTTTATCACTCGTTTACACGATTTTTCTTTTCTAGTCGTTCAGGATGATTTTGCTAGACATTTGAGAAATTCAGTAATCCGTGAGGCTGTTTGAAAAAGTTAGCCTAGTACATCGCAGCTATCTTAGTTAATCGTGAAACTTGAATTCACTGAATTGGACTGTTACAACGTATTCGAGTAACACTTTTTACCCATAAGCCTTAAAATCATTACAATGTGATTGTAATGATTTAGTTTAGGTTTATGATTTGTTGGTACGATTTTGCGATTTTCGTTCATCACCAACATGTTTGTCCTTGTAGTTCTTTTCAGGAACATTTCAGGCCTAGCAAGCAAACGTTCGGATTTTGTAAGGCATAGCTGAGCATTCCTGTAGAATGAGTAACGAATTCAGTAACGGCAGTTTCAAAATAGCAGTCCAGCCAAAGGTCACAGGCCTCTTTTTGTGATGATAAAAGATAGTTAGATGTAGGTAACGTGCTGTAAAGGTGTAGAAGCTTTATTGATTTTTTTTTCCTTTTTCCTTTGTGTTGATTCCAGCATCTCTGCTGCAATTGGAACTTAGAAGTAGTGTTCGATAAAGGTTTAAAAAGAAATGGTGAAATAAAAAATGTTTCGGTGTATCTTTTTTGACAACGTAACGTACATCATTAGTGTGTCCTCCTGTAGTACTCTAGAGTATTCTAAGACTCGAAACAAGAAAGCAATTTGTTCTGTATTGTAGCACTTTCTTTATCGTGTGTACTGTATTAGTTCCAGTTTAATATGTATGGTACTGTATGAATATTCATTAATTGCCTTGTAATGTTCGTAAAAGGTTGCAACATATAGGATATGTATCTGAAGGTTACATAATGTTTTTTTTTTCTTTTTATTGTTGTTGTTGTTTTGTTTTGTTCTGAAGTTCATGCATGCCGACAGTTGGGTCCTGTCTAACTCTAAAAAAAAAAAAAAAAAAAATATGGTGCTATAATACATAAAGGTGCTCATATGGACCACAGCTGCATGCATGTCGAGTGAAAAATTGATAAAGTAGAGCAAACGTGATGCTAGCCATTGGTCAGTCACAAAACAAGATATCCTCCATGAGCAGAAGTGGGTTCGTGTAACTGTAAATTGCACAAACAGTCAGTTAAAAACCTCAACATCTTGACTGACCGAGAAACAGTAAGACTGCATGACAGTTGTGTCAATTTGCACCAGCAGTAGAGTGCAGTAACCATCAGCCCATCTGAGAATTATGGGAAAATACAGATGATACAGATCATTCTCATGTTTAAAAGCTTTGTCAAGGATACCTGCACCAAAGGAAACGCTGAGAATGAAATGCCTATTTACAGTTACGCAACCTTTGTGTGAATAAATTCCAGAAGATCCATAGACAATCTAATTAAAATGAAACCTTTTTATGCTCATGTTGAAAATGTTTTTGTCTTTTTTTAATCAACTTGTGTCACAGAGTATAAGAAAAGAGATCGCTATATATTGCAGATTGTTAAGTGGAAAGATCTGTAAGCCTATGCTTTTAAAACAAAGGAGAATGTGGTTATGTTGGTTGTATCTATCTTTGTTTCTTTTAATAAAAATCAAAGAACAGAAACTGAATGGGACAGTATGTGGTCCGCTGTGTTTTCATCTATATACAAGTAAAGATATTTAAATGAGTAATAAATCTCTCTCTCACACACACACACACACACACACACACACACACACACACACACACACACACACACTCGACTCAGTGTTCAGGGTTCTTCAGTCTTTGTGCTTGTGTTCAAATCCATTTATAGCAGAAGATTAAATATGTTTTGCCCTGGGGAAACCTTTCACATGGAGATTTTCTTCTGTACTGTTTATAGTTCTGAAAACTGCAGGTTTTCCTGAATTGAAATTCTTCTCTTTTGTTTGTACAGTACCAGTTAAAAGTTTGTACACCCCTACTCATTCATAAGGCAAAATTTTTTCTGTATTTTGACTATTTTCTACATTGTAGAACAATACTGAAGACATCAAAATTATGAAATTTTGATGGCATCTGGAACATATATGGAACTAGACAGGGACACTCTAACGAGTGCAAACCCCGCCTTTTCCCTATTAAAATACATTGGGCGAAAATTTCGAAGTTCTGCCATGACCTTGACCTTTGACCTTTGACCTCCAAAATTTAATGGTTTCCTTCCTGGGTGATTGGCAACACGTACAAAATTTGGTCCAAATCGATCCATTGGTTCTTGAGATATCTTGCAGACACACAGACAGACAGATACACACACACACACACACAGACTGACGCAGGTGAAAATAATAACCCCTCCGACTACTGTCGGCGGGGTTAATTATATGGTAAACAAAAAGTGTAAAGAAAACAAATTATGTTTCATATTTTAGGTTCTTCAAAGTAGCCAGCGTTTACCTTGATGACGCTTTGCACACTATTGGCATTATCCTAACCAGCTTCATGAGGTCGTCACCTGGAATGCTTTTCAATTAACAGGTGCCTCGTCAAAAGTTAATTAGTGCAATTTCTTGCCTTCTTAATGCGTTTGCGAACAAACCGTTAATAGTAAATAATAAAAATACAGTAAACAGCTCAATACAACAGCTGCAGTAATCTATATTTTGTCAAAACCCACTGAACTAAGTAAAGAGAAACGACGTCCGTCATTACTTTAAGACATGACGTGTCCTTTAATAAATAAAAATAAATAAAAAACCTTGAATTAGAAAGTGTGTCCAAACTTTTGACTGGTACTATATCTCAGCCAGAAGTAGAATATTTAACACTTTAAAATCTATTTACTCTTAAAAAGTGAAAAGAGAACATTCTAAATATTTTGACAAGCATTATCTGATTACAATGTGCAAATGCAAAAAAAAAAAAAAAAAGGTACTTAGCTACATGGCTATTCAGCAACTTGATAATCATAAGATTTACTGTATGAGGAAAAGATGCATAACTAGGAAGATTTTAGACATCTTTAGGCAATTTTTATCTCAGCGCTTGATAAACTGGCTCCTTAATTACCCAACATGGTGAAAGTAGATTAGGCAAGATATAAAAGTAAAATAAAGCATTTCCATGTCATTTTGTTGAACTATATTTATGGTTTATTAAAGTTGGGGTGTCAAATTATGTTACGAGAAGAACAACAACAACAAAAAACCATTCTGGCCAAAATGTTTTCATGTTTAGTTTGTTTTCCAGCATTCCCCAAGCTACTGCACATGACAAGTTGATCATCAGTTGGTACCATGTTGAGATCTAAAAATGGCTGAAGAATCAGCAAGATTAAAGTGTTTACAGGTCACGGCCAAAAGGGCTTGGCACTGAAGTACTCTCTGAGGTAACTATTTAAAGTGCCATTCCACCACTGGATGTATTCTTTGGCATAAAATACAATATATTTTATGAACTATAATAATACAATAATACAAAATACAATATATTTTATGACAACATGACTAGACAGAGAAATCTTTTAGCTTCAAAATGATATATCAAACATAATTTTTTGACAACGACAAGTATATTAATTTTGCGACCAAAGTCACCTACCCTTTTAATTTCCGCGCGGTAGTGAAACGTGATGTCATCGGCAGGTTCCCCTTCTTGTGTACCACGTGCCGGTCTATTTTTAGACCAGGAAACCCCCAAAATGAGAGAGTCATTTCTCCTCGTATATGGGGGCCAAAAAAATTGCGAAAAATTTTGAGTTAATCTTTCAGTTAGCTAGATTTATTGGTATTAGCTAGATTTATTGGTATTATTTTTATCGCGTTCTATCCGCCATTGCTGATAATATGTGCCACGTCACACGTCACGTGGTACACAAGAAGGGGAACCTGCCGATGACATCACGCGCGGAAATTAAAAGGGTAGGTGACTTTGGTCGCAAAATTAATATACTTGTCGTTGTCAAAAAATTATGTTTGATATATCATTTTGAAGCTAAAAGATTTCTCTATCTAGTGATACCATTTATATATGTTGTCAAAATATATTGTATTTTATGCCAAAGAATACATCCAATGGTGGAATGGCACTTTAATTACCCAACGTGGTGAAAGTAGATTAGGCAAGATATAAAAGTAAAATAAAGCATTTCCATGTCATTTTGTTGAACTATATTTATGGTTTATTAAATTTGGGGTGTCAAATTATGTTACGAGAAGAACAACAACAACAAAAAAAAAAAAAACATTCTGGCCAAAATGTTTTCATGTTTAGGTTGTTTTCCAGCATTCCCCAAGCTACTGCACATGACAAGTTGATCATCAGTTGGTACCATGTTGAGATCTAAAAATGGCTGAAGAATCAGCAAGATTAAAGTGTTTACAGGTCACGGCCAAAAGGGCTTGGCACTGAAGTACTCTCTGAGGTAACTATTTAAGGTTTTATGTAGAACGCTACAACAGAGTGTTTCCATGAGTGAACTCTTTCATCAAGCAAGAACTGTTGAGTATCAAAAGAATTCTTGAATGAGATTGTTCAAAGTCATGAATTAGAATGAATTATAATGGGGCATAATGTTATTGAACAGTTATTCACCGAAGGCGACGTGAATATCAGTGAATAATAACCGAGACGAAGTCACTGTTATTGTTCACCGATATTCACTGAGCCTGAGGCAGATAACTGTTTTAGTATAAATACACAGGTGATTATTAAAAAAAAGCATTAAAAATAAATTTATTTCAAACTTCAAAAGCGGCATGCAAATGTAATGCGTGCAGACTTGCATCGCTTACCTACGCTGGCTCACATAAAATACCGTACTTTGTTTTGAAACAGATAAAATAAATCACAATTCCACCGTACATTTGAATAGTTTTAGACTAAAATTCGTAGCATCTTTAGTGCTTTTAGGAACAGCGTTTTCTTTCATAATTTGTAATTCGTCCTCACTTACGGTGACGAAGCGATTGGCCGTCATTTTGCCGAGTTGCTCGAGGTGATTATCGAGAAAAAGTCTGAATTTCTCGACCAATCAGCACGCACGATTTTCTATAATCACTTGTGTGATTAATACTAAAGGAAAATAATCTACAGCAGAGTTAAACTCCTCCGAAAAGAAAGCTTCACCGTATCAAGGATTCAACTGACGTTTTTTTAAAAAAAAATTTGTTTATTATTAGGCTCAGATTATGTCGAGCATCAACTACACAATTACCTGTGAATGCGCTGTAACTATAGAATGCATTAGAACAAACACATTAACCTTCATCCTACCAAGTGGGGTCCATCTGGACCCCGCACCTATATGTTTGTTTGCCATTTTAAAAATATGTGACATACTGCCTCACCGTTTTATGAATTTGTCGGAATTTATGTCTTAATTAAAACACTAAAGCACCGGAAGATCAGCTTGTTGCATTGTGAAGGTATAATTAATTTGTTATTGGGGTCCAACCGGACCCCAGAGTAAAGTTTATCTGTCTTTCATTTTATAATTGAATAGCACACTGAAAGTTAACTTCTTTTATTTCTTTTATGTTCCATAATGAAACTACCAAGGCATTCCTTCTTGGGGTCCGTGTGGACCCCACTGCTGCAATAAGCACAGGCTGCAAAACAAAAGCCCTAAATTATTTTACAATTACTTTTTTGTTTTAAATTCTGTAAGAAAAGACCTAAGTTGTAATCCAGAATGTTTTACAGCTGCATGAGCTGCAAAAATCATGTATATAATGCCAATTTTTTTTGTGGCGCTATAATTTGCTACATGTATGCAAGTTATTGCAATATTATTGCAATGTTATTGCATTTATAATACATCATTGATATTCAGCCATAGTGGATTTTGTTCTTCAATAAAGTTATGTCTGTTTGCTGCATTGAATTGGTTCTTACTGCATTGATTTCAAGGTATTCCCTCCTGGGGTCCATACTGACCCCGCCTGGTAGTTCGTGTATGTAAAATTGGCTGGTAGGATGAAGGTTAAGTGTGTTCTTTATACCTTGGGCCCTTTAGTGTATTGCTGTTATTAATACAAGATGTTCTGAACAAAACTTATCTGGTGATTTTGTCTTTATAAGCTTTAATTTTAAAGAAAAGTATTGGGGTCCAAACGGACCCCACATGGTAAGATTAAGGTGTAAAATAGCATGGTAGGATGAGGGTTAATCTAAACTTATTTGAATTCCAGCCTGAACTACAATCAGAGCTGCTGTTATTGAAAATGTATCAGTTCCCACACACAATTCAAGAAAATGAAACTGGACCATTTTTTTAAACTGACTATGAACTATATGTCACCCTTGCAGCTAGCCCAAGTCAGCGCTATTTTTCAGTAATAGCCATCATGAGAGCTTTACAGAAATGGCTTTGGTACAATGTTTTGATTGTGGAAGTAGAACTGGAAACAAAGCAGTAATCCATTAGAAATCACCAATCAACGATGATAACTAGCAATTCGAATCGTTCCTTGGCTAAGTTCATGCATTTATTCCATACGTAAAGACTTTGCACGACCACTAAGCATGCTTTATGCTGAGGCTCTAATTAAACATTGAGAAAGAGGAAGTGTTAATAAAAAAACTGCAGTTTTCGATTGTGTAAGGATAGCCTTTCTCCTCCCTGAGGTCAGTTGATGCAACTGTTTCACCAGACCCCACTTCCTGTTACACGATCACTGTTCACATCAACACACAGCCTTGACACATAGTTCCTCCAGCCAACAAATCATGCTTTTCAGATATATTAATACTGCATTTTCATTGTATTAATCTGGACACTGACCTTTATTGCTGTATGACCTATACGAATATCACAACGCGGTTGGATTACGAAAAAGAAAACATTTGCTTTTCATTTGCATTCTAACAAATTAGTGTTGAAGGTCATATGTGGAGGTGGGCGAAAAAAGAAAGAAAGGAGAAAAGACAAATCTAAGACATCCACTCAGATCCGCTGATGATGCACGGGTCACCTTGCGTGAACAAATGTTTGTTTTCTTAATCAACATTAACCATCATTTATGATTTACTGATGTGAGATATCTATAAGAAAATAAAGATTGTTCTTTGAGTCTGAGGGGCCCCACCATGTAGCCGTCATGACGCCCAACCTATGTGTTTAATGCTAGCAGTGCTGGGTAATTTCCTGTGCCTTAGCTCTTCACAGTTTGAGGTCAAGCGATTTCCTTTTTGGTGTCTCACTTGATGTTCCTCAAACTCAAGTGACAAACTGCACACACAGTTCCCTACAAAGGCACTTCATACACGATTACTTACATCCTTAAGCAAGCTTTCCAAAATGGTGAGTACACAAAACCTATCATAACGAAGTACGTTTTACAATATATGAATTGTCTTTAAATTGATAACTATTGATGTGTTCGGCTGAGGTAGATTTCAGTAACCATAAGCAGATTTGAAAGTAACACCTTTTTTTTTTAATTATTATATTTGTTCACCAAATCTATATAAAAAAATTTTTTTTCTGTTATTAACTCCTGACATTACTCTCTCTAAACCTTCCATCTGTCACATTTCTGAACGTGTATTCTATGCAATTCTAGTGCATGGAAAAAACAACAACTGTCAAGCGTTGCTTTCCTCCTCTGCATTTGATCATGCTTGTGTTCAGCTGTGTTTCCTCAGAATATCTTGCACAGAGATCCATATCTGTTATTTCCATGTCTTGTCTCGTCTCGTTGTAGCGTAGTAACATGTTGCCTTAACCAACCGTTCCCTCGTGTATACGTTTTTTGATCAATAGCTAGACAGACAGCAGCAAGTCCTTTCAGGTTATTTATTGATGGAATCACTTTTAAAGGAAATATGTTTTTTAACAAATAGATGTCTTGCATGTTTACAGTCATGCAGTCACATGGTTTAAACAGAACAAATGGAGGTGCAAATGCTTATCGACAGACAGTAGTCAAAGGTCAGTTTTAAAGAGGAGTGCAACATTCAAAACAAACCATAACTAGGATGACTGTGTAGCAAGGACCGTCGCTGGCATGAAGCTTGGTGAGAATTGTTTTTGAAGTAATTGTGCATACGCAGAGATGTAATCATAAATCTTAGAACAATATGGAAGCCTACTCAGGAAGCAGTGGGCTTCAAAATTTAGCAGAAACAAGTCATCGGACTGGAAATAATTACTAATGGTCAGATTGACCTTGGCCAAAAAGACAGAAGTAATGTCTTTAGACAGATCAGTTGAAGTGCTTTGTAATTATTTGCCTATTCACCATTGTACTGGAAATGTAGAGACGGGCAAAAGTGTGTGTGTGTGTGTGTGTGTGTGTGTGTGTGTGTGTGAGAGAGAGAGAGAGACAGAGAATGATGTACCTAGTCATTTCAGATGATTATTCACTCTGTGTCGCTGTTACAAAGCCAGCAAGTAACACTTCTGCATCACAAATGGGTAGTTCTTTACAGATTAAGAGAACAGGATGCCTTTTTTTTTTTTTTACACTATAATACCATACAGTGTTTAGCGCTTTCATGTTTTAAAGGGCACTGGCATACAGAATTCAACAAGTTCAACAAACAAAGAGGTGTACTTGGTTTTCACAGGATCATCTTCTGCAGTAAGCAACTATGGAAGTACGAGGAAGGAAAGGGTCCGTCGAAATTTCCGCACCTAAGCCAGTAGGAACTGAGGCATTGAGGAACTTCACCATACCCAGGAAGAAGCGGGTGTCTGGACAAGGTTTTACCCACTTAACAAAAATACATAATGCATATTAGTCGTCTTTCTGAGAAGAAAGGATGTGCAGACTCAGTCATAACAAGGCATTAACTTTGTACTCCGTTAAACAGTCCTCCTGGAGCCTTGTCTCGAAGACAGTCATGATTACACTCTCATTCAGGCTAAACTGAGAGAATCCAGATTAGAAATGAGGAAGGAGCACGCTAACGCCTGGCTGTGGAAAGATGTAAAATTAATACACAATGATGGGTTTCTTAAGGAATTCTCAGAAAAAAGGTAAGGTAATCCAAAAGTAATAGTATATTCATTCAATAACCATTCATTAACAACTTGTTTTTCTACCTGTTTGACTTTATTGATGATTTGCTGCTTGCAGGTCAGAGATGCGTTCAAAAGGTAGACACGGGAGAGAAATGGAAGAACGTTTTTGCTTCTTGGCAGCACCTTATGAAGCAACAAGTCAAATTTACCAGTTTGGATTAAGGACTGGGAGCCAGGACCAGTATTTTTTGGGAAAGTCCTCACATGGGGTTTATTTGTTTAAGCATGTTGATGTGGCTCTGAAGCATGCAACGGCAAACACATGTAGTAGGAAAAATCTGATAGTTTTCAAGGTCGGTTTAAGTCCCAGCAAATCTGAAAGCTGTTTGTTCAGTCTGTCCTGCTTTTCTGAATTGTTATAACATTGAATAGTCTAAATTATCGTGACTGATATGATGCCTTTCATGTATTTTTATATTTATACTGAAGGTGCTCTTTGGCAAGGTGAAAAAAGTGACCCCATGTTTGGAGTGGAACAGAACCGTAGATCCTATGGTTGGCTTTGATTGTCATATGGCAAAAGATGCTGTTTCTTGTCGTGACAGTCTTTCTCAGCAAGTTTTCGGCTCATCGGTATGTTTAATAATGACACAAAGTAATACAGTGGTGCTTGAAAGTTTGTGAAACCTTTAGAATTTTCTCTATTTCTGCATAAATATGACCTAAAACATCGTCAGATTTTCACACAAGTCCTAAAAGTAGATAAAGAGAACCTCAGAAAAAGCGTTGTTGATGCTCATCAGGCTGCAAAAGGTGACAAAACCATCTCTAAAGAGTTTGGACTCCACCAATCCACAGTCAGACAGATTGTGTACAAAATATGGAGGAAATTCAAGACCATTGTTACCCTCCCCAGGAGTGGTCGACCAACAAAGACCATGCCAAGAGCAAGGCGTGTAATAGTCGGCAAGGTCACAAAGGCCCCCAGGGTAACTTCTAAGCAACTGAAGGCCTCTCTCACATTGGCTAATGTTAATGCTCATGAGTCCACCATCAGGAGAACACTGAACAACAGTGGTGTGCATGGCAGGGTTGCAAGGAGAAAGCCACTGCTCTCCAAAAAGAACATTGCTGCTCATCTGCAGTTTGCTAAAGATCACGTGGACAAGCCAGAAGGCTATTGGAAGGCTGTTTTGTGGACGGACGAGACCAAAATAGAACTTTTTGCTTTAAATGAGAAGTGTTATGTTTGGAGAAAGGAAAAAACACTGCATTCCAGCATAAGAACCTTATCCCATCTGTGAAACATGGTGGTGGTAGGATCATGGTTTGGGCCTGTTTTGCTGCATCTGGGCCAGGACAGCTTGCCATCACTGATGGAACAATGAATTCTGAATTATACCAGCGAATTCTAAAGGAAAATGTCAGGACATCTGTCCATGAACTGAATCTCAAGAGAAGGTGGGTCATGCAGCAAGACAACGACCCTAAGCACACAAGTCGTTCTACCAAAGAATGGTTAAAGAAGAATAAAGTGAATGTTTTGGAATGGCCAAGTCAATATCCTGACCTTAATCCAATCGAAATGTTGTGGAAGGACCTGAAGCGAGCAGTTCATGTGAGGAAACCCACCGACATCCCAGAGTTGAAGCTGTTCTGTACAGAGGAACGGGCTAAAATTCCTCCAAGCCGGTGTGCAGGACTGATCAACAGTTACCGGAAATGTTTAGCTGCAGTTATTGCTGCACAAGGGGGTCACACCAGATACTGAAAGCAAAGGTTCACATACTTTTGCCACTCACAGATATGTAATATTGGATCATTTTCTTCAATAAATAAATGGCCAAGTATAATATTTTTGTCTCATTTGTTAAACTGGGTTCTCTTTATCTACTTTTAGGACTTGTGTGAAAATCTGATGGTGTTTTTGGTCATATTTATGCAGAAATATAGACAATTCTAAAGGGTTCACAAACTTTCAAGCACCTCTATAAGTAAGGAATAAACACGATAAGAGAGATGTTATAGGAAAATAATCAAAAATGGGGTGGTATAATGCCACCATAATTGCACTTCCCAAAATGTTTATTTCCACTTATCCCACAGCAATTTGCCAACACTTACATTTTTATTAATTAAACAACAGGACATAGTTCTTATTAGTTTATAGTTACATTTGATGGTGTGGAACACCCAGGAAGCAAGTTAGTTCCTGTTATTACTTATGTTGTAGTGGTTATAAACAGTAGTTCTCTTTAACAGGATCTTTTTCTGTCTGTCATTATATTAACAAGAAAGAAACCCCCCCACAGCATATCGTGTTATTGTTAAACAGAAAGTGTGAAGTCCACTGTCCTGAGGTGAAAAATGTACTTTTACAAAGTGCTGACACTGGACACTCCTTCCATGAATATAATTAACAGTTATTCCACAAAATCGAGTCGTACATGAGCTGATAGCCGACGAGATACGTAGCACCAAGTTGGCTATAAGCCATGTAAGACAATATTGAGTGGAATAACTGTTTTATTCTATCCACATTCACTGGATTTTGAGAAATGGAGCATTTTTATTTTTTGCAAATTCGATAAATAAAAACTTTATCCAAAACGTCCGACAGAATCATTTACGCTTAGAATGTAAACAAATTGGTGAAATGACAGTAGAAATTTGTGAAAAATGCTATAATCATCTCATCTCATTCTCTCTAACCGCTTTATCCTGTTCTACAGGGTCGCAGGCAAGCTGGAGCCTATCCCAGCTGACTACGGGCGAAAGGCAGGGTACACCCTGGACAAGTCGCCAGGTCATCACAGGGCTGACACAGAGACACAGACAACCATTCGCACTCACATCCACACCTACGGTCAATTTAGAGTCACCAGTTAACCTAACCTGCATGTCTTTGGGAGAAACCGGAGCACCCGGAGGAAACCCACGCGGACACGGAGAGAACATGCAAACTCCGCACAGAAAGGCCCTCGCCAGCCACGGGGCTCGAACCCAGACCTTCTTGCTGTGAGGCGACAGCGCTAACCACTACACCACTGTGCCGCCGCTATAATAATCATTCTTGGAAAAAAAAAAAAAGATACGTTCTTACAATGGGTGGCACGGTGGTTAGCATTGTCGCCTCATAGCAAGAAGGTCCTGGGTTCGAGCCCAGTGGCCGATGGGGGCCTTTCTCTGTGGAGTTTGCATGTTCTCCCCGTGTCTGTGGGTTTCCTCCGGGTGCTCCGGTTTCCCCCAAAGACATGCAGGTTAGGTTAATTGGTGGCTCTAAATTGACCGTAGGTGTGAATGTGAGTGCGAATGGTTGTTTGTCTCTATATGTCAGCCCTGTGATGATCTGATGACTTGTCCAGGGTGTACCCCGCCTCTCGCCCATAGTCAGCTGGGATAGGCTCCTGCGACCCTGCACAGGATAAGCGGTTACAGATAACGGATGGATGGACGTTCTTACCATCAAATACTTTTATTCCATATTTTGTTGCTTTTTTTTGTATTTTTTGGGGTTTTGTTTTCGAGTAGAGGTTTTATTTCATCCTCGGTTGGTTCAGTAACACTCTCTGCCATTTTGCTTTTCTCTACTCACGGTATATGAGCTGATAGCCAAGCAGCAGAGTAGCCAATCAGAGCGTGCGATTGCTCATATCCAGTGAATGTGGATAGAATAATGCATAAATAGCTGTTACTATAGAAATGATAACGTACTATTGCAAGTGTATTAATATAAACCTGAATTACAGCTGACACTATTGTCAGAGCTGCTGTTACAGAAAAATAATAAACGCTTACACAACATTCAGTAGCACTGTGGTATAAAAAATAACATTGCAAAGAGCTTTGATTATACTGATGCTATTTGATTCTTGCAGGTGTTTCTGTTTGACTACAGTGAAAACCAGGAACTCAGCAAACGGCCAAGGCAATGTTTGCCATACGCTGTGGTTTCATTTAGTCCAGCCATTAATGCTACAGCACCAACGTCCATAAGTCCACCTGTTTCACCCACTAAACCTTCTGCCGGCCTTATGCATGGTACGGTAACTCACTCCATAACAAATATGTTTTCTGATAAACTACTCAATAAGAATTCACTAATTCATTCAACAATTCTTTCATTTGTTTATTCAGAACCATCTGTGATGACACACATCTGGATTTTAATAAAGCTCTGATTTTTTCCAATCTACCCTGGCAGGCCCTCGAGAGCATTTGAAAGGCTGCACTGTGGCTAAGAGAACAGGCAAAGGAGGGAATGCCACAGTAACATTCAAACGTTTTGCAACACAAGGCAGCCCAGGCGTGGAGTACCAGTCACACACTCCAAGAGCAGAGGTTAATGGAGTAGATGCTAATCCATTTCAATACGACGATCTGCAACCATGTCCTCCTTTTTTCCCTCAGCAGCCGTGTATGCCTTATTATAATACAGCAGAATATTTCAATCTTTTACTACCGTATTATGACAGTGGCATTCCATGTCAGAACTATATGGACAAGCCTGCTTTCCTTTCAAATATACACAACCCGAGCACCACAAGTATCTATGGAGGTAATACAGACACCTTGGGGGTAATACCTCAAACCTCAGCAGAAAAAATCTCCACCATAGTTTATTCATCCCGTGTGGTTAAGGACCCAAGGCTATCCAGGAAAGAAACAAACATACAGAAGAAGAGCTCAGAAGAAGAAAGAGCATCTAGTGTTCCAGAGTGTGAGGAACAGGGATGCCAGACACACTCACAAAGCCAAAAAGACGAGAATGAATTCACTTTATCTGGTGAGAAACAGTCACTGGAACTGGACAAAGAACACAAAGAGAGCAGGTTCGCTAAACCCTCACTGGGTGACCCAAGCAAATCCAATCCCACTGCACAGCCAAAGACTGAAAATATGCCTTCAATTAAGTTATTTAAGATGAAATTTCAGAAATATGCTCCATATTTCAAGATGACAGAGGAGGAGAGGCACACAGCAATATGGTCCAAAGAAAATTTAACCCCAGAGCAAAAGCAATTATTGCTTGACCATATACATTTCTATGAGATGCATCACCAAAGGTATAAACAGGGACTGCTATTTCACAAAGACACGGAGACAGAAACTGCTTTCAGTTTGTCTCATACAAAGCCCCAAAACAATGACGTCTGCCCAGCCACACTGCAACATTCCCCTTTAATGACTCAAGGAAACCAATGTGAAGTCAATCAGTCTCATATGAGACATTCAGTAAGTGCTAATGTTTCTAATTTGACACCCACAACAGTTTTGGTGGACACAGAGATAAATAAAGTAGATATTCTGAATAGAGATAATGATAAGTTGAGCCAGAACATTTGTAGACCAAAAGAAAACCGTGTGCAGGAAAAAGACCAGGATCCTTCTTCGAATTCTCAGATCGAGCCTCAAGATGAAAGTGTGGTTCAATCTGTAAAAGAGAAAGAATGGATTTCAGAGATGTTCATTGTGCAGTGCAGCATGCAATCAAATCCTTCAGAGAAAAGCAAAACTTTAGAAAGTACACATGATTTTGCACAATCTTTATGTCCTTCAGTACAAGCTGAGAGAAATAACCAAGATGTCCATGAAAGTGAGAACCTCACAAGTCCAAAAGAGTCCTTTGCACGTAAGCCTACACTAAGTAATACCAGAGAAGATCATCCTGAATTTGATCAATACATAATAGCTATGGAAGTGGCAAACTGTGTTGACATCTCAGATACTGATGTACTAGAATGCAGTGACTGCTCCGATGCTACTGCAATGGAGCAAGATCAGGATAGTCAAAGTCATACTGAAAAACGAGACAAGGGCACATTGACTGATTCTATATCTGATACAAATTCTGAGATATCTATAGAGGTTGAGAGCGGAGAAGCACAGCAACACAACACTATGTACAATGCATTATATAAACGATTACAGCTAGATCAGCTATTGTCCAATTCAAATGGAGCAAACGTTTACTCCACCAAATCTTATCTCAGGCCAAAAGGTCAGGACAAAACCCTTGTCATCAATCTACCACATAGTCAAGTTATTGAACGAGTGTCAAAGGAAGAAGATCAGCTTTTAGTTAAGATAAAATCCAGCCAGACTGCCCCAGAAAGACTTATGCTTTCTGAACGATTCTCAAAATTAAGATGCCTTGGTCAGAAGCTAGCAGCTTTAGTTCATGTAAATAGGCTAACCAACAGCTACACAGCTCATCTCAACGGAGATATTACATGTAAACCAGAAGCACTAATCTCATGCAGCGATGAAGGAAACGGAACAGGAAACAATAATGCTGAATTGATTAGACTCATGGCACAGAGGTACAATGAAAATAGGTTCGTTGCAAACTGTAAACGCCTTAAGCAGAAACGTTCAGCGGTTCTGTGCAGAAAAGGCTTAATCACCAGTGTACTGAGTAAAAGAACTTCAGGTCGATCGCCATTTCATTTTCAGAGGAAGACGAAGCATATTAGGAAGAGTCGCTTGCTGAAAGTAAAGAGAACTCGTAAAACAAATCCAGCATTAAAAACAAGTTCTCGTGGTCGAACTTCGTTTAGCAACTTGACTTCTGATTCATCAAATGGCCTTTCATGTACCGAGCCAGCTCATGGTGTTGACAAAGATTCTGATTCGCACCTTAATTCAGCTGCTGCAGCATCTCAGTCTCAGTCTGGTTCTCAAAGTATTGGCAAACTTCTGAATAAGAGGTCTAGTCAGAATGATAATGGCACTGATGTTTCAACTGAAGAGACCTCCTGTGTCGACAGAGAAAACAAGACTAGACACAGTGATGAGCTCATTCAAACAAAAGGACAGTGCATTAACCCTGCCAAACAATCAACAGAAATTGTCGATCATGATGTTTCGAAGATTTCAAACCATAACGCTGTTAAAAAATCAGAGGAAAACATCACTTTAGCTTCTAAAGATCCAGTAATAATTGAGGAAATGGAAACAGATCGCAGAACCAACGATAACAAGACCGGTCATCGAGAAAAATCCTTCCTGGCCACTTGTTCTGGCAATAATGAGTCACATAATGAGTCAAGTAATGTTGAGATTGCAGAAGTGGAACACAAGGAAGATGCATTGTTACAGAAAAAGCTATCTCAGGAAGGCAATTGTGACACTAAAAAGATTTCACCTGATTATAACACTGGAGCTTATGAGGACACGAGTAGCCCTGTTCCCACTGTCTCAAGTATCCCTCGTGATATAACCTCAGGTAATGTGATCAGCAGCTGCACTGCCAAAGCCCAGACAGCCATGACTCCAGATTCACCTAGAGTAATGAATAATGAGACAGACACACAAACTGAGGCTGGGATTCTTGTTGACAATGCTATGGACAATTCTGGTAGTGGTTTAATGAAAAAGGTATCGAGCACTAACAAATCAGTGGAGACCAATAAAACTGCCAGTCTTCAAGACAGAGAATTATACAGTAATCCAAAGAGCACAAATGAAAAGGAGTCATTTTCAAGAAATGAGGTGTCAGATACAGACCAGAACTGCTTAAAAGGTGCCCAGGACGTCGTTGCAGGGATCTTCACACAGAACACGAATCATCTTTCTGAGCTAGCATCAGGTTCTCAATGGGATAGTAAAAGAAGTGGGATAATGAACTCGCTTGTCGAAACGACATCAGATTTCCACAGTAGAATCGTTAAAGATGCACAAGAAGGTCTTGCTGGGATAAAGGACAATCTGCATTCAGCCTGGCAAGGACAAGACAAAAATAGCCTCCCAACTACTTCAGAGACACAAATCATTTCTAAACTGAGAGATTATTTAAACAAATTTGAATTCGCTGTCAAAAAACAGGACGTTGTCAATAACTCAGTAACGGAGGCTCATGTTCCAACGGCATGGATAACTTTAGATAGTACAGCTCACAAACAGCAATTACACAACACGAGACACTACAGCATACAGGGTTTGGCCGATTTCACACATCGAGAGCATGAAACTGGACATTTCCAAGTAGCCCCTACCAAGCACAAGCAAAGTGATAAGGACAGCCAAGCGAACAGCTCTACATTAAAGAGGAGGAGAACGAGCAATTTGGAAAGGGTCAGTCCAGACAGTACTTTTACTGAAACAGTCAGAAATGAGCCAAATTCACATCTGGTAAATACAGACACTCAACCATACCAGGCTGCCTCTGGTGTACCCAACATGAACCACCGGTTGCAAAATCATGGACATAAACGACAGGAAAATCAGATCATCTATCCCCAAGTTTTAGGAAATCTAAGCACATCAAGTGGACAGCAAGGAAAGGGGTCAAGAGAACAGCCATGTCAAGTCAATCAATCAAATGAACAAACCACATATGAAAACGTACATACCACATACATCCGGAATACATACAGTGTCACTGATATCTCCAACACCCTAAAACTGGCTGACCATGCAGTTTCCTTGACAGAACTTGGTCCCTTGCAGTCAAAATGCCAAAGAATGCTCCAGCATTTTATCTCCAACTTTGAACAAGATCAAAAGGTTTCTTTCCAACAGTGCTGCATTTCAAAAAATCTAATCTTGGAAAAATATTTGGACCATCCTCCGGCAGCAGTGGAATTGAAGTTTGAGGCAATAAATTCTTTCTTGGAACTACAGATGATAATTGAGGCCTGCCAATTTGTTGACAACAAAATCAATTTTCTGAGACGAAAACCAACATTTAGGAGTTTGCTCTGGTATGATCCTTCTCTCTATGGTGAACTCTATAAGGGCACTGTTGGGTTTCAACAACAATCATCATTGTTTTCATCGTTCCAGGAGTGCCTTACTAACGATGACTACAGAAGATTGCAGGAATACTATTGTGCAGTGTCCACTTTTCACCAGCAGCTACAAGATGCCCCTGACACATCGTACTACATGTACCTGAAAACCAAGAGAGACAGGCTCGAAATCGAAGCTGCATTTAGAAATCCCTCAGATGTTAAGAGCTTCTTTTTATCTGTACCACAAGCCATCATGATCAATTTAGGAGACAGCTTGGAAGTTTTGAAAAAGACGCACGATATAGTGATGACGTTTATTGAGACACCAGCAGATCAGTTGCCAGGCACATTTGATGTAGGGAAAGCTGAGCATCTGTCCATTATATGCAGGTATCTTCAAGAAAAAATCCTCTTCATGAAATCCCCTCAAGAAATTACTAAAATTTCATGGTTCGGGATGGAACATCTTCTTTATGATGCGTCAAAGGTGCTTGTATGGAGTGAATCGGAGCATGGGATGCCAAATGAAGTGTTGACGAAATACAATAGGTTAAATTCACAAGTTGTTTACGGGGTAACAGATGCTTGTATAGCCCTTGTTAACAAAGTTGATGAGTCTCCACAGCCTATGGATATTGTGAAAATCACACCACCACCACCACCACCACAAATGAACGCTATAAGAATCCCATCAGCAGGGGTATCCTCGGAAAGAACTCAAACCGCACCGGTAAGTTTTAAGAATTGCCTACTGTTTTTCTTCTTATAATAGTTTATATGTTCTATGCAGGAATAAAAAAATTTTTTTACCATGATCTAGAACATTCAAATGGAAGATGCAACAAAAGAAACACGTCAACCACCCAGAAGAAGGTAAACATTATTTAAACTTTGTTGCAGGAATGAGGTGAGAGGTGAAATTGTTTTGAAGTCACTGTGTTTTGAAGCATCTGGTTGGATCTGAGCAGAGGTTTCTGTAAAACTCACTCATAATTCATTCTGTAGCTGCTGTGTGCAACCATATCAATAAAAGTTCTGTTGGTAGCCACACATGCTCACATCACCATGTTTCACAAATGAGATAGATTTCTTAAAAAAAAAAAAAACTTGTGGCAAGTTTCTATTTTTCTCTCTCCATTTAGATTTAGTAGTGGCTTACATTTTACCCCCTCGCAAGTTATTCTGCTGGATCCTTGTTTCTTAACAACATGGCATTTTGACTAGCCAAAAGATTGGACGCACCTTCTAATTCAATGTTTTTTCTTTATTTTCATTAATTAAAAGACATGTCATGTCTTAAAGTAATAATGGATGTTGTTTCTCTTTACTTAGTTGAGCGGTTCTTGACATAATATGGGTTACTACAGTTGTGGAATAGGGCTATTTACTGTATTCCACTAATTAACTAAATTGCACTAATAAACATTTGACGAGGCACCTGCTAATCGAAAAGCATTCCAGGTGACTATCTCATGAAGCTGCTTAAGATAATTCCAATAGTGTACAAAGCGTCATCAAGGTAAACGCTAGCTACTTTGAAGAATCTAAGGTATGAAACAGAGTTTGTTTAAACACTTATTTTGTTCACCGGATAGTTCCATCTATGTTCCTTAGGTTATTTCATAGTTTTTGATGTCTTCGGTATTGTTCTACAATGTAGAAAATAGTCAAAATACAGGGGAAAAAAAAAACTAGTAGGGACGTACAAACTTTTGACTGGTAGAGTATATGCATGAGAAGAATTTCAATTCAGGAAAACCTGCAGTTTTCAGAAATGTCTATATAGGAGAAACTCTTCATGTGAAAGGTTTCCCCAGGGCACCACTTACCATATAGTTAATCATGTATTATAAATGGGTTTGAACACAAGAATAAAGACTGAAGAAGCCCGAGTGTACCTACTGTGTCGGCTTATGCCTCTCATTTACTTAGTGCCTCAGGGTAGCTTCTGAGATTGACAACCAAGTCAAAACAGAAACACCACATCTAGAATCTTCTCAACAACTTTGTGGCAAATGGCCAGTTACTTAGGAGCAGTATTGCTGAACAGGCATTCTTTCCTTATAATGAATCTCTGTTGTTTTTAGAGCAACATATCCATGCCCAAGAAGTAACTTCAGTGATGGTGTTACCCCACTTATTCAGCCCAGTCTGGCAGCCCAACCTAGAAGCTCACCTCCTTACACTGATTTTACCCAAGGAAGTAATGCACTGCATTGGAAGATTCCCAGAACTCCTGCTTGGGACTGGAGCCCACCAGACACTATCCAATCAACAGTACGCTCCGAAATAAGGGCAATGCTTTTGTCTAAGAGGATACCTACAGCACAAACAAAACCGAGGACAACATCTTTGACAGATATTCAAAACGGCCATTCTTTCAGACAGCAACGACTGGCACAACCATTGATTGTGAAACCTAGACCAGTTGAGAGAAATAAATCTCAGCCAACAATTAGTGCACCTCAGCATCCGGAGCTCTTACAAGAGCAAGCAAAGGAGTTCAGCATGCCTATGATACCACCATTTCCTCTCCCAAGTTTCTACCCAGATGCACCCTCAATAATCCCTCCACCTCTTCCACCAATGGCATTCTCCAGCAATTCAAATCAAGTCACGGTGCATAACAATCCAACACCAATAAGCTACCCTTTTTTTGTCTTCAATGGGCAAACATACTCCACTACAGGCTCTTCGATGCCTGTGTCAGCCCTTCATACTGAAACTCAGTATCTTCCTCGCCCTCTTTAGAGAGAGAAAATACAGTATTTGGTATTGTTAGAATCTGTTCTTTTTTTATATACCGTTATATCCTTTTTTTCAAAATCCAGAGGTTTCTGAATCTTCCTCCGATGTTATTACTCTAGGACACTCTTGCTCTAATCTTTTATATAATATCCTATTTCTTATGTTCTTATGTTATATATTTAACATGTTATTTGTAAATAGACAAAAAACAGTATCTGTTTATACTGTAATAGCTCTGTGAATATATGTTAAATTTGTTTTTTATGAATAATGTATTTTAACTTTAAATTGTTTATACGTTTTTAATGACTACAAAATGCACTTTGTTTTATAGTGTCAAAACTGTTAAATATATGGTTCAAAAGCAGAACTCACGGGATGTTTTTCTTCAATTTTATGCTTCGCATGAACACATTTTACCCACTAAGAAAAATTATTCCTCATAAGCAGGGTCATGATTTGACATGATGCTCTAATTTTCTGAAAATCTACCTAACTGGCAACTTAATAGTTGTGATTACGCGCACATAATAGTCCAACAAAATTCTTAAGTTTTTTTAGACCGAATCAAGATGTTTAAATTAAATCACTAGTCCATTTATATTGCTATTTACATACAAAAGTAAAACTCTTCATGATGCCCCTGTACATTTACCCACATATATTTTTCCCCCTATGAAACTAACAGTATGTTGTTTGTGTATTACATGCGCTGCAGTAATAATAATTTATTTCACAGATCCTTATGTGACTAAAGTCCTGTGGTTAAATGTGGGGTAAGTGATTTTAGGTCAGAAAACACCTAATATTTAGCATTATTCTCCTCACTTGTAGGAACTTGGGAACAAGTCATGTATTTGCATGGCATGAATAACCTTTGATTGTTATTCATGTAGTACACTATATTACCTAAAGTATGTGGACACCTGACCAATTACACCCATGCTTGTTGAGCATCCTATTATAGAATTATTCCCCCTTTGCTATTTCTCCTCCACACCGATTTTCTCCCTAATTTAGTTGTGGCCAATTCATATCCATTAGGCATCTCTCTCCATCACGTGCTTCCTTTGAGGCACATGAAACCAGCCAACTGAATCTTTTCAGACCGCTGTTCATGCAACGTCAAGGGATGGGGTAACACACTTGGAGGGGAAAAACATAATCTGCTCCCTTCTGTATGCATGTGCTCACAGGTGCCCATGATTGGTTAGTGTTGCTGTAATTGATAGGGGAGAGAGAGCATGCCACCTCTCCTTACCTGAGAGCATGGCCAATTTTGCTTTCTTGGGCTCCAGGTCACGTATAGCTATGGCATCCTTGGGATTCGAACATGTGACCCTTTTGCTGCTATAAAAACTTCCACTCTTCGGGGAAGATTTTCTACTACATTTTGGAACTTGGGTGTGGGGTAGGGATTTGCCACATTAGTGAGGTCAGGGACTGATATTAGGCGAGAAGACTTGGTGCACAGTGGGGGTTAAGGCCTGGGCTCTGTGCACTCAATTTCTTCCACACCAACCTTGGCCGAATTTACTTTGCGCACAGGGGCATTGTCATGCTGGAACAGGTTTTGTCTGGGCTGCTTAGTTCTAGTAAAGGGGAATTCTTAATGCTACAAAATCTTACAAAGACATTCTAGACAACTGTGAGCTTTAAACTTTGTGGCAACAGTTTGGTGAAGGACAAATGGTCAGGTGCCCAAATACTTTTGGCCATATAGTGTATGTTAAGTAGATCCCTTGCTCTGAAAAGTATTTTCTCTACCTCTGTCCAAGAGGGAGAACCTTCCTGGATCAGAGCACCAAAGTTGATGGAGTCTGATATCGACAAGGTATTGAGCCCCCAAAAGATAAGGGGCTGAAAGTGAAACTGAAGTTTGTACCCTTGCAACATTGTCATCAGGACCCACTGGTGTAATGGTAATCTCTGCCCAGTGAGCAATGGTTTTCACCTATAAAGCTTCCTGCCAGCAGCCCCGAGCCTCTATGGATAGATCTGCAGGAACCTTTAATGATGGGGTGATTAATCACCCTTTAATGTGGGTTCTCTAAGGATGACTGGTGACTTAACAGTATACAGTGCCTTGAAAAAGTATTCATACCCCTTGAACTTTTTCACATTTTTCCACCTTACAACCACGAACTTAAAAGTTTTTTACTGAGATTTTATGTGATAGACCAACACAGAGTAGCACATAATTGTGAAGTGAAACGAAAATGATAAATGGTCTTCAAAATTTTAAGCAAATAAAAATCTGAAAAATGTGGTGTGCATTAGTATTCAGCCCCCTGTACTCTGATACCTCTAAATACAATCCAGTGCAATCAACTGCCTTCAGAAGTCATCTAATTAGTTAATAGAGTCCTACTGTGTGTAATTTACTCTCAGCATAAATACACTTGTGGGTGCAATCAGTTAATTATTGAAATTAAGTGATCAATCTCCTTAAATCAGTCTCATTAAATTTCGAAGGTTAATAATTAAAATGAATCAATCCCATTGAATCGTTTACTTTGACTCCTTTGAATTGAATCATACCATAGAATCAGTCTCATTTGAAGTGAATCATTTAGTGAATCGTTCAATGAATCATTTAGTGAATCGTTCAATGAATCGTTTAGTGAATCATTTAGTGAATCGTTCAATGAATCATTTAGTGAATCATTTAGTGAATCGTTCAATGAATCATTTAGTGAATCATACCATTAATCCTGGATAAATTACCAAACAGCTAGATTATGGTATATTTCCAAATTATTACGATCACTTACCATATTACATAACTTATATGCACCTTTTTGAATTCTTTGAGAAGATTGGGGACTTCAGATATTGTTCACACAAATAAACACAGTTTGTTTAATAAATGAATTTATTATACAAAGATAAAAATAATAAATCAATATATACAAGCAGTGAAGTGTGTGTGTGTGTATGGCCTAGCTTGTTGCTAGCTAAAACAAAGGAATGTTATCTAAGTAGAACAAAGGATTAGCTCTGTTGCTAATGTGTGCTTGTGTGTGTGTGTGTGTGTGAGAGAGAGAAGGACTTGACCATGTGTTTAGCCTTGTGTAGCTAACTACATGTGGTGGAGGCCTAGATTAGCCTTGTGTTGCTAGTGTGTTTGTGAAAGGCCCTATGGCCTAGCTAAAGTGTGTGTTTGTTAGGCCTGGTGAGGCCTACTGAGCACGTGTTGCTAAAGACAAAGGGAAGCTATCTAAAGGGTATCTGGTCAGGCCTGTTGAGCACGTGTTTTCTCAGTAACAAAAAAGATTCCACACTCATAACATTACCAAACTCACTGAAACCTTGATAAGGTCAAAATGTATGATAAGGAAATTAGTGTTAGTCAGAGAGGAGCATGCACAACCTATTAAACAATTGAGAGAACATAGAACCAAAATAAATCAACACGCTGCGTGTCTAACAGTGTAACAGATAAACCTGGGTTTAAATTCACACTATTTCAAATAAAAGCAAATTCCTAAGACTATCTTAATTATGCCCAAATGCCAAAATCTTACTTACAGTAATCCTGCCTTTAGCAAGATATGAAGAACTATTCGCCGGTGTAGTTTCGGGCCTCGCCGTGGGAGCACGTGAGCCGCTCGTGATGGAGGCATAGAAAACTTTCGGGTCCAGTGGAGCACTTGGGTGGTTCCTGTGGAAAGCAGAGGATTCTTGGTCCGAACCTCAGCGTTCGTGAGGAAAAGTCTCTGATCAGAATAAGATGCACAGCGCTTTTGAGTTAAAAAGGATTCAATCGCTTCTTAACTTTTAACTGCCTGGGCTGCAGTGGTGACGTCACTTCTTATACGAAGACACCGGTTGTAACTCAGGTTGAGTTTAAGGATCGCGCTATTCTGGACTTTTACCTTGGCCAGTGGTTAGGCACAGAACGCGCTGGATGGTGAATCTTGCAAGAAAGAAGTGTTTTTGGGTTGGAGAGCATCTCTTTATGCATCCAGACTCCTCGGAAACCGGACGCGAGAGACAAAATGGCGGAGCTTCCGCCTGGACTTATACGCGCATGACGGACTGACGTAGATGATCCCGCCCACGCGTGACGTAGATCAACGTGGAAGTAGGCTGATGGGAAATGTAGTTTCTTAAAGAGACAAAATGGCGGCATGATACCTACACACTTGTTCTGTGAAGGCCTCAGTGGTTTGTTAGAGAACACTGAAGAACAAACAGCATCATGAAGACCAAAGAACTCACCAGACAGGTCAGGGATAAAGTTCTGGAGAAGTTTAAAGCAGGGTTAGGTTATAAAAAAATATCCCAAGCTCTGAACATCTCAAGAAGCACTGTTCAATCCATCATTCAAAAATGGAAACAGTATAGCACAGCTGCAAACCTACCAAGACATGGCCGTCCACCTAAACTGACAGAGCGAGCAAGGAGAGCACTGGTCAGAGAAGCAGCCAAGAGGCCCACGATCACTCTGAAGGAGCTGCAGAAATCCACAGCTCAGGTGGGAGAATCTGTGCACAGGACAACTATAAGTCGTACACGGCACAAATCTTGCCTTTTTGGAAGAGTGGCAAGAAGAAAGCCATTGTTGAAAGACAGGCATAAGAAGTCCCATTTGCAGTTTGCCAGAAGCCATGTAGGGGACACAGCAAGCATGTGGAAGAAGGTGCTTTGGTCAGATGAGACCAAAGTTGAAGTTTTTGGCCTAAATGCAAAGTGCTATGTGTGGTGGAAAACTAACACTGCTCATCACCCTGCACACACCATCCCCACTGTGAAACATGGTGGTGGCAGCATTATACTATGGGGATGCTTTTCTTCAGCAGGGACAGGGAAGCTGGTCAGAGTTGATGGGAAGATGGATGGATTCAAATACAGGGCAATCCTGGAAGAAAACCTGTTGGAGACTGTGAAAGACTTGAGACTGGGAAGGAGATTCACCTTCCAGCAAAACCATGACCCTAAACATACAGCCAGAGCTACAATGGAATGGTTAAGATCAAAGAATCTAGACACTGAAATGGCCCATGTCATGGCCATGTGTTAGAATGGCCCAGTCAAAGTCCAGACCTATAAATCCCATTGAGCATCTGTGGCAAGACTTGAAAATTGCTGTTCACAGACGCTCTCCATCCAACCTGGCTGAGCTTGAGCTATTTTGCAAAGAAGAATGGGCAAAAATTTCAGTGTCTAGATGTGCAAAGCTGGTAGAGACATACCACAAAAGACTTGCAGCTGTAATTGCAGCAAAAGGTGGCTCTACAAAGTATTGACGCAGGGGGCTGAATACTAATGCACACCACATTTTTCAGATTTTTATTTGTTTAAAATTTTGAAGACCATTTATCATTTTCGTTTCACTTCACAATTATGTGCTACTCTGTGTTGGTCTATCACATAAAATCTCAATAAAAAAAACTTTTAAGTTCGTGGTTGTAAGGTGGAAAAATGTGAAAAAGTTCAAGGGGTATGAATACTTTTTCAAGGCACTGTAACAGTCAATTTGGGGCTTGTGCAAGGCTAGCAAAATTTATGTGGATGGTGAAACACAGCGCTGGGCTTCAGTGGAGTGTGGGGGCTGCGTGGCAAGTCCCTTAGCTGTGCTGGTGTCTAGTTTCTGAAACTTGTGCTCTCCTCCCTTTGTGTCAGCGCTGTTCTTTGGCAGCAGCCTTAACCCTCTGGCACACAGGGCAGATTTTGTAGGGTTGATTTACACTTGTTTGTCAATGAGAACTATGCCAACCACATTTGGTGCACCTGACACTTGGTGCATAAACTAGATTAGCAGAGAATTGCCCCATGTCCTAGCCTAGGTGTCCCACTGCTAGGAGTGAGGGTTCAGTCAGCTTTGCCACAGAAGTATTGATAGCTGTAGATTGTGACGATCATTCCAATGGGTAACAAATCGCCTGTATGTGAGGCAATGATGAAAGATTACACCAAAATATCATCTGAGCATCTGCATTTGGTGCTTTGGAAAGTGCCTGAATGCAGGAAGCAACGTTTCATCTGGTAAAACCAACGGCGAGACACAACAGAAGTGCAAACGGCAGTTTTTAGCCGAGGCCAATCTGTTTGTAACCCATCACGTTAGCCAAGGTGCACAGCACAAAGCCTGGGTACAGTATAGATGACAATTAACTTCCTTTATAATTCTCAATGAAATCCTTACATGGTAGGACGGTGAAGTCCTTCATGACTAATGCCGTGTAAAAGGGTGCTTTTGGTTCTATGGGCTACACATCAGCATTCCAGTTCAGGCCACCTGTATTTTAACGGTGGCTGTCACGGCCTGTTTAGAGTCTGCCAGACGTGCATGCAAGCTAGGAGAGGCAAATCCAGATTCGTTTTTGGACACTGCTGGAGCCAGCCTGGAATATTGTGCGCTAACCATTACACTAATTGAATTCATGCAGTTTCAGACATTTCTTTCACAGCTCTGGTTTCTGTGCATATTCTACCCCATGTCCACATGGGACCTTCTTCTACCTCCCAAAAACATGCCTATAGGTGGATTGGCCCTTAGCTATGAATGAGAGTGTGAACATGTGTATATGATTTCCTACCATACAATAGACTAATGTCCTATTAAGGGTGCATTCCCACTTCATACACAGTGGGATAAAGCGTTTACTGAGGATAAATGCTTAACTTTGTCACATTGCCTGGTATGCCCACTTTGCTTCATCACCAGTCACTTTGCCTCCTTTTTTAGCATGATGTTAACATAAATAAACAGTCTGTAATATACAGTGCTCAGCGTAAATGAGTACACCCCCTTTGAAAAGTCACATTTTAAACAATATTTCAATGAACACAATTTCCAAAATGTTGACAAGACAGAGTTTAATATCACATCTGTTTAACTTATAACATGAAAGTAAGGTTAATAATATAAACTTAGATTACACATTTTTCAGTTTTACTCAAATTAGGGTGGTGCAAAAATGAGTACAGCCCACAACAAAAACTACTACATCTAGCACTTTGTACGGCCTCCATGATTTTTAATGACAGCATCAAGTCTTCTAGGCATGGAATGAACAAGTTGGCGACATTTTGCAACATCAATCTTTTTCCATTCTTCAACAATGACCTCTTTTAGTGACTGGATGCTGGATGGAGAGTGATGCTCAACTTGTCTCTTCAGAATTCCCCATATGTGTTCAGTTGGGTTCAGATCAGGAGACCTACTTGGCCACTGAATCACTTTCACCCTGTTCTTCTTCAGAAATCCAACAGTGGCCTTAGATGTGTGTTTAGGATCATTGTCATGTTGGAAAAGTGCACGACGACCAAGGGCACGGAGTGATGGTAGCATCTTCTCTTTCAGTATAGAGCAACACATCTGTGAATTCATGATGCCATCAATGAAATGCAGCTCCCCGACACCAGCAGCACTCATGCAGCCCCACATAAGGACACTGCCACCACCATGTTTCACTGTAGGCACCATGCATTTTCCTTTGTATTCCTCACCTTTGCGATGCCATACAGTTTTGAAGCCATCAGTTCCAAAAACATTTATCTTGGTCTCATCACTCCAGAGTATAGAGTCCCAGTAGTCTTCATCTTTGTCAGCATGGGTCCTGGCAAACTCTAGGTGGGCTTTTTTATGCCTGGGCTTTAGGAGAGGCTTCTTTTGTGGACGGCGTCCATGCATGCCATTCCTTTGCAGTGTATGCCGTATTGTGTCACGGGAAATAGTCACCCCAGTTTGGCTTTCTACTTCTTTAGATAACTGCAGTGAACTTGCATGCCGATTTTCTTCAACCCTTTTCATCAGAAGATGCTCCTGTTGAGGTGTTAACTTCCGTGGACAACCTGGACGTCTCTGTGAGATGGTTGCAGTTCCATCTTTCTTAAATTTTTGTGCCACTTTTGCTACAGTATTCTGACTGATAAGTAAAGCTTTGCTGATCTTCTTGTTGCCTTCACCTTTGTGGTGTAAAGAAATTATTTTCTTTCTCAGGTCTTGTGTCATTTCTCTTCCATGTGGTGCCATTGCTGACAGCATGAAATGGGAAGGGGGTTTCTTTAAGTAACACAGTCAACTGTATGCTGGACACCTCTGTAATGACTAATTAGACTCACCTGTGATTGTATTCTTGTTAAATTAGACATTTGTAGTCTACAATTTAGCTTTGCTCCAGAGACTTAAAGTGGGGTGTATTCATTTTTTCACCACCCTAATTTGAGTAAAACTGAAAAAGGTGTAATCTAAGTTATATTATTAACCTTACTTTCACGTTATAAGTTAAACAGATGTTATATTAAACTTTGTCTTTTCAACATTTTGGAAATTGTTTGTGTTCATTGAGATATTGTTTAAAATGTTACTTTTCAAAGGGGGTGTACTCGTTTACGCTGAGCACTGTACCTTGGCATTACAATCACTAAATTGACTCACGACAGACTGGTAAGCAACTTTCCCCCAAAGATTCAAAAAGCCAAATCTGTATTTAACATCTGGCTTCAATGAGACCTTACTCTACAGGGTTGGATCTTGCTTTCTGAAGCGGAAGTTGTGTCAAGACTGGTTCATCCTGCCTTTTCTTTAAACGTTGACTCAAGTACAAGCGCGGATATTGATTCTTTGTTATTTCAGTTTGTTTGGAGAAATAAGACAGAACACATGAAGAGAAAAAAAATTGAGCAAATGGAAAGTATTAAATTTCTCATCTCATCTCATTATCTGTAGCCGCTTTATCCTGTCCTACAGGGTCGTAGGCAAGCTGGAGCCTATCCCAGCTGACTACGGGCGAAAGGTGGGGTACACCCTGGACAAGTCGCCAGGTCATCACAGGGCTGACACATAGACACAGACAACCATTCACACTCACATTCACACCTACGGTCAATTTAGAGTCACCAGTTAGCCTAACCTGCATGTCTTTGGACTGTGGGGGAAACCGGAGCACCCAGAGGAAACCCACGCGGACACGGGGAGAACATGCAAACTCCGCACAGAAAGGCGCTCGCCGGCCACGGGGCTCAAACCCGGACCTTCTTGCTGTGAGGCGACAGTGCTAACCACTACACCACCGTGCCGCCCAGTATTAAATTTAAATCTCACCTCATCTCATTATCTCTAGCCGCTTTATCCTTCTACAGGGTCGCAGGCAAGCTGGAGCCTATCCCAGCTGACTACGGGCGAAAGGCGGGGTACACCCTGGACAAGTCGCCAGGTCATCACAGGGCTGACACATAGACACAGACAACCATTCACACTCACATTCACACCTACGGTCAATTTAGAGTCACCAGTTAGCCTAACCTGCATGTCTTTGGACTGTGGGGGAAACCGGAGCACCCAGAGGAAACCCACGCGGACACGGGGAGAACATGCAAACTCCGCACAGAAAGGCCCTCGCCGGCCACGGGGCTCAAACCCGGACCTTCTTGCTGTGAGGCGACAGTGCTAACCACTACACCACCGTGCCGCCCAGTATTAAATTTAAATATTATTAATTATTACATCTCATTATTCATGCTACACTGATAAAGGTGTTAATGCCCTGGATTTCACTACTCTTGTTACAGTGTTTAAAATCAGTTGGATTCAACAAGGTTAGAGATGTAACCTTGGGCCCAAAGGGTCACTGGTTCGATTGCCTGGACTGGTCGGAAAATCCATGGCTGAAGTGCCCTTGAGCAAGGCACCTTGAGCAACTGCCCTTCTGCTCCCCAGGCACTGGGTATGTTTGTTGTACGGTGCTCTGGGTAAGAGTGTCTGCTAAATGCCTGTAATATAACAGTCCTTATCAGGAGACAATACCCCATGAGTGTACATTCCATATTTATTATTTGCAAAATGCAGTGGTCTGAGGTTTATACCAGCCTGTGATTTTAAGTGGAGTAAATTGCCCATAAAGCTTTCAGATTTTCATACACCGTAAGCTAGCAGTAGATTCATGGAAAATGGCCTTCAAGCATAATGTCTCTCCTCAGAGGTGTATTGTATGGAACAGTCAATATGTTTTGTACAGAGGCAGACCATATTTAAGAAAAAATTGTTTTGAAAAGAATATTTTTTAATCAAGTTTTATTAATGACCCTCCAGTTAGGGATTATCGGACCACCCAAATAACCCAGTGCCTCCAAATAAACATTTTTGAACATTTTACAACCTGGATTTCCCCCTCACTTTCTTTTCTCCATGTCTGGTCAGAACACAACAAATTTGTGAGGTCAAACAAATTTAAAGGGACCCAAATCAAAATTCTGTATAACTTTTAATCCTCCAGCCTATATTTGTGAAAGAGTTTTTGTCAAAGTTTTGCACAAGTAAACTTCTAAGCAAATTTTACCTTGTTTTGTTTTGAGGTGACTTTTTTCCAAACTCCCTTGTGAATTTAAATATAGCAAAAATATCAGCTGTTTTAGTTAGAAATAAATTATTTAGAATTGGAGAAATACTTGTAGAAATTCACGAGACAATTTTTTAAAACAAATTTTATTATAGTCCTTGTAAAGCAAAGCACTTTATTGAGATGCCTCTTCTTGTTCTTCTTCCAACTTAAAGGACATACACAGAACCTTTATTTTTAAATACATTTCTGAGTGGATATTATCTTCATCCTTGACTCTTGCATGCTGCATAAATGGGAATTAAAAAAAAAAAATCTATATTTTTGAGAGTTAAACTCGACCGCAAAGTTGGCATTTGAACTGCCAGCCAGCCGAGTGCGTGACGTCACAGCGGTAACCGGTTTTAAGGCCGAGGCCTTTGACAGCTATAGACCAAAGTCATATAAATAAAAATTTATGGTGAAAGTAAGAAATACCGTTACTGACTTGCTCAACTAAGACTGATTTGACTTCACTGACTGATTGTGGGTTGACTCTCATTAAAACAGGATAGGTGTTATAACTTATGCAACATACACGTACATGCACGCATTTTCACTGATAAAACGTAAAAGGCTAATTAAATAATCAGAAGCACTGAGACAATCACATTCTGAAGCAAATTAAATAATCTTATACCGGTAACTTAAATACACAATACAAGTTACATGTATTAACAGGGATCGAAACGGGCGGTCGCCCACTCGCCAGTGCGAGTTGGAAAGGGTACGGGCGACTAGTGACAACATGTACTCGACCGAGTGGGCGACTGGCTCGCCACGCTATATATATATCAAACTACGCACTGCCTCGATGGTTTCTATCAACGATTCTCGCCCATTTTAAGCAGAACTTGGTCTATTTTACCGTTTTTTACGATAATTTCAATAGATTTTGTGAGACATTTGTCAAGTTGGCATAGACGCGGGCGCCGCCATATTGTTTACGTGCGCAGTATACACCGCTACATGCAGCATGGCTGTGCGAAGTTTCGTTTCTTCCCGTTCATTTTCGTTGCTGCCCGTGAAGACAAATGTAACTTGAACCGCTATTGGTCAGATAGATTAGACCCCCGCGAAGTTTAAAAGTCCTTGGCTTGACATTTCTGACAGCTATCAAAACAAACGGATATCGCTCAACAAGTATGATGAGCCAGAGCAGCCTGCAGGTGATGAGAGGGAGTATGTGGCAGGAGATGTAGAGCCCCAGGAGAGACAGAATGAGGAGGTGGAAGATGAAGATGACAAGGAGGCGCAGCATGATGTGGTGTATGACCCGATAGATGATGATGATCTGGATGAGGGTTTCGAAGATTGTGATGATAATGAGATGACTGAGGAAGAAGTTTATAGACAGTTGAAATTGATCACTCGTGTATAATATGGTTGTATTATATGAATAAATATATAAAATCAGCTTGAAATTTGTAATTATAAATATGGACCAGTGCTACTCCATTCGGACCAGTACCTCTGAGAGGCACTGGTCCAAATGGACCAGCACTGGTCCGTATTTATAATTACAAATGGACCAGTGCTCCCAAATTCCCGTTTCGATCCCTGATTAATCTAAATGCAGGTAAACAACGAGTGTTGTTTTTTATCCAAATGAGAGTTGGAGCTTACCCGTCTGCGTTCTCGCTTCTTAAAGGCCGATCTTGTGGCCAATTGTTTTTGAAACCATCGGACTTTCAGTTGTTCGTTCAGTTCTCCGTTCATTCGGTTCTTCCACATAAGGGCGAGATGGCAGCAATATCCAGTGGAGAAAATCAGGTGGCTGGTCCACTCATTCTCTCCATACTGTGTACTCCGCTATTACTGCTCGGCTCAGGCAATTACTAAAACCTGGGATGGAACGGGATGTCACCGGTTTTAGCAACAACCATGGGGAGGTCACTGCCCGAGCGATATGTCCCGTCCTGTCCCGGGTTTTACCAACAACCCTTGGCTCACTCTCCAGGAGGACTGGTGCAACTGAATGCACTTTAAAAAAATACAATTAGGAGCGTCGTGGCTCAGGTGGTTAAAGCGCCATACCATGAATGCGGGCGACCCGGGTTCGATTCCGGCCCGAGGTCATTTCCCGATCCCTTCCCTTCCCGTCTCTCTCTCTCCTGCTCATTTCCTGTCTCTACACTGTCCTATCCAATAAAGGTGCAAAAAGCCCAAAAAAATATCTTTAAAAAAAAAAAATACAATTAAATAAATACTTTCCTTTTCTTGTAGTTTTCTTTAATTGTTGGTACTGCATCCTCTTTCAATACGAGCTTACAGCCAATGCTCCTCAACAGATCAGAGGTCTCGTACGAGTCTTCAGTAAAATGTGCAGAGCAGAGGAGAGACCGCTTCATAGGCGCCCAATGTGCCCGTGAACTTCTCGCAAAACGCATCCAAATCTTTGCAGTTTGAACATTCTTGGGCCATGAATGCAGCGTAAATCCACCTTTTGTCGTGTTGCTGCACCGACCAGCAACACATCTACGTGGCATGGCGATAAATTAGCTCAAAATGGAGGATCGGAGTTGCAGTCAGCTCTGTGTTTTAGTGTAGCGGAAATGGCGATGAGACCGATAGACTTTCTGCTGTGACGTTACGGACGTCACTCAGACCGCTACCTATACGAATCACTTTAATTGTAAAAAATTACTATATTAGATTTATTGTTAATGCTTAAAACTATTCCTGTGCCATTCTTGAGGTCTCAAGGCATTTATAAACGAAAGTGAGGCCGTGGCTCTGCGTATATGCTTTAAGAACCACTTAATGTAGAAACTTCGTTGCGTAGGTCTTGCATGATGACTATAACTAATTATCTATATATCTATCTATCTAGGGGCGGCACGGTGGTGTACTGGTTAGCGCTGTCGCCTCACAGCAAGAAGGTCCGGGTTCGAGCCCCGTGGCCAACGAGGGCCTTTCTGTACGGAGTTTGCATGTTGTCCGCATGGGTTTCCTCCGGGTGCTCCGGTTTCCCCCACAGTCCAAAGACGTGCAGGTTAGGTTAACTGGTGACTCTAAATTGACCGTAGGTGTGAATGTGAGTGTGAATGGTTGTCTGTGTCTATGTGTCAGCCCTGTGATGACCTGGCGACTTGTCCAGGGTGTACCCCGCCTTTCGCCCGTAGTCAGCTGGGATAGGCTCCAGCTTGCCGGAGACCCTGTAGAACAGGATAAAGCGGCTAGAGATAATGAGATGAGATCTAGAATTTTGAATGTTTTGCACTAGTAGTTCCTTCAGGAAATGCAAATCTAGCTATTTCACCTTGTGCATTATGTTTCTTTTCCTTCTTAATCCCTTGTAGCCTATATCTTTGTTTGTAAAGCTGGGTTTTGCAGTAGTTCGTTCTTTGCACATTTTTGAAAACAAATAAAGATTTTGAGAGAGAAAGAGAGAGGGGGTGCCAGCATAAATTAGCACACCCACCTTAAAGTGCCATTCCACCATTGGATGTATTTTTTTGGCATAAAATACAATATATTTTATGACAAGATGACTAGACAGAGAAATCTTTTAGCTTCAAAATGATATATCAAACATAATTTTTTGACAACGACAAGTATATTAATTTTGCGACCAAAGTCACCTACCCTTTTAATTTCCACGCGGTAGTGAAACGTGATGTCATCGGCAGGTTCCCCTTCTTGTGTACCACGTCACGTGTGACGTGGCACAGATTATCAGCAATGGCAGATAGAACGCGATTGTCAGCTTCGGAAAAGAAGCGAAGGAAAATAGCAAGTGATGCCCAAAGGAGACGGTCGATGGTGAATATCGGCACAGCAATCGCCAAGTGGAAATCGCGTTCTGTCCGCCATTGCTGATAATCTGTGCCACGTCACACATGACGTGGTACACAAGAAGGGGAACCTGCCGATGACATCACGTTTCACTACCGCGCGGAAATTAAAAGGGTAGGTGACTTTGGTCGCAAAATTAATATACTTGTCGTTGTCAAAAAATTATGTTTGATATATCATTTTGAAGCTAAAAGATTTCTCTGTCTAGTCATCTCATCTCATCTCATTATCTCTAGCCGCTTTATCCTTCTACAGGGTCGCAGGCAAGCTGGAGCCTATCCCAGCTGACTACAGGCGAAAGGCGGGGTACACCCTGGACAAGTCGCCAGGTCATCACAGGGCCTGTCTAGTCATGTTGTCATAAAATATATTGTATTTTATGCCAAAAAATACATCCAATGGTGGAATGGCACTTTAAAGTGCTGATGACACGTTTTTGACATCTTTGGCGATGTTTTATAACATAAAAAGTAATTCCCGATGATCCATATATTAATTCATGAAGGCGCCTATTTTACAAGTTATGATAAAAAACGCGGCTATTTGGGCAAATTTGACGGGGCTGCAGCACCCAGGAGACGAAAGAGGAGGAGGAGCTATATGACGTCAGCGAAAGAACCTTCCTCCTAACTTACCAGTTTGTTGTTGATGCGACAGGTGTTCAGTTTGTCATTATTAGTATTATTATTATACATTTTATATAGTTATTATGCCTTCGCATTGTGTTGCCGGCTTTTGCTCCAAAACCCACAAGGATGGGGTAAGTTTATTCAAGTTTCCCAGAGATCCCGAGCTGCATGCGAAGTGGGTGAAGTAAGTCAGGCGCACTCGTGACAAGTGGGAGCCCTCACCAACATCCGTCCTGTGCTCTGAACACTTCGATTTGGATTGTTTTGACACCCTTCTCAGCTTAAAAGAATCTCTTGGGTGTGCAGTTCATCACAAACGTGTGTTACTACCATCAGCAGTGCCTACACAGTGTTGCCAGATTGGGAGGTTTCCCGCCCAGTTGAGCGGTTTCAAGTGCATTTTGGTGGGTTTTGAACATATTTTGGGCTGGAAAACGTCAGCAGTATCTGTGGGCAAGCCATATACCAAAACGTGCGGCTCGGTCGGACTCGGTGTGCTATTACTTTGCCCGTTATTCAGTCAAACTCTCTAGCGCCACCAACGGCTCAAGTCTCACAGATACTGCTGACGTTTTCCAGCCCAAAATATGTTCAAAACCCACCAAAATGCACTTGAAACCGCCCAACTGGGCGGGATTCCTCCCAATCTGGCAACACTGCCAGTATTCCGTTGGGGGTCTACAGTCCTCCTGTCAGAACATGTGTTGTGAAACGACATAAGATAAAGGTACGTAGAGCTATATATTCTACATGATAATCATAAATGTAATCATAAAGTCGGCGTGATATCAGTCATGTATTTGCTTGTGAAAGCTTGCGGCTTTCATGTAACTGCCGCCTAGCAACGAGAGGCAAAGGGTAAAGAAGGTAGGCTATCATAGATTCTATTCGGAAGAGATCAACACAATTCTAGACTCCCAGAAGAGGAAGAGCTAGCACTAGAGAGTTCACCGGCGTTTTCATGCGCCATTTCCATTGAGTAGAACCAGAGTAGAACAGCCAGTGAACCGCAGCGTGTTCTCCCGCTGACGTCACAACATGGCCGCGAGCCACGGACCCAGTTTTCTTGCGCTGTGCAATTAAAAGTTGGATATTTGCGTAACAACAGCTTCTTTTCACGTAACTATAACAGAAATCTAACATGTTTGCCATGTTGTATAGTTTATTTAAGAAATTGCATAGAGTCATGTTCGTGTCATCAGCACTTTAATAAACAGAAATCCTAGTCGGCTCCTATTGGTCCGCTACGCCGCGCGAGGGCAGTAGAGAGGTGGGTTGTGGTGAATTATTATTTTTTTAACGCCTTCCTCGAGCCCCTCCTCCGCGGATGCCTTTGTGATGACGTCGATATGAGGCGGACGCAGAGCGGCCATTACGCAGCGGCTTTCTTTCGGAAAGGTCGGCCGAATTAAAGCAAATCTGCCGGAGATTATTAACGACAATCTGCTAGTTTTGCTGAGCAGCTTTATTATCAGATTAATCCCAGAACACGGAAAAGCACTTCAGCTTTTGGAGTGACCAGTTTTCTCGCCGTAAACGCGTAGTTTTCGGATGTTAAAACTGTGAGGAAAATAGCCTGTGGTGTGCTAAGCTATCTTGCATTGCTAGGCGAAAATTTAGCGGGTCGGGCTAACTAGCTAGCTAGACACACACAAATAGCGCCGCGGGTCTCGAGGGGGGTGTTAGCTACCTGAAACATAGATCAGTGTCTGAAAAAGTAAAAAAAAAAAGGCAAATCTGTAACATCCTTCAAGACGTCTTCAGAATGGACGATAAAGCGTTTACTAAAGAATTAGACCAATGGGTAGAACAGCTGAACGAGTGCAAGCAGCTCACCGAGAATCAAGTGAGGACGCTGTGCGAAAAGGTAAGCACTAGCCTGCTAACGCTGTTAGCCTCATAGCAAGCCCCACTAACTACGTATTCAGGAACGGTGTTCGGGTAAGGATGACACATTGATGATAATAATGATGGTTTAGTCATTATCGGGATCTTGGGTGATATTTATGACGAGGAAACATTAACTATTACAGCGGATTTCTTTTTTTCCCCCTTTCAGCTAATTTAGCTACCAGCGCAGTTTCCTTGTTTGTTAGCTAATGTTAGCGCTTCTCAAAATAGAACATGGCTGATTATTGAGCCACAGCCCCATTAGCTGGATTAGTCAGCTAGCGTTAGTTATTTTAGCTTTAAGTTAGCACTAACCGTGGGTGTGTTTTTATTTAAAAAAAATTCCATTCAGATTCAGCTTTTTAATTGTAACGTGGTGTTCGCGGTAGTACTTGTGTTAATACATGTCTTGCTTAAAAATATATACATTTTCAGGTCATTTTTAGCCGCAGTGTTATTGAGCTAGCTAATTAGCTAACATGGAATAGCTGCGCAAAAAAATTCATTTAAGTCAGCGTTTACCCTGCTTCATTTCCCTCTCCTCTAAATTCAAATTATATAATACGGCTGTTTTATATAAAATGTAGTTTGTGGCCATTGTAGCCGCAGTGTTTAAGCTACTATACCTGACTATCCAAGTAACAATGACGTCATTCATCACTCTTGCACACAACCCTGGGTAGTAATTAAATTCCTAATGACTTGAAGGCGTCGTGTTTAAAGATGGTGGTGTGCTGTGATTTAAACGAGCCTTGATTCTCTAAGGCCCAGTGTTTCATGCTATCTGATGAGGTGTTAAATGTAGAGGGTTGTCAGGATCGACTCAGCTGGCTTGGCTCCTAATAAATAAGCTGCCACGTTGAGATTTGAGCGTTCTACAGGCTTTTATCTTGCTTCAGGCTGTTTGATATGTGTATTTTATTAAAATCAAAGCATTGCAATTTTATAATGGACTTCTGTGGCCAATTATGTCTGAGGATTTAAAAATAACATGCATGTTAATACATCCATTATAACCCCAGTGCATAGTGAAACAGCACAGTATTCTGTATACTTTTTCCACTTAAAACAGAGGTTAGTTGTCTGTCACACCAGGAATATTTTAACAATTATTCGCCGAAGGCCAAGTGAATATCGGCGAATGATAACTGAGATGGTGAGGTTGTTATTCACTGAGCTTCAGGTGGATAGCTTTGTGGAAATAAAAAAGGTGATTGATTAAAAAAAAAATCTCTTCAATCTTCAAAAGTTGCATGCGAATGTAATGTGCACAGACTTGTCACTTATCTATGCCGGCTTGCGTAAAATATTTTGTTTTGAAATGGATAAATGAAATCTCAATTCCACAATTTTGAAGATTTCATCTTTTTTGGGTACAATCCGGTGACTTCTAGAGCTGCAATTGAGCCTCGGAAAGAAAGCATTAATTTTAAGTGTGAATATTTTATTACGCATTTAACACTTTTTTTTAAATTTACCAACTAAAATTTTTTAATAATTTTATTAAATTTAGCTTCTTATTCATTTACCAGAACTTTACAAATCACTATCAGTAAAATCTACAAATTCCTGCAATAAAAGCAGAAACCTTAAATTAATTTCTTGTGCGCTTAAGACAAAAAAAAACAAAATGCAAATTGCTGCAATCAAGTCCTATTATACAGAATACGTTTTTACTATATACTGTACAACAAATGAAATTCAGCCAACTCAAGATTAATATTATGAACTATATACACAACTGAAAGTAATGGGTACCTTTAACAAGTTTTGATTTTACAAAATGTACATAATGCAAGTGTTGCATCACAGTGTTGGGGAATCATTTTGAGTCTGTTAAAGTGCAATAAACAGGAATTTAAAAGTAAGTGAAATTAAGTTACAAATGAAAGGAAATTTTCCTGTAGTTGCTTGAAATTTAAATATTGTAAACAATACAACAAATACAATAATGGTAGTTTATGAAAGTACTATTTAAGATGCCAATCTTGGCGAAAGAGAAACCCATTGAAACCGAAAGAGTGAAAGTGGTTATCATGCTGTTACTATGTGAAGATTCTTTTATGGATGCTGTTGTGAGCTCTCAGCATGCAGAGTCTGGTGTGACTGAGGAAGGTGGCAGGTCTTGTTTTGCCGAATTTAGGTAATTTAAAAACTAGATTTGGCAGTGGCCACATAGGAAAATGTAAAGTTGGTCAATATATTATTCTTGTATGATTTAAAAAAAAAAAAACTTGCAAAGATATTTATCTAAATCTACTCTTTCTAAACCTGCCAAGCTTTGCCAGCGAAGCTTTCAAAACTCGTAGTATTTTGCTTCCATTCAAGCCTTGTTTTGAAGTCTGACCAATAAGAGTACTACATTTTTGGCTGTAAATTTGATTTTCTCGATTTAACTTTCATATATGGAAAGCGCATGTGCTGGGCAGGCCCTGGGGAACCACTGCCAGTTGACAAAAATATCCACAGAAACGCACAATTTTGGTTAGCATGGATTTGTATAAAATTTAGTCTGCGTGTGGGGATTTATGACCATGTTTTTCGAGAATTGGCTGTGTAAGTCACGGCTCGCTAGCTAAGCCTGTGTGCTGCTAGATATGGCATTTGGCCTTGGTGGAAGTCTGACCACAGCAATTCCATACACCTTAAAAATCCATCTAAAAATGACGAAATGGAGTCATGTTATTTCTACACATCATAATCCATATTCACGAGTCCCAGTAATCATGTGGAATAGACATGTAGGCACACAATTCCAATAACTTTGGAAATATGTGGTTTCAGTTGCAGATTTGCACATCGTGGAGTTGACTGTTGTTCTGCCGGAGGTCTGTGCTTTCACAGCGTCCTTCTAGTTTAGTGCTGCACCCCCCCCCCCCAAAAAAAAATTATAATAATCAACTTAATGCTGTACAATCACTGGCTTTCCTTCTCATGTATGTCCGTAGTGACTAGGGATGTTAACCAATGACCGTTTGACTGGTGGTTGACCAAATCAATGTCAACCGGTTAATTTTTTTTGGTTGTCTGTGGAAAAAAAAAAATCAGTCGTTTTGAAGCTGCCGATTTTGGAGCGGAGGACCTGGAATTCTGTGTTTGTAAACGCTTGGGGCATGCCATGGGTGTAAGGATGACAGCTGACAAATCAGAAACACCCATTCAGTCATGTCCCACCCCAGTTGAACACAGCTGCCACTCGGCAAAACAATAAAGTGTAGACACAGGCTTTTTAGCTTACAAATTACTATTCTGTTTTTTTTTTTTTTTTAATTATTATTAGAAGGCACATCGAGTTTAGTCCTGCCTTGGCCAGTGCATTCTGAAAGTATGTTTCGGTCTGTAGCCAACAATGCATGTTATTGCAGATCATATCTCTCCACACAAACTAAAGGCGCAGATGCCGACTTTTTCACGGCTTTTTCGTGGACTGTAACGGCATTTGCTTAGTAATTTTAATACAGAATTTACTCTGATGAAATTATTCGGACACTCCAACGCCCCCCCTAAAAAAAAAAAATAGGATCTGCACGAGCCGTGAAAAAGGCGTGCCATTTGCATCCCTGTTTAAACTCATAGGTTAACCGACTTTAACCGGCTAATGAGGCTCGGTGGCCGGTCAAGATTTTTTTTTAGTTTTCGCCATCCCTAGTAGTGACTGACCCATTTCATGAGATGAAAATCATGGTTGAAGCGTTAGAGATGGTAATGGCATTTGGAGGGTGGTTTGCTGTAATTAAGCATTCCTATCAGCATGCAAGTTCACTTCTCTGGTAAATTAAAATGTGATGTACTGTTTGATTGAAGACACATCATGGAACATAGACGTATTGGATCAAGAAATCAGGGAACGTGCTTTACACTATTACAATGCCACTTCCTGTTCCAGAGAGATGCACAATACAGAATACTGCTGCTGCTTACGAGCATGTGCTCAGAACAGACACCACACACAGACACCCCGACACCACACACAGACACCCCGACACCACACACAGACACCCTGACACCACACACACACCCCAGTGATGCATTGGAGCTGTTAGTACAGATCCTACTGCTCAAAATGCATTTTGTTTGGTGGGTAGGTTTTGGAGCTCAAATAACCATTACAGCATGCGTGAGTGGTGTTTCCACTGAAAGACAAAAACAGAAATGCAAAATACTGCGTGTCTTGTTACAGTAAAGCTGTTATGAACATAATTAGAGGGTGAAGACTAAAAGATGCACTTTTAATGTTGGGTTTTGGTACTGATGTGCCTGAAATGTTGTAAGATGTAATGGGTTGTTTTTTTTTTTTTTTTAATAAATAAATATGGACCTGACTGCTTTTTATTTAAAACTGAGACCTTTTAATTGTATTTTAGGAAGGTTGTGTATTTTGTTTATGGTTGACTTGTGTACTAATTGTGAAGTTAGAATTCTGCATTATGGTTGGAAAAACTGGAACATGATTGGTTTTGTTAAAAAGAAGAGAAACCCAATGTTTCGCCACCCTGCCCCTTCAACCTAAATGGGTAAGGCAGTTTACAGCAGGGTTGTCACAGTAACTTCTTTTTCATTATTCACGGCAGTCGTACCCTGTTTCAGAAGATGCGTCTGAATATACAGCACTATTCATAAGCTGCTTTGATCGACACCTGGCTTTTAAAATTATAAAACGTTGAAGTCCACTCAGATCTCATCCTCCTCCTACCCACGTGAAAGCAGTTTTGGAAATGCATGGCTAAAATGTTTTCTTTAATCGGTTAAACATTTAGAAAGCATTTTGGTTTAGCTTTATATTTTGCAGTAACCAAGTACTTCATAAACAAATGCTTGTTTTTCTTTCTCCTCTTTTTCCCCCCCCTCTCTCTTAGTTGTAGGATGAATAGTTCAGATGTAAATGTTTGGCTGATGGTGTATTTTATAAGCTGTGTTCAAAGTGGGGAGTAATCGACTGTCAGGTTTGCACCAATTCTATCGTACATTGCTGATATCGGATTGCATCATCCTATTGCCCAGCTGAATTGTTATAAACTGACGTGTTACACGCATGTACGGACGCCTTAAAAGCGCAAGGCAGAAAACTAGGAGAAACTGACACTGTCAATAACGAGTGCTCTGAGTGTCTTTGTGTGAAGTCCTGTTCTTTCCTCCAAGTTCTGAATTCAGGACTGTTGCAAAATCACTGACATGCCATTTCATTATTTTCATAATCTCTGAATTAAGTTTCATTTTTAAACACGCCAAGAGCTCCCAAACTGTTTTGGTCTTTAATCAGGAAAGAGCATGGCTCTGAGAGGCTAAACTTGGGTTCCGGCTGTCCGTGGCACCTGCTCTAATGTCCTATTTGCTGTGTTAAATGAGGGAAGTGTGGGAAAGAACAGGACTGCAGAGGAGAGGTCTCCATGGAAACCCTTGCATTGTCTCCATGGCGACGCAGGGGGTCGTACTTGCAGCCGGTATTGATTTGATGGAGTTTTGTAAAGGTCACTTGGACTCTAACACCATGTTAAGAGTTTGCAACATATGGAGAGAGAGAGAGAGAGAGAGAGAGATGGTTTTCATTCATGCATGAGGAAGAAATTGGTCCTCCTTTGGTCAGCACTATTTGCTCTCAAAATGAGGTTTGTAGAAACAGTGGTGCTTTTTAAGGTCTGCATGACAAATGATTAAAGGATATACACCAACTTATTTTTAAATAAATTTGAGTGGAAAGTATCTCCATCCTTGACTCTTGTATGCTGCATAAATGGGGAATAAAAAATATATTTGAGAGTTAAAATCGAAAGCAAAGTTGGCATTCGAGCTGCCCTGCTGAGCCAGCCAGCCCTGAGTGCGTGAAGTCACTGCAGTAACCAGTTTTAAGGCCGAGGCCTTTGACAGCTATAGACCAAAATCATATAAATAATAATTTGTGGTGAAAGTAAGAAATACCGTTACTGATTTGACTTCACTGATTGTGGGTTGACTCTCATTAAAACAGGATAGGTGTTATAACTTGTACAACATGCATGCATTTTCACTGATAAAAACGTAAAAGGCTAATTACCGTATTTTCCGGACTATACGTCGCTCCGGGGTTTAAGTCGCATCAGCCAAAAAATGCATTATGAAGACGAAAAAAACATATACACGTCGCACTGGACTATAAGTCGCACTTTTTTGAAGGGTTATTCTATCCATAGAATCTGTGATTCTATCTGATAAGCGGCGCGTGGTTACTGCGCGACTGCATTGTTTATTTAATAAACAAACAGCTGAGCAGTGATAACACGCCCTTTGCCCCGTAAGTAGCCTCGTCTGATTATTTTAAATATCTACTACTATCTTTAATACCATCACTGTCGTTATTACTAATAGCCTATATTATTATTATAACTAATATTAGTAGCCTATTACTGATGCATTAATCAGTTTGCTTTTAGAATATTTTTACCGGTAGGGCTTATTATCGCCCCATGGCTCTTTCATCTGTGTTATTAAAGCTGTAGTCATCATCGAGGAGTGTCATTCTTCATTTTTGTCGAATTTTATTTCATCAAATCAGAGGTCAAGTAGGCTATAGGTATATCATCTCCAAAGACAGGTACGGTAGTAAAAACAACTGTCTAGTGAAAAAAAAAAAAAACAACCGCTTTTAAATCCCCTACTTAAATCCTTAAAATGAGTCATTTAACTCATGTCTTGTGTGATCTGATCTCCAATGGTGAAATAAACCAGTTGTGATGAGTACAGTCTGTTATTTTAGAAGATAAATGTAATATATAATTTAATATAGAGACTAATAAAAATTAATATTTTATAATATAATATCACGACATTACTGTCTGTAACTGTTTGTCACTAAAGCGTTTTCTAAGATCATAATGTCTTCTTCTTATTATTATTATTTTACATACACAATAAGCACATGTGCGTAAAGTTATAGTAAACCATCCCCCGCCTTTTTTTTTTTTTTTTGAGTCGCCGGACCCACCCACCTCCTGCGTTCTGGGACCTCCCACTTCACAAATTAAGCACTGCCTAAAATCACTACATAACTTATTTAAATAACTATAGGCCTATCATTAATAATAAAACACAGGTCAATCAAGTTTATCAAGCTGATGATTTCACTCCAAATCAGCAAATCCATTGAATTCCTCATCCTCGGTGTTGCTTCTGAACAACTCTGCCTCCAGCGGCAGATGAAGCGCCGTTTCCTCTTCTTCTGCGTGGCTGTCATCAGACTCAGCATCAGCTCCAGTTATTCCGCGGTGAAAAAAAAAAAAAAAACATATACGTCGCACCGGAGTATAAGTCGCATGGCCAGCCGAACCATGAAAAAAAAGTGCGACTTGTAGTCCGAAAAATACGGTAATCAAATGAACTGAGACCATCTCATTCTGAAGCAAATTAAATAATCTTATACCGGTAACTTAAACACAATACATCTTGCATGTATTAACCTAAATGCAGGTAAACGACGTGTTTTGTATCCAAATGAGTCAGGGCTTACCCGTCTGTGTTCTTGCTTCTTGAAGGCTGATCTTGTGGCCGATTTGTTTTGAAACCATCTGACTTTTAGTTGTTCGTTCAGTTCTCCGTTCATTCGCTTCTTCCACGTAAGGGCGAGATGGCAGCAATATCCAGTGGAGAAATCAGACGGATTCTCCATTTTCTCCATACTGAGTACTCTGCCATTACTGCTCAGGTCAGGCAATTAGTAAAACCCAGGACGGGACGTCACCGGCTTTAGCAAATCAAATCAAGTTTATTTGTACAGCGCTTTTAACAATAAACATTGTCGCAAAGCAGCTTTACAGAATTTGAACGACTTAAAACATGAGCTAATTTTATCCCTAATCTATCCCCAATGAGCAAGCCTGTGGTGACGGTGGCAAGGAAAAACTCCCTCAGACGACATGAGGAAGAAACCTCGAGAGGAACCAGACTCAAAAGGGAACCCATCCTCATTTGGGCAACAACAGACAGCCTGACTATAATATTAACAGTTAACTTTAGCAACAACTGCGGGGAGGTCACTGCCCGAGCTATATGTCCCATTCCATCCCGGGTTTTACTAACAACCCTCGGCTCACGCTCCAGGAGGACTGGTGCAACTGAACTTGCTTTCCTTTTTTTAAAAAAAAAAAAGCTTTCCCTTTCTTGTAGTTTTCTTTAATTGTTGGTGCTGCGTCCTGTTTCAATACAGGCTTATAGCCAACACTCAACAGATCAGAGGTTTCATACGAGTCTTCAGTAAAATGTACAGAGCAGAAGAGAGACCAGTTCGTAGGCACCCAATGTGCCCGTGAACAACTTGCGCATCTAAATCTTTGCAGTTTGAAGATTCTTGGGCCATGAATGCAGCGTAAATCCACCTTTTGTCCTGTTGTTGCACCGGCCAGCAACACATCTACGTGGCATGGTGATAAATTGGTTCAAAATGGAGGATCGGAGTCGCAGTCAGCTCTGTGTTTTAGTATAGCGGAAATGGCGATGAGGCCGATTAGCCTTCCTGCTGTCTTTACGGACGTCAAGGTCATTCACTCAGACCGCTACCTACATGAATCACTTTAATCGTAAAAATGACTATTAGATTTATTGTTGATGCTTAAAACTATTCTTGAGGTCTCAAGGCATTTATAAACGAAAGTGAGGCCGTGGCTCTGCGTATCTCCTTTAAGCATGAATGCTAGGGACCGAAACGTTGGTACAAAATTTTATCACCTTGCATTCTGCTTCTTGTCTCGAAAGTACATGATCCATCATACTGTTGATACCTAATGCCTTAATTATACCACCAGCTACAGTGTGATGGCCTGCTGGTGCCTTTGTGCTGCAGATGTAACTGATGTATCTCCTTATCTGATTCTCTTCACTATAGCAGGAATGATCTTTGTTCCATATCCACACAGGCTAAAGAGATCCTGACTAAGGAGTCCAACGTGCAGGAGGTGCGCTGCCCTGTCACAGTTTGTGGCGATGTGCACGGCCAATTCCACGACCTCATGGAGCTGTTCAGAATCGGAGGGAAGTCTCCTGACACAAACTACCTGTTTATGGGTGACTATGTAGACCGAGGCTACTACTCGGTGGAAACGGTCACCCTGCTTGTTGCGCTGAAGGTATTTAAGATGCAAGTACTGGATTTACAAGACACAGTAACGATTAGTCCTCATCTGCATACATGCGGTGTTGTGGTTCTGAGCATTACTGTTTCTTAATTGGCAGGTCCGTTTCCCAGAGCGCATCACGATATTGCGTGGGAACCATGAGAGCAGACAGATTACACAGGTGTACGGCTTCTATGATGAGTGCTTGAGGAAATATGGTAACGCAAACGTGTGGAAATACTTCACAGATCTCTTTGACTATCTACCCCTTACAGCCCTCGTTGATGGCCAGGTAAATATACACTTTGTTTTTTTTAAAAAAAGGCGGCTACTTTATCATGCACCTTTAGTGACTATGACCACTGAGCCCAAGTTTCCACTAATACGCTTTTCCTCTCTGTAGATCTTCTGTCTGCATGGTGGTTTGTCTCCATCTATAGACACACTGGATCACATTCGAGCTCTAGATCGTCTTCAGGAGGTGCCACATGAGGTCAGTATACGCATAATGAGTAGATTTAAAGCTGTGAGTAGGCTTGACGGCATGGCATGCCGCTGCACTAATGAACCTCCCATACGTTTGTATGGGAGAGCAGCATGTTTTCGTTTGGCCCTTAAAGACCTTTAAGTGTTTAATCTACGTAAAACTAGCGTCGATTCAAGAATAAATAACGTATGTACAGAATATATTGTTCAAGGTAGACTGCCTTTCAGATTTTTCAAGTGTAAGTCATAAACTTTTCCCAGCACCCAATTATTTTTGTTTAGTGGACAGAAAGCTGCTGAATTCGAATCAGACCCCCCCCCCCTTTAATTTTTTTATTATTTTTAAAATGGAGCAATTAATGATTTTTAGGGCCATGTGGCCTTAAATTCTCTCTTTTTTTCCTGCTTCACCATGACCCAGTTCAAGATACTACATCATGAATCATGTGGTGGGCTTTCCCTGTTCGCACAAGGCATTGTGGGATACAAATTTGAAACGGGAGAGAATGAATGAAACATGGAAGACCGAGTACAGTAACAAAGCGAGAAGAAAAGACGTTGTTGCGAAGGAAAGGAAACGCAGGACCAAACTAATAAATATCGGTGGTCAGTGAGCCTCTCTGTGTGATCAGCTGTTCATTTAGTGACAGTGTTGTAACTGTTAAGGCCAATTTATGCTGACAACCCAGTCCTCGCAGATAGCGTCTGCGTAGCCCCCCCACCTTCGCAGACGCTCTGCGTGCATCTCCCAAAAATTGTGACCACCGCAGAAGCCTCGCAGACAGCGTCGCAGACAAGAGGGCTCTGATTGGTCCACTCTACATCCACTGTACACGCACTTCCGCTTCCCTACTTTCCTGGTTTGGTTTGTTTTCACGACCGCCATTTTTAAAAACACGAACGAAGATGGAGCAGCACGAACAGCGGTTGATCGAGGAAGTACGTACATCTATTGCCGCTTTTCCACTACAAACGCGGCTGAGCCGTGCCGAGTCGAGCTGAGTCGAGCTGAGCGGGGCTGTTGGAGTTGCATTTCGACTACAACCGCGCTGAACCGTGCTGGCTGGAAGTGGGTGGACACATTGGGTGGAGTTAGCGAAAGTGGGTGGACGTCACGTGATGTCGTTAAGCAGCGCAAACAGTGACATCAGTGACAGTGGCGGAACAAGTCCGAGCCGGGCCGGGGGCGGGGCAAATGACCGGGCCCTTTATTAAAGCTTATCATAACATCATTTTAGGCTACAAAATGTCCGCAACTGCGGTGTTTACCAATTTCAACACTACCGGGTGCAACTATGTTATTTAGTACATCAAGTCCTTCAAACGAACATGTAACTCAGAAACAAAAAACATTAGGATACTGTACATGGCTCATAATAAAACATCAATAGCCTATACTGCGCACATTATTTGAAGGGCATACGAATGAGCGCTCAGAGGTTGCAACGGTGACAGGAAGAGTCAGAAATAAAAGGAGGGCGGTGCAAACCTCACTGAATACACTGTGTTTACCAATTTCAACACTACGGGGTGCAACTATGTTATTTTGTACATTAAGTCCTTCAAACGGGCGGCACGGTGGTGTAGTGGTTAGCGCTGTCGCCTCACAGCAAGAAGGTCCTGGGTTCGAGCCCCGGGGCCGGCGAGGGCCTTTCTGTGCGGAGTTTGCATGTTCTCCCCGTGTCCGCGTGGGTTTCCTCCGGGTGCTCCGGTTTCCCCCACAGTCCAAAGACATGCAGGTTAGGTTAACTGGTGACTCTAAATTGACCGTAGGTGTGAATGTGAGTGTGAATGGTTGTCTGTGTCTATGTGTCAGCCCTGTGATGACCTGGCGACTTGTCCAGGGTGTACCCCGCCTTTCGCCCGTAGTCAGCTGGGATAGGCTCCAGCTTGCCTGCGACCCTGTAGAAGGATAAAGCGGCTAGAGATAATGTGATGTGTGATGTGTGAAGTCCTTCAAACGAACATGTAACTCAAACAAAAAAACATTCGGCGACATACTGTACATGGCTCATAATAAAACACCAATAGCCTACTGCGCGCATTATTTGAAGGGCATACGACGAGCCTTGCGCTCCGCGAACTCGTCCACGATGCTCTGTATGTCACTGATTCAGTGAGCTTTTAAGCGGTAGTCTCACGACCCGAATAGTAAACAATAAACATGGAGGACATGGAGTCGTTAGTGTTGCTGGTCTTGGTGCTGTGGCTTGTTGTCACCGACAACGCCAACAGATACTGGCAAGAGCGTATAGATGAGGCGAGGCGCATAAGGCTTCAGAAATTCTCGTAATTCGTAATTATTCTCCTTCCGGGTTTGCGGTGTTTACAGATCCCAGCGCGCTCGCGGGGCGTGTGTGGGCATGTGAGGACACTCCTCCTCACCAATCAGTGCACAGGGGAGTGTCTGCTCACGCCCCCAACCTCACTCGGCACGGCTTGGCTCGCTTCAGCCCTACTCCAAAACGGTGCGAGTTTTAGGGGCTAAGCAGGGCTGAAACGAGCTGAGTCGTGCCGGTTTTTGGTAGTCGAAACGCGAGCCGTGTCGGGCTGAAGTGAGCTGAAGCGAGCTGAAGTGAGCTGAAAAAGGGTAGTGGAAAAGGGCCATAAACGACTCCAGTTCTAGTCATTATAAGTAACCGGAGGATAAACACTCCACTAACCACACCCACCAACTACTCCTAGCGATTTCGTGACTTCGCACCCCCTTGCGTTGTGGCGGTGAATAACATCGCGCACGCCTATTACTCCCTGCTCAACGATAAATTACAGCTGTCTGCGAAAAGCTATCTGCGAAAGCCTTGTCGCAAGAGCATGCAGAGGCCCTTGGTGCACGGTCAAGGGTAAACCTGTAGATGGCAGTAATGCAACACTGGATGCCAGCTGCCATAAAACCCAAAAGAAGGTGGTGGTAAACCTGTGCATGAGCACATGGACTTCCTCTGTCTGCTTGACTGGGCGAAGTGAGTGATTTCATGCACGCTATTTGCTTGGGAATCCCCTCAAATTAAATAACTTCCCCAGCCACAGAATGGCCTGATATTTTGTGGGATATTACAGAAATAAACGTCCATCACAATGATCAAATTTCAGAGGGAACTAAGTTTCACTGATTTTATGAAACCAAAAGGTCATCTAGCTTTAATTTTGTGTGGCGTTGTGATGAGCTTTTACTTTAAGGGTTAATGCAATACACCAAAATCACGGGTGCTGCCACCATCTTGGGTTTAAAAAAAAAAAGTGATATTTGTTACCGGTCAGTGTGTTCTGTTGCTTTCAGCTCGCTCACTGTTGGTTCAATCAGCTTGAGACTAATGGTTCCCACCTAGTGGTCGAATCTGTAGTGTTGACTTGATTTTTCCAATAAAATCGGCTGAACGCTGTCTAGTGCCCACAAAAGATCGGATCACTGAAGGAAATTTTGTGTTCTTCCTAAAAAATTAATGGTTTTCCTAATGTTCTTATTTAATTTTTTTCATGTATAAATATCAGTAATACTGTGTTGAAGAGAATTAACAAAAGTTTGACCCTCTTATACACAGTGCATCCAAGCACCACCGTCATCAGTCGTGCTCGGTGTCCACAATTTAAAGTGAACATACCTGCTAAATTCTGGCCTTTATGTTTAAACCCAAACGATGTACCGGTTTCATCGATGTATTACTTTTAAGCCTTCTAGGTGCATAATTGTGATTTACAAGAAGCCTTTATCTCAGAATTCTAAATCTTTTTTTTTTTTTTTTTTTTCTCATGAATGGAAAATTAAACCAATGGAATGATTGTTGGTTTCTGACCGTGGCAACAGACAGAAATGGAAATTTTTATAAAACACTGGCTTTTCAAATGTTCATAATTTTGTTTTTTTAAAGGAACAGTCCACCGTACTTCCATAACAGCTGCTCCGTACCTCTCCGAGCTTTGTGCGACCTCCCAGTCAGTCAGACGCGCTGTCACTCCTGTTAGCAATGTAGCTAGGCTCAGCATGGCCAATGGTATTTTTTGGGGCTGTAGTTAGATGCGACCAAACTCTTCCACGTTTTTCCTGTTTACATAGGTTTATATGACCAGTGACATGAAACAAGTTCAGTTACACAAATTGAAACGTAGCGATTTTCTATGCTATGGAAAGTCTGCACTATAATGACCGGCGTACTAACACCTTCTGTGCGCTTCGACAGCGCATTGATACCTGCACTCCTCTTCGGGCACGGCCAGGCAGGCGAATGCCCTGGTCCGTCCGCCCTGTCTTAAAAATAAAAAAATGGTACAACTCGAGCCCCATGGTAAAATTGGGACTTTGTCATTTTTCCGCATGAGGCCCATGGTAAAACCACACTTCCAGGAGGGGCTGCCGTCTGCCTCCCAAGCCGGCTGAGAGCGCTCCTCGTCGGGCACGGCCAGGCGGGCGAATGCCCTGGTCCGTCCGCCCTCTCTTTAAAAAAAAAAAAAAAAGGTACAACTCCGAGTGAAGGTATCAATGCGCTGTTGAAGCGTGCAGAAGTACGCCTGTCATTATAGTGCGGGCTTTCCATAGCATAGAAAATCGCTACGTTTCAATTTGTGTAACTGAACTTGTTTCATATCACTGGTCATATAAACCTATGTAAACAGGAAAAACGCGGAAGAGTTTGGTCGCATCTAACTACAGCCCCAAAAAATACCATTGGCCATACTGAGCCTAGCTACATTGCTAACAGGAGTGACAGCGCGTCTGACTGCGTCTGACTGACTGGGAGGTCGCGCAAAGCTCGGATATGTACGGAGCAGCTCGTCTCAATTCAGATAAGAGCATATTTCATTATGGAAGTACGGTGGACTGTTCCTTTAAGCTGCATTTACAAAAACAGCTTTTCAGTTCAGATCTTCATGTTCTTTAATTTGATACATTATGACTAGTTTAAAAAAAAAAAAAGGCCCGTCATTGCTACTGTAAGTCATTCCTAGGAAGCCCTCGCTAGATTAGCCTTTAAGTTATTCTAGGGCTTCCTGCACCTCTTTCCAGATTACATTTACATATGCTTTTTTTTTTCCCCCCTCTACAAAATTCATAGTTCTGGTTTTAACTTAGTTTATGGATATCACTTTTCTTAGTTATATTATATTTTAGTGTTATGCTTAGAGGTGTAAATAAACATTGTCATACATGTCCCTGTGAACGAGCTGTTAAATTGATCGACACCTAATTAAATCCAATATTCAAACCCTCCTACTTGAGACTGTACAAATGTTTCACTCCCTTTTTATACTCCTGTAAAACAGTGCTACAAGTGTCCAACGGATCACAAATTGCAAGCATGAGCCATTTTTAAAATTGAATTCCTGCCTGCACACCTTTTGAAGTTTTAAACATGAGATGTGCTACAGATTTGCGCCCCACCACACACACTTGGTAGTGCCATTTTCCGACCACTAGATGGGTTTATCCTCCTCAGGATTCAGTCTCCAGTGATGTGGAGAATGCTTTTGTGTTGCACCATTTACAGTGCCTTGCAAAAGTATTCATACCCCTTAAACATTTTCACATTTTTCCACCTTACAACCACGAACTTAAGTTTTTTTTTTTTTAAAGAGATTTTATGTGATAGACCAACACAGAGTAGCACATAATTGTGAAGTGAAACGAAAATGATAAATGGTCTTCAGAATTTTAAATAAATAAAAATCTGAAATGTGATGTGCATTAGTATTCAGCCCCCCCAAGTCAATCCTTTGTAGAGCCACCTTTTGCTGCAATTACAGCTGCAAGTCTTTTGTGGTATGTCTCTACCAGCTTTGCACATCTCGACACTGAAATTTTTGCCCATTCTTCTTTGCAAAATAGCTCAAGCTCAGCCAGATTGGATGAAGAGCGTCTGTGAACAGCAATTTTCAAGTCTTGCCACAGATGCTCAATGGGATTTAGGTCTGGACTTTGACTGGGCCATTCTAACACATGAATACTCTTTGATCTAAACCATTCCATTGTAGCTCTGGCTGTATGTTTAGGGTCATTGTCTTGCTGGAAGGTGAATCTCCTTCCCAGTCTCAAGTCTTTTGCAGCCTCCAACAGGTTTTCTTCCAGGATTGCCCTGTATTTAGCTCCATCCATCTTCCCATCAACTCTGACCAGCTTCCCTGTCCCTGCTGAAGAAAAGCATCCCCATAGCATGATGCTGCCACCACCATGTTTCACAGTGGGGATGGTGTGTGCAGGGTGATGAGCAGTGTTAGTTTTCCGCCACACATAGCGCTTTGCATTTAGGCCAAAAAGTTCAACTTTGGTCTCATCTGACCAAAGCACCTTCTTCCACATGTTTGCTGTGTCCCCTACATGGCTTCTTACGCCTGTTTTTCAACAACGGCTTTCTTCTTGCCAGTTTTCCAAAAAGGCCAGATTTGTGGAGTGTACGACTTACAGTTGTCCTGTGCAGATTCTCCCACCTGAGCTGTGGATTTCTGCAGCTCCTCCAGAGTGATCATGGGCCTCTTGGCTGCTTCTCTGACCAGTGCTCTCCTTGCTCGCTCTGTCAGTTTAGGTGGACGGCCATGTCTCGGTAGGTTTGCAGTTGTGCCATACTTTTTCCATTTTTGAATGATGGATTGAACAGTGCTTCTTGAGATGTTCAGAGCTTGGGATATTTTTTTATAACCTAACCCTGCTTTAAACTTCTCCAGAACTTTATCCCTGACCTGTCTGGTGAGTTCTTTGGTCTTCATGATGCTGTTTGTTCTTCAGTGTTCTCTAACAAACCACTGAGGCCTTCACAGAACAAGTGTATTTATGCTGAGAGTAAATTACACACAGTAGGACTCTATTAACTAATTAGATGACTTCTGAAGGCAGTTGATTGCACTGGATTGTATTTAGAGGTATCAGAGTACAGGGGGCTGAATACTAATGCACACCACATTTTTCAGATTTTTATTTGTTTAACATTTTGAAGACCATTTATCATTTTCGTTTCACTTCACAATTATGTGCTGCTCTGCTGGTCTATCACATAAAATCTCAGTAAAAAAAAATGTTAAGTTTGTGGTTGTAAGGTGGAAAAATGTGAAAAAGTTCAAGGGGTATGAATACTTTTGCAAGGCACTGTAGAAGTCTGTATAATTTTTTTTTTTTTTTAACCTGCCACTGTCCTAATAATTGACCTGTAAATGCGCATGTTGATGCCTCAGTAGGTTTCAGTTTAACTGTAGGAAAAATAGCCATGTAAAGTAGATAAACTTCCCATGGGGGGGGGGACCATGGCCTAAAGGTTGGAGAAGCAGCTTTGGATCATCAGTTTGATTCCCTAGACCAGCAGGAATGCCTGAAGTGTCCTTGAGCAAGGCTCCTAACCCCCAACTGCTCCCTTGGCTGCTCTGGATATGTTGTACGTCACTCTGGATAAGAGCGTCTGCTAAATACCTGTAATGTAAAACAGTGCTACAAATGTCTAATTGGCCACCATTTGGGAGGACAGTTTCAGTACATTTGTCAAATATTAAAGTGCATATCCTGGGCCAAATATTTAATATGAAAGTATGTCCCTTTACACGCTCATCCAGAAGGGTAATTTTGCACAAGGCCATCTGTCTACAGCAGAAAAAAATAAAGTAACAAAACGCGTCTGGAAAAATCCCAAGGGAGTCTGGAGCCAGATTCGTGACGTCACCTGCGGAAGCGCCAGCAGACTGCGAGAGCTTGCACGGTTTCAGTGCACAGCCTATGTAGACCAAGTTTAGCAGCTCGCGATTTTGCATTGAAATATGGAATTTTCACCTGAGCACAATGTGGGAAACGATGAGTACTAATCCTGTCATGATTGGTGTTGATGCATCTGTTAACCACTTTAACAATTAGGTGATAACTTGCAGAAAACTACCAGGTTGTTTTCTTGTCAACAAACCAGCGCTGACGTAGGATTCAGAAGGAGGCGTCCCGCATGCGACGTCACGAAAATTAACGTTTGCCGGGAAATCCAAATGCCGAGTTTTTTTCAGAGGCGGACCAGTTCGCCTCAAATGGCTTGATTTCAACTGAATTTTTCTGGTATTGCGCAAGGGAAAAAAAATTGCGCAAAATGTTAGATATTTGACAAGTTTAATATAAAATAGAATTACATAGGTCTTGCTCCTGAATTTACCCGTGATATGCACTTTAAGCTATAAAAGTAGCATGGGAAAAAATGCATGTTATGATTACATCTTGGCTTGTTACGTGATCAGGCTGAATGCTTTGTCTATCTCTTGATGTCCTTTCCAGCTGTTTATTGTTCCTGTGCTGACACTGAATGAATAAGATGAAAGTGAAAGCTAGACTGCATTTCTGATTTTTGGCAGCTGTTTAGAGCATTATATGTACAGATACTCACTCACCCAAATAAGAATTTTGTGCTTTAGGGCCTGTTTACACGACGATGCTGTCGGGTAAAAACGACTAAATATTTTATCGGAAGTGCCTTTCGTCTACACGGGGACGGCGTTTCCGAGGCTGAAAAATGGAAAAAATTGAAAACGCCTTCCAGAGTGGATAAGTTAAAAACAGCCCCCGTTGCATATCCGTCTAAACTACCCAATACGCGAAACTCTGCTCGGATCTGCTCACGTCGGATACGCGTTTACGTCATACATGTGTCATATACTGTACATGCCAGCCCGGGAAGTAAGAAAGTAAGTAAAAAAGTAAGAGCATGTCTGATTACATCGATCCAACGGACCTTCAAGCTGCTCTGGCAGCTTTAATAAACGTCCAGGAGTCCTTCGAACATCTATACCGAATCTGCACATATACCGTTAATGAACAGAGGCGGGTATAGTATGCTCTTACTTTTTTACTTACTTCCTTACTTACCATAGCCAGAGTAGTCAAAGTTTTCGCGGTGCAGATCAGACAAGACGGAAGATGTTGCGCATGCGTGCAGACATAGCGGAGGTCTTTCACAGCACCACCTAGCCGCCTGGCATGCACATCCAATTGAATTCCACACATTTATGCGTCACCGTATAGACGCAGATTTCCTCCTTGAAAACGGTCGTGTAGACGTGGGAAAAAAGTGAGAACGAAAACGGACTTTTGCGTTTTTGTTTTAGACCGTACCCGTGTAAAGTGGGCCTTATTTTTTTTTTAAATCTATGACTTTGGTTATTTTATCAATCCTGTTGCTTGCTGGTGCGTTTCAGGGGCCGATGTGTGACTTGCTCTGGTCAGATCCTGATGACCGTGGTGGTTGGGGAATCTCTCCAAGAGGTGCTGGTTACACTTTTGGACAGGACATCTCTGAAACTTTCAACCATGCCAATGGTCTTACCCTGGTCTCCCGTGCCCATCAGCTCGTTATGGAGGTAATGACCATTTTTCCATGTTAATCAAGTTTGGTACCAAAAAAAAAGTGCCACATGCAAGGGGAGGATTCAGAAAATGACTCTGGTGTGTGTTTTGAGATGTTAAAATTTCAACAAGTTCTTTTGTCCTTCAGGGATACAACTGGTGTCATGATAGGAATGTTGTCACCATCTTTAGTGCACCAAACTACTGCTATCGCTGTGGCAACCAAGCTGCCATCATGGAACTGGATGATACTCTTAAATATTCCTTGTAAGTATTAGCAACTGATGACTTTTTTTAAATGTAAACCTTCAGCTCATGCATACACATCAGCACAGGGCCTAAAATAAAATATTTAATTACACCTGTACCATGCTTTCTATTAAACACAGCTTCTGAGTATTTGGTCCTTTACACTTGTGTGTTTACAATGTTGACTCTCTCTCTTTTCTAACTGCTGGAATTGTCTTTCAGCCTTCAGTTTGATCCCGCACCTCGGCGTGGAGAGCCTCACGTGACCCGTCGCACCCCTGATTATTTCTTATAAACACACACACACTGGCCTGACGTAGGAAAAATGACCTCTAAAGCAAACGACAAATACAGCAGATCCCTTCATATATACATGTATTCATCCCACTGCGTGTGTATATATTTGGGGATGTTATGACATGAAAGCACTAACATGGACCAAAATGTGCCATACAAGCATTTAATGCAGAAATACAAATCGCCCTGTGTCTCAGTACTGCTACACAGTGTCCCATTTTAGCCTTTAGTGCAATTGCCTGCTGTATACTATGGATAGTAATGTTCTTCGTTCTTGAAATGTACATGACTGAGCGCGCAAAAAAAAAAGAGCTTCTCCCTCCCTCCCCCCTCCCCCTTCAGTATCACTGGACAAATGATATTCTTTAAGTTGGTAATGCCAGGCATGTGAACTAAGGTAACATTTTATACAAGTGCACAAGCTTACATCCTTTCCTGTCTTCACCAAACACTATACTATTGGGAATGAATGCTTAATCTGAAGGAGGAGCCTTTTCCTTTTTGGGAGTGTATGCTTTCATGTAAATGGACCCCTATCTTAACTCGACTGTCCATCCCTTCGTCTACCATCTTTTGTGTTCACTGTCTTTTTCTGTGTATTTGTCATGATGTGATTGCCTCTTCTTTGGTGTATTTGAACTAATAAAGTCCTTTTATCGCAACCTACTCAAAATAAATGTTGATGGTGAATTTTTGTTTTAACCCCTTTGTGGAACGAGGTAGCGTATGGGGAAAATCACAAGATGTATAACTGGAGCACAATTCTGTAGTGATATTTTGCCCTCAACCACTGTTTGTTAAAAAGTTATGGGCTGACCGAGGTTTTGCAATAAATCAAACATGGCATTACTCGGCCTGAAGAAGGATTCTGTCCCTTACTAAGTCAGGGTGGTGCATGAAGCCTTATGAAGGCAGGAGCATTCAGTCTGTGGCTTGTCAAGATGCTTGTAGACTGGTACCAAAATTCAAAAAAGTGCTTACTTAAGGAGTTAAAGGCATTTTTGAGACAGTCGGCAAACAGTCTTATTTTGTCAATTTGGGTGTGCCGAATTCAAATCTGCAATATGCTGAGCTCTATCTGACCTCTGTTGACCTCTAGAGGTCCTTGAACTTTGGGCCTGTAAACATCTCAGCTGAACCCAGTTTCTCAGCTTTCTAAGGAATGAAATGTACTAAAATGATTAATGAAGTTAGCAAATGGCCTTGTTTGTTAAATGTTTGGGTGCTGAATTCATTTTTCATTTGTAAAACGACATATGACCTCTGATAACCTCAAGGTCATTAAGCTTGGCCTATAGGCCTATGCATTTAACGGCATTTTTAAACAGACTTTACTCCCCCAAAAAGAATATGAACAGACAAAAAACAAATAGAAAGGAACAAATACAACATTAAATGCCAGTCCATGTACATGTGACTTACTTTTCACAATGAGAGTGCCTAGGCGATCACCTTACATAACACTGCATTACATTTAGCGGTTATTGTTTATACAAAGCTACTGAAAAAAGGACAGATTCAGCAGCATACAAAATGTGGGGGCATACAGGGTATACAGGTTAATCAGGGTTAGTATATGAGTTTTTTTTTTCTTTATTTTTTGTTTTGTTTTAAACGGGGTAAAGCCTTTACAAAAAACAAAGAAAAAAACTCATATATACTAACCCTGATTAACCTGTATGCCCCCACATTTTGTATGCTGCTGAATCTGTCCTTTTTTCAGTAGCTTTGTATAAACAATAACCGCTAAATGTAATGCAATGTTATGTAAGGTGATCGCCTAGGCATTCTCATTGTGAAAAGTAAGTCACATGTACATGGACTGGCATTTAATGTTGTATTTGTTCCTTTCTTTTTCTGTTCATATTCTTTTTGGGGGAGTAAAGTCAGTTTAAAAATGCCGTTAAATGCATAGGCCTATAGGCCGAGTTTAATGACCTTGAGGTTATCAGAGGTCATATGTCGTTTTACAAATGAAAAATGAATTCAGCACCCAAACATTTAACAAACAAGGCCATTTGCTAACTTCATTAATCATTTTAGTACATTTCATTCCTTAGAAAGCTGAGAAACTGGGTTCAGCTGAGATGTTTACAGGCCCAAAGTTCAATGACCTCTAGAGGTCAACAGAGGTCAGATAGAGCTCGGCACACCCAAATTGACAAAATAAGACTGTTTGCCGACTTTGTCTCAAATGCCTTTGGGTGTCACAATTCTGGATTTTGGTACCAGTCTATTACTGATGGAGCTTTGGGTAAAATATCAGTACAGGATGACCAACTTTGAGTTACCTACAGCAAAATGTTCCCCACTTAATATGAAAAAGCCTTGGGCTTTAATCATACCATTTTTAACACGGTGTACCTTTTTTCTGCTTGTAAATTGATTGCGCTTTGTTACAATTACATACTGAATGGATATTTTTAACAAATTGCAACTTCAGCTTGACAACGTTTTACATGTACACAAGTATAAATATTTTATTGCTATTTAAAATGTACGGTTTGTTCAGGACGTCCTATCTCACACAGTGATGATACAGGGGTAAGATTCATTCTGACCGATCACTCAACCAGTGTTTTCATCACCTCAGCAGTGGTGATGGCAAAGAAAAAGTACTGTTACTATGCACAACTTTGGCCTGATTTAAAAAAAAAAAAAAAAGTGACTTGAGCTGAGCTGGTACCATGCAGCAGAAAAATGCCATCAGCCTGGCCCAGTCAATCAGCAGACTTTAATCCATTTGAACATGCATTGCACCTCCTGAAAAGGAGACTGAAAGGAGAAACACTGGAAGATGCTGTAGTACAGGCCTGGTGACCAGCTTGATGCAGTTACAGCAAACAAAGGATATACGAAAACATTTAAGTTGTTCCACAAAATCGAGTTGTACATGAGCTGACAGTCGACAAGGCGCATACTGTAGCACTGAGTCGGCTGTAAGCCATGTATGACTAGAGTGGGTGGAAAAACTTATTCTATCCACATTCACTGGATTTTGAGAGAGCATTTGTATGCAAATTCATTAAATTTTATACAAAACATGATCATTTCCACTTGGAATGTAAACAAATTTGTGAAAAATGCTATAGTTCTTGGGGAAAAAAAGTTATTACCATCAAATACATTCATTCCATATTTATTTATTTTTCAGATTTCTGGGGTTTTGTTTTCAAGTAATCATTTCGTTCTCAGTTGGTTCAGCACCACATGCCACCATTTTGTTTTTCTCTACTCACTGATAGCCAAGTAGTAGAGTAGCCAATCAGAGTGCACGATTGCTCATATTCACTGGATATGAATAGAATAAGTTTTATTTCCTTTAAGATTATCTTTTCCAAATCTTTTACTCCGCTAAAACCTGGGTGGTCTGCTCTTAAAGGTACTATGTTCCAAGTTGTTTAACGCATCTAGATATAAATACCAGGACCTGAAAACTGAAATTCTGATCCGTCCTCTCTTGATCTCAAACCCAAGTGTCTTCAGTATACAACAACAAAAAAAAATCAACTTCGCCTTTTAAAAAAGTACCTTCATCGGCGACTGTAGGTTTGCTAATAAATTCCCATAAAGTGTTAAAAGTACAGAAAAGCATGTTATAGTATACAATATCAATATTGTATTCTCATATTGCTCTTCAGATCAGTCAGTATATTCGTATGGTTTATACCAAGTGTTTCTCTTTGTTGTAGATTTTTGCTACAATAAAAAAAACATAATAAAATACAAAGTATTAAACATTACAGAACCAGAAGTTATTGAAACCTGTGGAGCTTTCAATTTAGTTGTGTCTAATAGCTCCATCAAACAAACATGGATAGACTTTTATTCGAAGCTTGAAGACCATCTAATGTTTCATCATAAATAAGGTCCAGGTGCTTTGGCAACTACTGAATTGCTGAAAACCTTCACAAAGACCTGGGCATGGGATTAACATGTCGAAGGGTCTTTTTCCTCCACGTTAAGAGTGGTGTGTGAGAGGATCCCAACATCTGCAATGCTGAGGTCTGTCTGTGTGAGCAGTGGCCTCCTGGGGTATGACGTGTACAAGGCATAAAGAGTGGGAGAGTATCCAGACTTGTGCAACCAGTCTAAAAGGACCTAAGGATGAGAAATAAATATTGCGTTACACCTTTACGTTCCACCAAGATGTGTTAAAGTTTAACGTTTGCTACTTAGTTTTTCCTTCGCGGTTCACTTTACTGTAAATATCTGCTTCAAACAGGTTTTTAGGAATGTCACACAGACTGGCTGCGATTGTTCATGCCAGAATATGACTTAATCTGATCTATAAAAAACAAAATTTTATCTGAACACAAATATGGTGGATGGCATTTCAGCTCAACCGTCACTGGTCGTCAGAACTTCACACATGATGTCATGATTACGTTTTCACAACACACAATAGGGTGCCCCCTCCATACTACACAAAGCTCAGTCCTAAACAGTAACATGCGTGAAGTCCAATCTTAGCCCGTCTGATCTACTCACAGTCCAGTTACGGAGACCCATATTTTATTAAGTAATATCAGAGTTTCAGACTTATTATTCTGTAGTTTGGGGTGGTGAGAAATGAGTGGGGGGAGTTTTGGGGTGGACGATGACACGCTGACCATCTCGTGAAAAGGTAATATTGATGTACAGAAAACGGATAACCAATGACAGCAGGGCTGAACAGTCATCCTTTGTCTGAGTCAAAATTACAACCCCGATTCCAAAAAAGTTGGGACAAAGTACAAATTGTAAATAAAAACGGAATGCAATGATGTGGAAGTTTCAAAATTCCATATTTTATTCAGAATAGAACATAGATGACATATCAAATTTTTAAACTGAGAAAATGTATCATTTAAAGAGAAAAATTAGGTGATTTTAAATTTCATGACAACAACACATCTCAAAAAAGTTGGGACAAGGCCATGTTTACCACTGTGAGACATCCCCTTTTCTCTTTACAACAGTCTGTAAACGTCTGGGGACTGAGGAGACAAGTTGCTCAAGTTTAGGGATAGGAATGTTAACCCATTCTTGTCTAATGTAGGATTCTAGTTGCTCAACTGTCTTAGGTCTCTTTTGTCGTATCTTCCATTTTATGATGCGGCAAATGTTTTTTATGGGTGAAAGATCTGGACTGCAGGCTGGCCAGTTCAGTACCCGGACCCTTCTTCTATGCAGCCATGATGCTGTAATTGATGCAGTATGTGGTTTGGCATTGTCATGTTGGAAAATGCAAGGGCTTCCCTGAAAGAGACGTCGTCTGGATGGGAGCATATACCTTTCAGCATTGATGGCGTCTTTCCAGATGTGTAAGCTGCCCATGCCACATGCACTAATGCAACCCCATACCATCAGAGATGCAGGCTTCTGGACTGAGCGATGATGACAACTTGGGTCGTCCTTCTCCTCTTTAGTCCGAATGCCACGGCGTCCCTGATTTCCATAAAGAACTTCAAATTTTGATTCGTCTGACCACAGAACAGTTTTCCACTTTGCCACAGTCCATTTTAAATGAGCCTTGGCCCAGAGAAGACGTCTGCGCTTCTGGATCGTGTTTAGATACGGCTTCTTCTTTGAACTATAGAGTTTTAGCTGGCAACGGCGGATGGCACAGTGAATTGTGTTCACAGATAATGTTCTCTGGAAATATTCCTGAGCCCATTTTGTGATTTCCAATACAAAAGCATGCCTGTATGTGATGCAGTGCTGTCTAAGGGCCCGAAGATCACGGGCACCCAGTATGGTTTTCTGGCCTTGACCCTTACGCACAGAGATTCTTCCAGATTCTCTGAATCTTTTGATGATATTATGCACTGTAGATGATGATATGTTCAAACTCTTTGCAATTTTACACTGTCGAACTCCTTTCTGATATTGCTCCACTATTTGTCGGTGCAGAATTAGGGGGATTGGTGATCCTCTTCTCATCTTTACTTCTGAGAGCCGCTGCCACTCCAAGATGCTCTTTTTATACCCAGTCATGTTAATGACCTATTGCCGATTGACCTAATGAGTTGCAGTTTGGTCCTCCAGCTGTTCCTTTTTTGTACCTTTAACTTTTCCAGCCTCTTATTGCCCCTGTCCCAACTTTTTTGAGATGTGCTGCTGTCATGAAATTTCAAATGAGCCAATATTTGGCATGAAATTTCAAAATGTCTCACTTTCGACATTTGATATGTTGTCTATGTTCTACTGTGAATACAATATCAGTTTTTGAGATTTGTAAATTATTGCATTCCGTTTTTATTTACAATTTGTACTTTGTCCCAACTTTTTTGGAATCGGGGTTGTATGTTTTTTTTTTTTTACAGAAAATTCACATTCTTAGAATCGAGATCATGATCAAAGTGTGTGTGATGTCTTACTTTGGACAAACCTTGTAAAAATCAGTCAATATCTGAGGTGTTTTACATTTTTAGAAGTTTTAGTATTGTAAAAATCCTAGCATGTAACCAAGGCATCATACATTTATTTAAATCAGATTTTCGCTGGGGCGGCACGGTGGTGTAGTGGTTAGCGCTGTCGCCTCACAGCAAGAAGGTCCTGGGTTCAAGCCCGGCCTTTCTGCGTGGAGTTTGCATGTTCTCCCCGTGTCCGCGTGGGTTTCCTCCGGGTGCTCCAGTTTCCCCCACAATCCAAAGACATGCAGGTTAGGCTAACTGGTGACTCTAAATTGACCGTAGGTGTGAATGTGAGTGTGAATGGTTGTCTGTGTCTGTGTGTCAGCCCTGTGATGACCTGGCGACTTGTCCAGGGTGTACCCCGCCTTTCGCCCATAGTCAGCTGGGATAGGCTCCAGCTTGCCTGCAACCCTGTAGAACTGGATAAAGCGGCTACAGATAATGAGATGAGATTTTCGCTGATAGAGTTGGAAAATTTGTTATATCTTCATAATTCCAGTGCAGAACTGGAGAGACACAAACCTCTGACACCAAACATGTCTTGACTGATCAACTACATGGGAGATATTTGGAAAATTGTGAAATTTTATTTAAAAAGTGTATGTAATGCCTTATTGTAATGCTTTAAAATGAATATACATCATTAGTCGTCATCTTCTTTTGGCTGCTCCTTCTCTACCACACCTGCCACTTTCGTGTCCTCTCTCACCACATCCATGTCTCTCCTCTTTGGCCTTCCTCGTTTTCGTTTGCCTGGCAGCTCCATCCTCAACATTCTCCTTCCAACATGCTCTGCATCTCTTCTCAGGATGTGCCCATACCATCTCAGTCTCATCTCTGAGCTTAATTCCCAAGCTCTCCACACGTGCTGTCCCTCTGATGTGCTCGTTCCTTATCCTGTCCAACCTCCCATCGCAAACCTTAACATCCTCAACTCCGCCACCTCCGACTTTGCCTCCTGCCTCTTCGTTAAGGGTACGGTCTCCAATCCATACATCACAGCTGGTCTCACTACTGTCTTATACATCTTACCTTTCACCCCCACTGGCTGGATTGAATATATATTATTAATAATGACCAAAATTAATTAATAAAAGCAGGGGGGAAATTATATACATTTGTTATTTTATTATCAAGCACAAAGCTATCAATAAATCACGGCATCCGGATCCTGGAAAAAGGCAGCCTTGCCTCAGGGCTAATCTCGCATGACGTCACACGTGGAACCCCGGTTATCTGGGTCGTTTTGGTTCATCTGACTCCGTGCTTGTTTACTCACTGAAATTGGATATCGGTTTTGGAATCTTACAAAAATAACGATGGGAAAGTGCTGCGTTGTGTTCGGATGTTCAAATCCAGATACAACAGGACATTCGGTTCACAAATTTCCGAGAAATGACACTAATCGAAAGCGACAGTGGGTGAAGTTTGTGCAAATGAAGTGGGCAGATTTCATGTCGCCACCGGAGAAGAATCAAGTAGGAATTTGTGAGCAGCATTTCGACAAGAACTGCCATGAAGGACAGGTGTTCTTGATGGAACAGATGACAGGCCAGAAGAGGGAAAAAAAAAAAAAAACACCTTTTGAAACCAGGAAGTGTGTCAACTATCCAGACTGGCTGACAATGACCACACTGGTGCCTGAAATATACCATATTTACACATACATTCCAAATACATGTAACTTGGTGAAATATAAAGCTACATGTATCAGATATGTACACTGATGCATCACAGTTGCTAACCTGCATGGACAGTAGGGACACTAGAGTCTAGACCCACTGTTTACTGCACACAGATCTACACATGACTAGGCCTACTAATAATAAATCTGATTCATCAAGTGTTCGTCACCACCAGAACGACCACATGGGAATTACTGGAGCAAAAAAAGAAACCTGTTGATTCAGGGTGTCTACAGGTTTGTCCAAGTTAAATTTAAGACTTTTTAAGACTTTTTCATACCATGTTCCAAAAAAAAAAAAAAATTAAGACCAAATCTAAAGTCACGCAAAAACGTACTCTTTTGAAAAAAAAAACCCTATATAATTTAATGTAACTTACTGTTCTTGTAAACATTCACCAGAAAACACTATTCTAGTAGAAGTACTTCATTTCTTTTCCTTGACAGGCATTCACACACTCAGAACACAATATAAGGATCGGATAAACTTGTAATTATGTGACGATCAGAATGCAGTTACAACATTTGAATCCAATGTAACACTGTGAAAATGTGAATGAAGTCACACACAGAATCCAATGCAACAGGTTTTTTAAATTATTATTTTCTCTGCTTGGGGAGTCACATTGTAAGCAGAATTGTCCAATTCCATCTTTGGTCAAACAACAATGCAGAAAACAACAGTTAAACAATGTGAATGCACGTACACCTGAAACCTCGGCTCACTCACTTGAAAGGTATGCTCACTTGCACTTCTTAAAACACTTGGAACGATACCCACACACAAACAATACTATTCTCTCACATGCACGCAATAGAATATATTCTCTCTCTCTCTCACACACACACACACACACACACACACACACACACACACACACACACACACACACACACACACACAATATTCTCTTACATCTCGCAGATCTTACATCTCTTCTCCACGACCGTTAGTGGTGGCAGCGCTGAAGTCGGATATTTGAGGCTGATGCTCGCAGCCTTTAGCAAAAGCAACGTGCTTGGCGCTCTTCATATGAGAGTCCACCGCTCTTATCCCCATTGTGCCCAACTTAAAAGTCTTACAGCATGCTACACAGTATGCCTCGTTGGCATCTTTGGGTACAGCTTTCAGCCACCACGAGTATTTTGCATCTTGCAGCCAGTTATCATTAAATTTACATTTACCCATTGTGGCTCGGACTACCCTCCATCAACAGATCAGGCACTGAGTGGTTGTCAAGCACGCGTGTGTCTAGCAACCGGTGGATTCGGAGCCTGCGCGGTATAATTGTGAGCATCAAAAACGATTAAACTTTTTCCCCATCCAAAGTGTACCACATTTTAACGATATGACTGAGTAAAATTTCCATAAATTTAAGATTGAAAATTTAAGACCACGGGGTTTGAAATTTAAGACAATTTAAGAATGTCCTTATTTTAGGAAAACTAATTTAAGACTTTTTAAGGACCCGCGGCCACCCTGTGATTTAATAGATGACATTTGATCTGACATTCGGACAGTTCGTCGATTCCCCTATTATCGCCCACTTCATATTTTCTTTCAACAATTACACTGAATAAGTGTACGTTTTAAAGATAATATTTCTGCATTTATTAAGGTACATGTAAATATTTTCCCTATATTCTGCAGTAGCCAGCTTCGAATAAAAATCCACAAACCAATCAGGTGGCACGCTATCGGTGGTGAGTGGGATTGTCGTGAACTGGCAGTTTCTCGTCTTGGGGGCTCGAAAAGATGACGACCATTTACTTCAGAATATCCTTGATAATCATCTGCCCCTTCATCCGACATATAAGAATCCCAATCGCTATCAGAATTCTCTCCAACACGTGATTCCATATTGAGACTGGTCTAACCACTGCTGCACACATGAACGAAATTGATATCTGGATCTTTGTTACACGTCTGAAATCACCAGGGATCCCAGCAGTAATTGAAAAAAATAGAGGAATGTAAGAAACTATCACCGGGCGGCAGGGTGGTGTAGGCTAGTGGTTAGCGCTGTCGCCTCACAGCAAGAAGGTCCGGGTTCGAGCCCCGTGGCCAGCAAGGGCCTTTCTGTGCGGAGTTTGCATGTTCTCCCCGTGTCCACATGGGTTTCCTCCGGGTGCTCCGGTTTCCCCCACAGTCCAAAGACATGCAGGTTAGGTTAACTGGTGACTCTAAATTGACCGTAGGTGTGAATGTGAGTGTGAATGGTTGTCTGTGTCTATGTGTCAGCCCTGTGATGACCTGGCGACTTGTCCAGGGTGTACCCCGCCTTTCGCCCGTAGTCAGCTGGGATAGGCTCCAGCTTGCCTGCGACCCTGCAGAACAGGATAAAGCGGCTACAGATAATGAGATGAGATGAGAAACTATCAGCAGGGGTCAAGGGGGCTGCCTGAAGCTGTTGAGATTTTAACATTTAAAGATGCTATAGAACACATTTTTTACATAGATTTAACATAGAAAAGCAACAGAATTTAACCATAATGTGTATCTATTTGATGCCATATTTTGTAATCAATGACATAAGTGGCAAAAAAAAATTATAAAAATTAGATGAAAATGTAGCTTTGAAGAATATACTTGCCTAAATATTCCACGGATTTTGTTATAACAATAGTATCCATAGTTCATCTCATTTGTTTTTTTTTTTTTTGTTTCAAGTTAATGTCAAAACTAGTAGAGATAAGCCACATTCATTTTTCAAAAATCATGAATATGAGCAGAAATCAATGATTCAGTAATATTAGATATATACATATGTACAGCAAATACTGGAGATATTTGATTTAAACCTCTCTTTTTGAAAGGTTTCACTGCAAAGGAATTTAATGCTCTTTTCTGGGGTGCATTCTGTCTTTCCTCCAGTTTTCTCTGCTTTTGTTTCTCTGATCTTTCCTTCTGCTTTTCTGATGTTCCTGCAGTGCTCTGAATTAAGTTCAACGCATTAGAATTAAATTAAGTTCAACGCATTAGAAACAAAAGCACGAACGGAGTTAAAACATGTTTTCTAGCAAATGGGCGCAGCCATATTGTTTTCTTGTTCTATCGCGTACAGTCTCGCGGTCAGTGTTGCCAGATACTCCTGACGTTTTCCAGCCCAAAATATGTTCAAAACCTGCCAAAATGCACTTGAAACCCCCCAACTGGGCGGAGAACCGCGCAATCTGGCAACACTGCTCGCGGTATTTACATCAATTTAACTTCCGAGTGTTCCCGAATGTCAACGAGAACAAACGAAGCTGACAAAAACATCGCTAAACAAGCAAACCAAATCAGAACGTATTCTGCTGGTCATTTTACTTAAACATATTTTTAACGGATATACAAGAGATTTAAAAAAACAAAACAAAAACACCACCACTTTGGCTAGAAAAATAGCGGAATTCCGCTAAATAGCGGATGTCTGGGATCCCTGCATCACGCATCCCTTCAGGATCTTCCGGATCAGTCTCGGCAGATTCCGTGAAAAACAGCTGATCTTATTGATTTTCCATCGATTTATGGCCTTTTGGATCAGCTATGGTTCGAAAACACATGGTCAAATCAATATAATTTGTGGTTTAGGGACATTGCATTCATTTTAACTCCCATTTTTAACTTGTCATGAATGAACCAGGGTGTACTCACTGTAGACCTGCAGGTTTTGAAAAACCTTCTTCGGACTGTTCTTCCGCTGGGACATCTCAGAGCAATTTTTACAACCTGAAGAGAAGTCATTACATTAATCAGCTCAAATATATATTCCACCATTCATGCTTACTGTACTGCTGCCATCGTGGGGAAGATTCTGTGGCAGACAGAAAAGAAACTGCACTGGGCGAAAACATAAAATGGAACAGACAGACAGCTTTGTGACGTGATGACAACATGTCACAGTGAAACACACAATCTTTACTGCACTGCTCTTACACTGCTTCATCTCTGCAGTCAATCAAGGTATTTTTTAAAAAATAATTTAACTGAATTCATGACAGAAGTGAATGTAATTCCCCTGTGCATTTCACTTTCATCAATGCGTTGCAGTTGTCGCACACTGAAATGCAATCACAGTCCAATCATAGCCCTGAGCTACAGTCAGGGGTGTGGCTGTAATCGGAGAAAGAGTTGCTGTCCATATAAAGGAACATCTTTTATAGAGTCTCTACTGCACTGATTGTTGAACCTGTAATCATTAAGCTTTTCAGAGTTATTACTAAATAAGTGTTATTTTTTTCGCGGTCCGGTTTCCATCAAATCCTGCGCTCTGATTGGCTGGCGAGCAGGTCCGTATCCTAGGATACGGACCCCGGTTAGGGACCTCTGGCGACTTGCTCGTTCACAACAACAAACATAGTAGCATTTTTTAATCAACATTTATCTTTTTTAAATAAGATTTATTTATAAGATTATCAAAAATCTTATACATTTTTGCCAGCATTTCTCAGGAGAATAGCATTAATTTTACAGCATGGATAGCGATAACGACAGTGTTCACAGCGAAAGCGAGTTTTACTACCCTGAGGAAGAAGAAATAAAAGAAAACATTTCAGGAGAAAGCTAAAAACCTCTAACTGTTGCTAACGCCGAGCAAAAACATGGCTGAACCCTGAATGACTCCTATTTGTATAAATAGGGGACTACATAGGCGGCAAAAAGTAGGTTTTTTTTCCTGCCATGGAAGTGCACTTGTATACCGAGGATGAAGCCATTTGCATTACAGCCGTGAATGAGGATTCAAAATGGCGGCTCGGCTCGGTTTTCCCTTTCGGGCGCTCTCGTTTTCTGTTCGAATTTGGTAAAGAAAAAAATATATATATTATTTACCAGCTTAAGGTCGGTCCGTATGGTGAAATACCGTGACCTCGGCCTTGGTCAGTACTTTCAAGACCTCGGTCACGGTATTTCACGATATGGACCTCCCAGCTGGTAAATCACACACACACACACACACATATATATATATATATATATATATATATATATATATATATATATATATATATACATACACACACACACACATATATATATATATATATATATATATATATATATATATATATATATATAAAAAAAAGGTGTGAAAGCAAACTTTTAGGGAATGAACACACTCACCCCATTAGCGTCTTCTGAAGGTTCATCAGGTAAGCTTATGATCTTAGATAGAAAAGGAAAAAAAAAGTACATCACGTAATGATAAATCCAGTCACAAAACTACCTCGGCAGTGACTCAATGTAACCTGAATCACTTCTTACCTTTTTTTCTTTCAGAAGTTGGGTCTGGACAGGAGCCGGATTCGGCACCTCTAGTTCCTTTCGCTTCCTTGCGGCCCTCTGGTTAGGAGTCTCATCATCGCCATCTGTATGTGCCGTCATCTGCTCCTCCTGCATCATTGGCTACAGTTAGTGTACTGGCAGTGGGAGGCATTACATCAACTAAAACTGAAAGGGTCAGAGTAGCACAATTCATTAATGATCTGGAAAAGGTTACAGAGCTGGTTTAAAACGGTATATGATCAGGTGTCTCACTCCTCCTAGTGTGAAACCCTGGCTAAGTTTCCAGCTTTGTCCAGTCATGCTATAGAAGTGTTCCTCTTTCTTCCTGAGCACTGCTTCCTGACGGGGCTTCACCACTGCCTCGACGTATTTGTCGCACTGTTTTGAAAGAAAATAAAAAATCAGTTTACGTCACTAACAAAGCAGCAGACATTAAAGGTAGACTGCAATGCAACTGCAATGTAACAATTAACGACCACCAAAAGTAACTTTGACCTTGAACTGTCAGCCTGTATACAAGTTGGGTTGTTGTTCAGGCTTTTTGTACCATTTTTATTGTTAGAACTTTGACTTTGTACACTGGATTGACAGAACATTGAATTACATTTGATCAGAATCAGCATTCGATATTGGTAAGTTACCCCGTTTATAACTTTTTGTAAAATCTATAATTGTTCCCTCAAACGTATAATAATAAATAATAATACTTGCTGGCTTTTTTCATGGTATATCAGATATATTCCATTCAGCTACTCGTCTTCGACTCGCTCAGCTGAATGGCATATATCTGATATACCACTCAAAGCCAGCCAATATTATTGAAATACTAAACTGTATGTAAAAAAAGTATACAGTTCTATTTTCATCAAAGTACATATAGGATCTGCTTCATTTATTTCAAGCATTTGTTTAAAATTTCCCAGCCCTGAAATTACAAGGTATTATACTTCACCTCGCAAACAACAGAGGACCATAAACATACTGCAAGATCAACGATCACACATGTAGTTTATTTCGGGACTCCCTAAAGTGAATGACGCATGAAATGGAATGACGAATGCCAGCTAGTGATTTGAACAATAAATGGTCCCTTGTCATTCAGATTCTTATAAATGGAATAACGATTGAAATGTAGGTGGAATGACATGCTTTCAGCTCATGAAATGGAATGACATTGTTTCTAAGTGGAATGACATACTTTTAGGTTATGTTATCAGTGATATCACCTTTTACAAATGGAATGACAGCGTTTCCAGGTGGAATGACATACTTTAAGCTAATGTTATCAGTGATATCCCCTTTTACAAATGGAATGACAGTGTTTTTAGGTGGAATGACATACTTTGAGGCAATGTTATCAGTGATATCACCTATAACCTAACCCTAGAAACAATGTCATTCCATTTGTTAATTTGATATCACTGATAACATTGCCTCAAAGTATGTCATTCCACCTAGAAACCTTATCATTCCATTTGTAAAAGGTGATATCACTGACAACATTAGCTCAAAGTAAGTCAATACATATAGAAACCCTGTCATTCCATTTGTAAAAGGTGATATCACTGACAACATTAGCTCAAAGTAAGTCAATACATATAGAAACCCTGTCATTCCATTTGTAAAAGGTGATATCACTGACAACATTAGCTCAAAGTAAGTCAATACATATAGAAACCCTGTCATTCCACTTGTAAAAGGTGATATCACTGACATTAGCTCAAAGTAAGTCAATACATATAGAAACCCTGTCATTCCACTTGTAAAAGGTGATATCACTGACAACATTAGCTCAAAGTAAGTCAATACATATAGAAACCCTGTCATTCCATTTGTAAAAGGTGATATCACTGACAACATTAGCTCAAAGTAAGTCAATACATATAGAAACCCTGTCATTCCATTTGTAAAAGCTGATATCCCACCAAGCACCCACTTATCTTATCCTAGGGAGGTCTAAAACTAAAGATTTCAATCGTTATTCCATTTGTAAGAATCTGAATGACAAGGGACCATTTATTGTTCAAATTTACTACCTGTCATTCGTCATTCCATTTCATACGTCATTCACTTTAGGGAGTCCTTTTATTTCTGCAATACAGGTTTGTGCAACTATCCCAACCTTAACACTGTGCTGATGTTGTTGCTCCCTTCTTGCTTTCTCCTGTTCAGTGTTACTGCGTGCATCTTCAGCAGGACCTGCATTGACAGTACAGCGTTCAGGGCCAGCATCATAATGTATAAACGGTAGAATTATTTTTGTAAAAATTACTTGCAAAAATAATCTAATCCAAGAACTCATCGGAGATAAAAGCTGGGAGCAAACTGCGTTATAAAACTTCTCTGAGGCACTCTTAGAAGTAGTAGGAGTTAATCCGAGGAATAAATTTTAGGTCATGAAGTATGGAGACGTTTCAGTGCCAGACAGAAACAATCCCACCCAGGGAAAAACATGAAATGCGATCCACCCATGGAATCACTTTTCACTTGCGACATGAGAATAATATGCAAAAGCAAAACTGCATTGCTCTTATCCTGTACCTTTTGAGCTCTTCTTCATTTTAAATCATCTTCTTGGCTGTAAGTAACAAAAGTGCATAATTCAATTCATAATTGTTTTATTTCTAAGCTGTTTTCCAGCTAGTTCCTCAAAACGCTTATTTTTGTCTACATTCCTGATAGAAATGATCGAATTTTTAAATACTTAGTTTGTAGTGCTATGACCAAATACTTCATCTTTTTATAAGAAATTAGGTCTAATCTATTCTATCACAGCGAGGTTATATTGTCGAATCTGACTGATCAGAAAGGGTGCATTATTTTTGTGGTTACTGCCTCATAGTGACTACTGTCTCGCTTCGCCTCGATGTCATCATGTTGTAAGAATGAGTGTAACAATAGCGAAACTTCGTAACCAATCAGCATTTATCCTGATCAAGTCTGATTACCGTTCTACTGCTTGGTAAACTTCGGAACCAATCAGAACCAGAAACGAAATAAGAGAAACTTCGTTATAACTTCGTAGTATCGGAAGATAATCGGCAGATAAAAAGATAAACGAAATTCACCTTGTGGTTTGCCAAGGCTACTGATTCAGTATCCAGTAAGTGGTGTTTATTTTAAGAAAATTTACCTTTTGATTATCACAGCGGGGTGGCACGGTGGTGTAGTGGTTAGCGCTGTCGCCTCACAGCAAGAAGGTCCGGGTTCGAGCCCCGTGGCCGGCAAAGGCCTTTCTGTGCGGAGTCTGCATGTTCTCCCCGTGTCCGCGTGGGTTTCCTCCGGGTGCTCCGGTTTCCCCCACAGTCCAAAGACATGCAGGTTAGGTTAACTGGTGACTCTAAATTGACCGTAGGTGTGAATGTGAGTGTGAATGGTTGTCTGTGTCTATGTGTCAGCCCTGTGATGACCTGGCGACTTGTCCAGGGTGTACCCCGCCTTTCGCCCGTAGTCAGCTGGGATAGGCTCCAGCTTGCCTGCGACCCTGTAGAACAGGACAAAGCGGCTACAGATAATGAGATGAGATATTGAGAAGTCAATATCAAACTTCTGCTATTCACTTTCATTTTTTAATTTTATTTTAAAGTCTTTACACTACACTTGTGAAACAAAATGTGCTCATTAATACTACAACCCTGATTCCAAAAAAGTTGGGACGAAGTACAAATTGTAAATAAAAACGGAATGCAATGATGTGGAAGTTTCAAAATTCCATATTTTATTCAGAATAGAACATAGATGACATATCAAATGTTTAAACTGAGAAAATGTATCATTTAAAGAGAAAAAATAGGTGATTTTAAATTTCATGACAACAACACATCTCAAAAAAGTTGGGACAAGGCCATGTTTACCACTGTGAGACATCCCCTTTTCTCTTTACAACAGTCTGTAAACGTCTGGGGACTGAGGAGACAAGTTGCTCAAGTTTAGGGATAGGAATGTTAACCCATTCTTGTCTAATGTAGGATTCTAGTTGCTCAACTGTCTTAGGTCTTTTTTGTCGTATCTTCCGTTTTATGACGCGCCAAATGTTTTCTATGGGTGAAAGATCTGGACTGCAGGCTGGCCAGTTCAGTACCCGGACCCTTCTTCTACGCAGCCATGATGGTGTAATTGATGCAGTATGTGGTTTGGCATTGTCATGTTGGAAAATGCAAGGTCTTCCCTGAAAGAGACGTCGTCTGGATGGGAGCATATGTTGCTCTAGAACCTGGATATACCTTTCAGCATTGATGGTGTCTTTCCAGATGTGTAAGCTACCCATGCCACACACACTAATGCAACCCCATACCATCAGAGATGCAGGCTTCTGAACTGAGCGCTGAAAACAACTTGGGTCGTCCTTCTCCTCTTTAGTCCGAATGACACGGCGTCCCTGATTTCCATAAAGAACTTCAAATTTTGATTCGTCTGACCACAGAACAGTTTTCCACTTTGCCACAGTCCATTTTAAATGAGCCTTGGCCCAGAGAAGACGCCTGCGCTTCTGGATCATGTTTAGATACGGCTTCTTCTTTGAACTATAGAGTTTTAGCTGGCAACGGCGGATGGCACGGTGAATTGTGTTCACAGATAATGTTCTCTGGAAATATTCCTGAGCCCATTTTGTGATTTCCAATACAGAAGCATGCCTGTATGTGATGCAGTGCCGTCTAAGGGCCCGAAGATCACGGGCACCCAGTATGGTTTTCCAGCCTTGACCCTTACGCACAGAGATTCTTCCAGATTCTCTGAATCTTTTGATGATATTATGCACTGTAGATGATGATATGTTCAAACTCTTTGCAATTTTACACTGTCGAACTCCTTTCTGATATTGCTCCACTATTTGTCAGCGCAGAATTAGGGGGATTGGTGATCCTCTTCCCATCTTTACTTCTGAGAGCTGCTGCCACTCCAAGATGCTCTTTTTATACCCAGTCATGTTAATGACCTATTGCCGATTGACCTAATGAGTTGCAATTTGGTCCTCCAGCTGTTCCTTTTTTGTACCTTTAACTTTTCCAGCCTCTTATTGCCCCTGTCCCAACTTTTTTGAGATGTGTTGCTGTCATGAAATTTCAAATGAGCCAATATTTGGCAAGAAATTTCAAAATGTCTCACTTTCGACATTTGATATGTTGTCTATGTTCTATTGTGAATACAATATCAGTTTTTGAGATTTGTAGAATAGAATGCCTTTATTGTCACTATACACATGTACAATGAGATTAAAGGATATGGGACATGGATTTTTACCTGGGCATAATTATGTATAAAGGACATAAGAAATGCCATCTAAATCACTGCAGGGCGTCAAAAATGTGAAAATCACCACATTATTCGAGTTTTTCTATACATCAGCGTAAAACAAGGATTCGTTAATGAGCTAGGTGGTCACGTGACGTCACAAAAACTTTCCAAGGAGCCAGCGCTTGGGAATCTAATGTAAACAGGTTACCGAAATGGACACCATCGACAGTGATGTTCCCGATGTTTCACAGAGATGTGAAGTTAGACCCTATCAATTCGAACCGATAGCTGGAAATTCACATGAACATGGATCTTGTCTTTACTCTGACGGGTCAGATGATTCTGAGAGTGAGAGTTCATTCAGCCCTCATGAAACTGAAAGCGGTCGGCTCGACAACACTTCCTGGTAATTTAAAAACAATTCTGCTCAAAGGCTAATGATCTGTTGAAAGAAGTATTATTTTTGTATCATACATTGAAAGTTCATCATAGATCTAGCTAAAGTCCGTTGCAAGCTAGTTTTTTTTTTGCTGATATTTTTCGAGATTGATTGAGATACAATGCTTCCAGAGTCCAAGATGAAAACATTCAAAATGGCGAAACGAGTCAGAATTATGATAATCAATAATTGATACACCCAAAATTATAATACTAATCCTTACTTCGGCTTTCAGCCGCTTAGCGCAGAGGTCTTCAACGGGGGGGTCGCGAAATCGCACCGGATCACTCATATCAACAAAAATATTCCTGCCCTGTCCCCTGGCCTCCGTGCAGGGATGCAAACAGCGCGCCTTTCGGCGGATGCCGCCTTTTTCACGGCTGAATCGCACAGATCCGATTAAAAAAAATAAAAAATAGCGATGTTGGTTCATGGAGCATGAGGCATGAAGTGTAAGGATGAGAGAGAGGCGGTTTGGGTCGGGAAGCTGCGCGCATTTGTGCAGCCTGGCGCAGGTGTGCGCGGCTTCCCGATTTGAACTGTTTTTTTTTTCTCATCCTTATGCTTCCTGTTTCATGAATTAATATCGCTCAGTACCTGAGTATTAATGTTGAAAGAATCCTCAGTGAAATGGTCCGAATACAGTTTGTGGGAAACAGTAGGTGCAAAGTTTTTTTCAACAGGTGTTCTGTAAAGTTGTCCTACCAAGCCTACTGCGCATGCGCGAAGCCTACTGCGCATGCGCAGGTGAGCCCACACTTTCCTCAGCTTTGGGTCCTTGGGGAATGCAAAAAAACTTACTCCAGGGCATTTCCCATTGGAATTATTGCAACCATAAGCAGCACAATACACCATGATGTCCAATGTACTTTAAAGACTATAAAAACAATTTTCTTGTCATCCACTTCTCCATTCATCTACCCGCTTGTGCTGTGCCCGAAAGTTTTTGTGACGTATGATCACGTGACAGCGGCTCTTCCGGTTGCAAAAAATGCATATCGGAAGTCGAGCAGAAATGCCATATAATCACCACGAATATAACGATTTTGCTGAATTTAATAGATGATTTTGTATTTGTTGATGCAATTAATTCATATTTTTAATGGAAAGAAACTGATATAGCGTGCTTTTATGTTTCATGTCCCATATCCTTTAAAGAGGAGAGCCGTAAGCCGCTGCAGCCACGCGCGCCGCCATCTTGGGGGGAAAAAAAAATTATTGCATTCTGTTTTTATTAACCCCGCCGACAGTAGTCGGAGGAGTTATTATTTTCACCTGCGTCAGTCTGTGTGTGTGTGTGTGTGTATCTGTCTGTCTGTGTGTCTGCAAGATATCTCAAGAACCAATGGATCGATTTGGACCAAATTTTGTACATGTGTTGCCAATCACCCAGGAAGGAAACCATTAAATTTTGGAGGTCAAAGGTCAAAGGTCAAGGCAGAACTTCGAAATTTTCGCCCAATGTATTTTAATAGGGAAAAGGCGGGGTTTGCACTCGTTAGAGTGTCCCTGTCTAGTTTACAATTTGTACTTTGTCCCAACTTTTTTAGAATCGGGGTTGTAAATAATGCTTCTAAGACAATTCATGAACAAGTGCTTTCTTACTATTTTGAGAATAGATATTGTTCACAGTAAGGTATTAGGCAGAGACCCGTCCACCCGTAAATTTGACGGGCGATTGCCGATTTCAACGGGCAAGTATACACACAGACGGATACTGAAACGGACGATAATGCCGAAAATTTTCGCACATGAATACTCCCACATGTCATCCGATAAATCCAGTTATGTTCTGCCATCATTTACAAATCGTAAGAAACACAGTTTAATACGAAAAATACTGAAAACTTGAAATGAAAAATCAGAATATTTCATCGCTTCCCTCTTCGCTACTGAGGGAATCCTGGTTAGTTTCTTTTCCTCCGCTTAGTAATATGCTTAAATTCAGCGGGTCGTCTGGTCTGATCTGAGGTCGCATTCGGATGGGGTTTTCGAAAAAGGGAGAGGGGCCCTCCCCTTCAGGCGGCCTCTCGTCGTTCCGACCCCCGGCCTCAGCCTGAGCCTCTCGCGCCCGTGGCCGCGACCCCGTCTCGTCCCGGTCCGGGGCGCGCGCGGGCAGCCAGAGTGGAAGGATCCACCGGCAGCTGCGCGCGTCCGCGGGGGGTGGGCCGAGGCGTTCGCACGGCGTGACGCGGGAGGCGCGTGTTGGGAGGTCGGGGGAGAGAGCCTTGAGAGGCGCGAGGCGCATCTGGGTTTAGGAGGACGGGGGTCGCCGTCCGATCGATTGGGATAGCGACCCTCAGACAGGCAAGAGGAGAATTTCTTGCCTTCAAGCGACTAGTATACCAGAACAGGTTCTCAACAGATGGTGATGATGAATGGCAGGAAGAGGGTCATTTTGCAAGACCAACTCAGCTCATGAAGAAGATATTTGGAGGTCCAAACATGCCAAATCAGCGGCTCTATCCAAGCATGTTTCACCTCATGTCAATGGCAATGTGTGTGCTTGTTGGCAATGCAGAGGCTGAGCGAGTCTTTTCTGTTCAGAACAGGATCAAAACCAAGTTGAGAACAAAATTAAGTATAGTTAGGCTGGAACAGCTTATCAGACAAAGCTACGAAAAGTTAGATCGTCAGGAATTTGACTTTGATGCAGCAGCCGACCGATTCTTGCAGGCCCCTAGACGTCTGTAATCTTTGTGTAAACCAAAGAAACTCAGTTCCCGTTCTTTCAAAGTTAATTTTAATTTTTGAGTAGTTTGGTCAAAATATTATGGATGACAGTCAGTGACAGACATTCTGCGATTTAATTTGTGCCACGTAAAATAGAATACTGTTGGTTTTTTTTTTTTATTCAATACTGTAACTAGATCAAAAGATTATATACAATTCATTGTTGTTTATTTTCTTTTCACTTTTGTTACCAAATCAAACACCATACATACATCTGATACATTCAGGAGTGAAACTGAAAAAAATACAAAGTAAAAATATGCAATATTTCTGATCAAAAATTACACGCCATTTCACCCTGAAAATGTCCTAGAATGCAGGAAATTAAGTCTAAATTTCAAAAATTGTCTGGGGGGGCATGCCCCCAGACCCCCCCAGAGGGACTTCGCGCCTGCGGCACTCATCAGGATTATATAAAATATTATTTTTGACTGGTAATTTTCTTTTACTGCCTAATACCCTAGTTCACAGCGTTGTATTTTGAACAAAACACAGTAAACAAAATTGGTAACCAAAATACTTCAAGCCCTGATGCTCCTCACAGCTTGGTGATGCTTGCAAGAGATGAGGAGAGTATAATTGCTAACATGTATATATGCTATATTTACTGTATGGATATGGGATCAGAAAATTTTATTTATAAGCAGTAGCCACACGTACCCATAGGGTACCTATTTTTGTATAAGCGTACGGTTCAGACAGTAGCTCCACCTGTAACATGAATGATAAGTTAATATTAAGGCGCTCATTTTAATATGCTATTGTTTCCATAGTAACAGCTCATATGCAGAGACTTGTATGCAGAAGCTCCACATAATGCAAGATTACACTGAATAAAAAAATAAATAAGTAGTATTGTTTACTGATGTAAAACAATCATTGATGGAATGGTTTTTAAAAAAATGGTTTTAGTAGACATTTTGTTTAACATTTATGGAATGTGTTTCGGGGGTCAGCACTTTGGAATGATCACAGCCCTTTGTAAAGTTTCGCAGAAAGTCTTCAGGACAGCGGAATTTAAACTTCCTTGGTAAAATGACAAGCTATTTTTTGTGTGTGTGTGTGTGTGTGTGAGAGAGAGAGAGAGGGTGGTAAGAGAATGACTTTACTACAGCTATAACATGAGACAACAGGAACTAACTTGTCTCTCGGATGTTCCTTAAGATTAAATCTAACTATAAACCATTAAAATGCATGACGTGTCATTCGTTAATAAATTAAACATTGAATCATCAAATTGTTGTGCTATGAGTGGAATAACACTTCGGAGAGATAATGGCTCTCTGCTTCACATCACTCCGGATGCATTTTTTTTTTCCAATAAAACCATACAATCATGTTTTATTATTTCCTTATTTTCTGTTCTACTCCATTATACTAGGTTGAGTCAAATGAAAGACCTGTTAAGCTCTGGAGCACTTACACTGAAAGAGATAGAGATGTGTTTAAAAAAACAAACAAAACAACCCCCCGTGACCCCAATTTGCAGTAAATTTTATATATATATATATATATATATATATATATATATATATATATATATATATATATATATATATATATAAAATCATCTCTAGCCGCTTTAACCTGTTCTACAGGGTCACAGGCAAGCTGGAGCCTATCCCAGCTGACTACAGGCGAAAGGCGGGGTACACCCTGGACAAGTCGCCAGGTCATCACAGGGCTATGCTCAGAAATGATACTTCCTTAATTTAAAAAAAAAAAAAAAAAATTGTCTTCAGTATTACACAGAGGTGGGAAAAGTACAGATCCCACTGGTCAAATGTTACTCTGATACAAGTGAAAGTTGTCCAGTCAAATTTTTACTTAAATACTGAAGTACTTGCTTTTAAAAATAATTAAGTATTAAAAGTAGATTTTCTGTCAACACATCGTTGTATTATTGCCACAACACTTACAAAACTTAATGCTGTTACCAAAGACAGAAATGTGAATTCACAAAATGAACGCATGCTGTGCCATCATGGTGGTTTAACGTTAAGCTAGCTAGTCAGTGAAGCTCCACCTGACATGCTAGCAAACTCTTTTCAAACTCAAAATCATATTGGGTAGCTAACGCTACTAGAAAAGAAAGATTTCTACGTTCTGGTTATTTGGCAACGTTATGCTAAAACATATTTCTGAAAGGACTTCAGATAAGTTAATGTTATTCATGTTTGTGTAACTCCATTTTTTACATGCTAACAGTGTCCAAGTTAACTAGCTATGTGTTAACGTTAGCTGTGGACAAGGCGACCGCAACTTGGTGGGCAAATCCATAGAAAGTCATAGAAAGCCAGAGGGTTGTTTTTTTTCCAGAAGAGGAGACGAGGTGGAGAGAGTGGATTGTGCATGTGAAACAAAATCAAGCAGTCAAAGAAGAAACAGAGCAGCAACGCTCAAGCAAAAAGGAGAAAATTGGAGGTAAACATTTTTACTTTTGCTTGCAATTGGCTTTTCAAGAATCCTGTTGGATCCTGTACAATCATTGTGGAAATGAGACAAAGGGATATTTCCTCGCTTAGAGTAGGCTATAAATAGTATAATGCCACGGATGGCAGGCTAATGTGGCCTACCGGCGCACTGTCCAGTGATTGTTCCCTATATCCACTAGGGAGGGCGCTTTAATTATTCTTCAAAAGGGCTCTTATTTAGTATTACGACGAAAGTAGGAATTTATCATAACTACCAGAATAAATCATTTGGGCGTGAGTCTTGTCGAGGTCCGGGGTCACCGCGATCAGAGTCGGCAGAGTCGATGTCCAATTCCGAGGCCGCACGGTCAAACCAGTGAGCCACATTCACCGATTGCTTCGCAACGGCCATAGGTTCATACTTGAGCCCTGCACTCCCGCGGGAGTCCCGCGGGACCCGACACAAAGCAGCGCGGCACGGGACAAATTTTGAAAGCTCATTGCGGGCGCGCGCGGGAGGGGGAGTGCACAATGCAGGAGCGGGCGGGAGAGGTGATAAGCTGCAGTCCCACCAACTAAAAACGTGTTTAAAATAAAATTTATAAATTATTAATTTGTCTATCATATATAATTTGTGCTGGATATTTTATTTGGCATTAATAAAAACATTTTAAGATGCCTAAATTTGCGGATGTGGTCTAATCTCGCGTACGTTTCCGATTCCTTTCCGCTCTTCCGTGTTTGAGATCTCCGATCATGGCAGAAGAGCAGAGCTCCTCTAGTGAAGCTCACAGTGCTTTAGAAGTAAGTGCTGCTTTAAAAAGAGGTACATTTACCGTTAAAAAGTCAAGAGTCCTGAAATCAGACATTTGGAAGTCGTTCTCACTCGTGTACGACACAGAGGGAAATCAGCTGCCCTTTGCTTGTTGTGATAAGTGCCAAAAGTTTCTGAGTATCTCTGTAAAGCCTCAGCTGCGCATGCCGCCTGGCAACGCGCACCCTCGCTACGTGCGCTAGGTGAAGGATTGGTCAGTGGAGAGCTCAGCTAAGCTCAGCATGTTTAATTCCCCAAGCCAATGACAAGAACTTTTGTGAGAAATAACGCGAACGTCTGCATCATGCGGGATTTGCGGGCGGGAGCGGGGCTGAAAATCATAATTCTTTGCGGGAGCGGGACTGCATAATGCGGGAGCGGGACTGAAAATTCTGTCCCGCGCAGACCTCTAGTTCATACATATATGGTTTCACCTCTCGATATTCAATTTGAAGAGTTCCTACTTCAAAATCGCTGTCGCTTTCAGACATTTTACACAACCTCTCATGACCAAAGTTCGTACACGTGTGCTCGGTTCACAAGTAAACACAGAACTGTTCCCAGTCTCATCTCATTATCTCTAGCTGCTTTATCCTGTTCCACAGGGTCGCAGGCAAGCTGGAGCCTATCCCAGCTGACTACAGGCGAAAGGCGGGGTACACCCTGGACAAGTCGCCAGCAGTGTTGCCAGATTGGGCAGTTTAAAGTGCATTTTGGCGGGTTTTGAACATATTTTGGGCTGGAAAACGTCAGCAGTATCTGGCAACACTGGTCACCAGGTCATCACAGGGCTGACACATAGACAGAGACAACCATTCACACCTCACATTCACACCTACGGTCAATTTAGAGTCACCAGTTAACCTAACCTGCATGTCTTTGGACTGTGGGGGAAACCGGAGCACCCGGAGGAAACCCACTCGGACACGGGGAGAACATGCAAACTCCGCACAGAAAGGCCCTCGCCGGCCACAGGGCTCGAACCCGGACCTTCTTGCTGTGAGGCGACAGCGCTAACCACTACACCACCGTGCTGCCCCTGTTCCCAGTCTGTTTCGCTTAAATGACGTCATGACGACTGCCCTCAGAAAATTGGGCAAAACAGTATATTTTAACCGTTTTATTCAATTTTAGGGTGCAAATTAGACACCAGGAAGACTGAATTCGCTTTTTGGGTCGTTCTTCTAGACAATAAAGTTGATATTCTACGTTTCACCTCCGACCCTTAAAGTGCCATTCCACCATTGGATGTATTCTTTGGCATAAAATACAATATATTTTATGACAACATGACTAGACAGAGAAATCTTTTAGCTTCGAAATGATATATCAAACATAATTTTTTGACAATGACAAGTATATTAATTTTGCGACCGAAGTCACCTACCCTTTTAATTTCCGCGCGGTAGTGAAACGTGATGTCATCGGCAGGTTCCCCTTCTTGTGTACCACGTCACGTGTGACGTGGCACAGATTATCAGCAATGGCGGATAGAACGCGATTTCCACTTGTCGATTGCTGTGCCGATATTCACCATCGACCGTCTCCTTTGGGCATCACTTGCTATTTTCCTTCGCTTCTTTTCCGAAGCTGACAATCGCGTTCTATCCGCCATTGCTGATAATCTGTGCCACGTCACACGGTACACAAGAAGGGGAACCTGCCGATGACATCACGTTTCACTACCGCGCGGAAATTAAAAGGGTAGGTGACTTTGGTCGCAAAATTAATATACTTGTCGTTGTCAAAAAATTATGTTTGATATATCATTTTGAAGCTAAAAGATTTCTCTGTCTAATCATGTTGTCATAAAATATATTGTATTTTATGCCAAAGAATACATCCAATGGTGGAATGGCACTGTAAGTCTGTATCAGTGTCATGACGTCAAGAAGAAAACCTTCTCGAACCTTCCAGTGGGGGCGGAGTCACCGGACACAGGTATGACTTCAGCTTGGGGTACAAGCACGAGCTCATCCAAGTCAACCCACCGAGCAGCAGCAGCCCGCGTCCTGCTAACTTCACTGCATCCTTCACACCTGAACAACACACCGGAGGGGCACATTTACTACAACTACACACATTATTAATAAACTATAAACACTTCATTTGGGGGAGAAAAAAACAACAACAGGCATATTATTATTATTAGTGTATTATTCTTAGCCGAGATCCAGAAAGTACCTCAGAAGAGCTACATGATATACAAACTTTTTATTAAGTATCTGAAAAGCTTTTTTAAATAATAATAAATTATTATTACCTGTGTTGAATTAAATTTTCGAAAAGACACATTACCTATTATTGAAAACTTCCATGAAACAATACAAATTACCGATAAAAAGAAAACGCCAACAAATAAATACTCTCTCACTTCAGCCATTTCCTCCAGCTGCGGCTCAATCCTAAACGGATACTCATTGTTGATCTAGTGCACTACAAAAAGTTTTAAAAAAGCATTTAGTTCTACGCTATGTAGTGCACGATGGAGTCATTCGGGATTCAGCCTCGACGTTGACGGCTTTCATACAGAAGTGCTGTTTTCAAAATAAAAGCCTCAAGTTTTTTTTTTCAGCGTCTGTAATAAATAAATAAATAAATAAATAGTCTCCTCTCAATAAATTTATCAATCAATGAATCAGTGAAGGATTTAATGCATGATTTAATGCACAAACAAACCCATAATCCACTTTGGAGCTAATTCGACATGGTACAAACATCTATGAAACACTATTAAATCATCTCATCTCATTATCTGTAGCCGCTTTATCCTGTTCTACAGGGTCGCAGGCAAGCTGGAGCCTATCCCAGCTGACTACGGGCGAAAGGCGGGGTACACCCTGGACAAGTCGCCAGGTCATCACAGGGCTGACACATAGACACAGACAACCATTCACACTCACATTCACACCTACGGTCAATTTAGAGTCATCAGTTAACCTAACCTGCATGTCTTTGGACTGTGGGGGAAACCGGAGCACCCGGAGGAAACCCACGCGGACACGGGGAGAACATGCAAACTCCGCACAGAAAGGCCCTCGCCGGCCACGGGGCTCGAACCCGGACCTTCTTGCTGTGAGGCGACAGCGCTAACCACTACACCACCGTGCCGCCCCACCTGGTCATTTATAAAGTTATCTAATCAGCCAGTCGTGTGGCTGCAGTGCAGTGCATAAAACCATGTAGACACAGGTCAAAATCTTTCGTTAATGTTCACATCAAACATCAGATTGAAGAAAATTGTGAGCTCTGTGGGGTGGTGTAGTGGTTAGCGCTGTCGCCTCACAGCAAGGAGGTCCTGGGTTCGAGCCGATGAGGGCCTTTCTGTGTGGAGTTTGCATGTTCTCCCTGTGTCTGTGTGAGTTTCCTTCGGGTGCTCTGGTTTCCCCCAAAGACATGCAGGTTAGGCTAATTGGTGGCTCTAAATTGATCGTAGGTGTGAATGTGAGTGTGAATGGTTGTCTGTGTCTATGTGTCAGCCCTGCGATGACCTGGCGACTTGTCCAGGGTGTACCCTGCCTTTCGCCCATAGCCAGCTGTAGGACAGGATAAGCGGCTAGACATAATGGATGGATGGATGATCTCTGTGACTTTAATTATGTCATTTCAGAAACTGCTGATCTCCTGGGAATTTCTCACCCAACAGTTTCTAGAGTTTACACAGAATAGTGTGAAAAACAAAAAACACAGTGTGTGAAACACGTTGTTGATGAGAGATCCGAGGAGTATGACCAGATTGGCCTGAGCTGACAGGAAGTCTATAATAACCCAAATAATCACTCTTTACAACCACAGTGAACAAAAAAGTATCTCAAAACACACAACACATGAAACCTTGAGGTGGATGGGCTGCAACACCAGACGACCACATCAGGGTCCACTCCTGTCAGCCAAGAAAAAGAATCTGAGGCACAGACTCACAGATACTGGACATATGATTTACACCAATAGTTACTTTGAAAAGTATTATGCTTTTTACAATATAACATTTTGCATGTTAAAACAACATAAATACTTAACAAGATGTGGGTGATATGATGATTGTAGATCATGAACAATTAAAATGTGTTCATGAGCTGTAATAGGGCTCTTTCACAATCAGGGTCTACTTTTCAGGTCCACAATAGTCCAAAAATCAAACCTCAGATTTTTGTGTTTCTCTGCTGCCAAAAAAGACCTTTTGAGATGGAAATGAACTGCACAGAATTTCAGGGCTACAGATCATACACTGTTCATCATGTTACTTGTGGTAAGAAGACAGCATATACAGTAGTGTATTTCTAAAATTGACGCTTTCTTATCATCCACAAGAGTAAGTGAAAAACTATTGAAATGTATATGATTTTATATACAAATTTTCAAGGACCGTGCAGCAATGTTTGTACACAGTGGTAACTGTAATAACAACTGAAGTAGTAATAATCCTCGTGGTTTTCTGGAGAGGACACTTTTTGACAGACTCACATTTCAACCATGTGTGAAGCTCTGCTGCAAATGCGTCTTGCATCTGTTTCAAGTCCTGTTTTTTTTTTACTGTGAAATGACAGAGTATTCTGCTTCAAAAAAGACAAATATTTTCTGAAAAAATCATTTACAACCTCATCATATGGTGAAGGTTTTACAGAGATGATATTTTTGATGGACGAAGGCTCTTGTCTGAGACACTTAGTTCCCAAAAAACTGTTAAAGTCCCTCCCGTGCCAGGTCTTCCCAGGCAGTCTCCTGTCCCAGTACTAACCAGGCACTTAATACATTGGGCAGCACCAATCTCCATAGCCCTTGGCCTCTTGCTTATTACATATCTAGGCTTACAGTAGGGGTCTGGTCATCGGAAGAGTTTGACTCCCTACTCACATCTGTATAGCAGTGTGCTTCGCCAGATAGTAGTAGGTACCATTTTGATATGACCCAACCGTGAGTAGAACTCACAATCTCCCAGTCAGGAGCCGAACATGCTAACCACTAGGCCAGCTCACAGTATGAAAAAAAATGTATCTTCCACTTACAGTGGTGCTTGAAAGTTTGTGAACCCTTTAGAATTTTCTATATTTCTGCATAAATATGACCTAAAACATCATCAGATTTTCACACAAGTCCTAAAAGTAGATAAACAGGACCCAGTTAAACAAAGGAGACAAAAATATTATACTTGGTCATTTATTTATTGAGGAAAATGATCCGATATTACATATCTGTGAGTGGCAAAAGTATGTGAACCTGTAGGATTAGCAGTTAATTTGAAGGTGAAATTAGAGTCAGGTGTTTTCAATCAATGGGATGACAATCAGGTGTGAGTGGGCACCCTGTTTTATTTAAAGAACAGGGATCTATCAAAGTCTGATCTTCACAACACATGTTTGTGGAAGTGTATCATGGCACGAACAAAGGAGATTTCTGAGGACCTCAGAAAAAGCATTGTTGATGCTCATCAGGCTGGAAAAGGTTACAAAACCATCTCTAAAGAGTTTGGACTCCACCAATCCACAGTCAGACAGATTGTGTACAAATGGAGGAAATTCAAGTCCATTGTTACCCTCCCCAGGAGTGGTCGACCAACAAAGATCACTCCAAGAGTAAGGCGTGTAATAGTCGGCGAGGTCACAAAGGACCCCGGGGTAACTTCTAAGAAACTGAAGGCCTCTCTCACATTGACTAATGTTCATGTTCATGAGTCCACCACCAGGAGAACACTGAACAACAATGGTGTGCATGGCAGGGTTGCAAGGAGAAAGCCACTGCTCTCCAAAAAGAACATTGCTGCTCATCTGCAGTTTGCAAAAGAGCACGTGGACAAGCCAGAAGGCTATTGGAAAAATGTTTTGTGGACGGAGGAGACCAAAATAGAACTTTTGGTTTAAATGAGAAGAGTTATGTTTGGAGAAAGGAAACCACTGCATTCCAGCATAAGAACCTTATCCCATCTGTGAAACATGGTGGTGGTAGTATCATGGTTTGGGCCTGTTTTGCTGCATCTGGGCCAGGACAGCTTGCCATCATTGATGGAACAATGAATTCTGAATTATACCAGCAAATTCTAAAGGAAAATGTCAGGACATCTGTCCATGAACTGAATCTCAAGAGAAGGTGAGTCATGCAGCAAGACAACGACCCTAAGCACACAAGTCGTTCTACCAAAGAATGGTTAAAGAAGAATAAAGTTAATGTTTTGGAATGGCCAAGTCAAAGTCCTGACCTTAATCCAATGGAAATGTCGTGGAAGGACCTGAAGCGATCAGTTCATATGAGGAAACCCACCAACATCCCAGAGTTGAAGCTGTTCTGTATGGAGGAATGGGCTAAAATTGCAGGACTGATCAACAGTTACTCCAAACGTTTAGTTGCAGTTATTGCTGCACAAGGGGGTCACACCAGATACTGAAAGCAAAGGTTCACATACTTTTGCCACTCACAGATATGTAATATCGGATAATTTTCCTCAATAGATAAATGACCAAGTATAATATTTTTGTCTCATTTGTTTAACTGGGTTCTGTTTATCTACTTTTAGGACTTGTGTGAAAATCTGATGATGTTTTAGGTCATATTTATGCAGAAATATAGAAAATTCTAAAGGGTTCACAAACTTTCAAGCACCACTGTAAAGTGACACAGGTCGATGTATTAAAAAGATGAATAGTACCCTATGGAGCTAGAATAACCCCTGGGTACTTGAATCACATGCTGTATTGCCTGCTGCCTCATGCCTGTGAAGGAGAATGAGCTGGAAAAACACCACACGTTAATGTTTACACTTTTGTACCGAAGCGGCTGAAGTTTATCCTCATTATAATACTATAATGAGCGAGGTCGTAGCAAACATGGTGGAACCTGCGGCCTCCGACACAGGAGTGAGCGCTCGAGAGCCAGCAATATTTACTCGGTTTGTCTGCTATGTTTTTTCCCTCTCTTTTTTGGCGCGTTTTACCTTTAACAATGTCAGATACTTCCTTAAAATCATTGTTTTTTTGTCTTGATTTAGGAGTCTTCTTTTGATCTGGGCGATCTGCCATATATGCTGTGGCTCCATGGTCGCGACCTCACAGTTAGTAAACAGACTAACACGTGGTTAGGATGCCCGTGTTAGGAAATAAAATGTATTGAAACACGATAATGTATACCAGCTATGGGGATGGGTATCAGCTCAAACAATTCAGAAAGGGGAGTGGATTAAATGATTCCTGAACCAACGCATTGACCTGTGTCACTTTAAATATCTTTCTGTTGTGAATGAAAGTATATGTCCCAAAGTAAAACATAGTTAGTGCTAAAAAAATGCAATTCTGAAGTTAACCAGTAAAATCTAAACTTAATAATCAAAGTAGAATTAAAAGAAATGACCACAAGGTCAAAACTGAGCCCGCATCTGACTCTCACAAACATATTTATAAGAGACATTACTGCTGTAGGTGGGGCCGGTGTGTTTCTGTAAAATAAGGTATAAAAAAAAAAGAATAATAATGGGCGGCATGGTGGTGTAGTGATTAGCGCTGTCGCCTCACAGCAAGAAGGTCCAGGTTTGAGCCCCGTGGCCGGCGAGGGCCTTTCTGTGTGGAGTTTGCATGTTGTCCCCGTGTCCGTGTGGGTTTCCTCCGGGTGCTCCGGTTTCCCCCACAGTCCAAAGACATACAGGTTAGGTTAACTGGTGACTCTAAATTGACCGTAGGTGTGAATGTGAGTGTGAATGGTTGTCTGTGTCTATGTGTCAGCCCTGTGATGACCTGGCGACTTGTCCAGGGTGTACCCCGCCTTTCGCCCGTAGTCAGCTGGGATAGGCTCCAGCTTGCCTGCGACCCTGTAGAAGGATAAAGCGGCTAGAGATAATGAGATGAGAGATGAGATAATAATAATAAGTTGAATTTATATAGCGCCTTTCTCATACCCAAGGTCGCTTTACAATTAAAAAAAAAAAAAATCCTCCAAAAGAAGATCAGGATGTCATTCCAATGGTGTAGCTGCCACAGCCGCACCAAAAGACGCATGAAGATACAGTAAGTCCCACACTGCCTGCAAGCCGTCAGGACGCTGCCAGGCAACATCACTCGGAACACCACGCCATGGATCCGGAAAGCGAGCACAGAAGCACCACCATGCTGAGCGCTGGTATGTCCCAAACCACCTGCACAGCCACCACAACACCACCAAGCAGCATCGTTTGGAACACCGCGCCAAGCACAAAAGCACCGCCGCACAGAGCGCTGGACAACCACAATGTTAAAAGAACAACGAGTCCACAGCCAGGAGCACAGGCATCACCCGTGGCTAACCAAAGCCTGTAGGGAACCGATGCCTAAAACTGGGTCTGGAGCTAAAGCACAACTGGCGGACAAAACACTCAAACAAAAAACGAACATCAAACTACACAAAAAAGAAAAACAAAAGGGAAAATGAAGTAAAATAAAAATAAAAAGCTCCAGTGAGAAGCGGCAGCCAGAATGCGCACAGCGTACTCTCAACCGGAAATGGAAACGAAAAAAAAAGAGACTGTAGCATGTACTGTATATACTGGACCTATTTGCAGGAGTTAGTTGGCGTTAGTCAAAAAGACAACTATGATTGTGAAAGAGCCCACTTATAACAAGATCACATGTCTTCTGATACTAAACACATTTTAAAATGCTCAGACATTATACAACCCCGATTCCAAAAAAGTTGGGACAAAGTACAAATTGTAAATAAAAATGGAATGCAATGATGTGGAAGTTTCAAAATTCCATATTTTATTCAGAATAGAACATGGATGACATATCAAATGTTTAAACTGAGAAAATGTATCATTTAAAGAGAAAAATTAGGTGATTTTAAATTTCATGACAACAACACATCTCAAAAAAGTTGGGACAAGGCCATGTTTACCACTGTGAGACATCCCCTTTTCTCTTTACAACAGTCTGTAAACGTCTGGGGACTGAGGAGACAAGTTGCTCAAGTTTAGGGATAGGAATGTTAACCCATTCTTGTCTAATGTAGGATTCTAGTTGTTCAACTGTCTTAGGTCTTTTTTGTCGTATCTTCCGTTTTATGATGCGCCAAATGTTTTCTATGGGTGAAAGATCTGGACTGCAGGCTGGCCAGTTCAGTACCTGGACCCTTCTTCTACGCAGCCATGATGGTGTAATTGATGCAGTATGCGGTTTGGCATTGTCATGTTGGAAAATGCAAGGTCTTCCCTGAAAGAGATGTCGTCTGGATGGGAGCATATGTTGCTCTAGAACCTGGATATACCTTTCAGCATTGATGGTGTCTTTCCAGATGTGAAAGCTGCCCATGCCACATGCACTAATGCAACCCCATACCATCAGAGATGCAGGCTTCTGAACTGAGTGCTGATAACAATTTGGGTCGTCCTTCTCCTCTTTAGTCCGAATGACACGGCGTCCCTGATTTCCATTAAGAACTTCAAATTTTGATTCGTCTGACCACAGAACAGTTTTCCACTTTGCCACAGTCCATTTTAAATGAGCCTTGGCCCAGAGAAGACGTCTGTGCTTCTGGATCGTGTTTAGATACAGCTTCTTCTTTGAACTATAGAGTTTTAGCTGGCAACGGCGGCTGGCACGGTGAATTGTGTTCACAGATAATATTCTCTGGAAATATTCCTGAGCCCATTTTGTGATTTCCAGTACAGAAGCATGCCTGTATGTGATGCAGTGCCGTCTAAGGGCCCGAAGATCACGGGCACCCAGTATGGTTTTCCGGCCTTGACCCTTACGCACAGAGATTCTTCCAGATTCTCTGAATCTTTTGATGATATTATGCACTGTAGATGATGATATGTTCAAACTCTTTGCAATTTTACACTGTCGAACTCCTTTCTGATATTGCTCCACTATTTGTCGGCGCAGAATTAGGGGGATTGGTGATCCTCTTCCCATCTTTACTTCTGAGAGCCGCTGCCACTCCAAGATGCTCTTTTTATACCCAGTCATGTTAATGACCTATTGCCAATTGACCTAATGAGTTGCAATTTGGTCCTCCAGCTGTTCCTTTTTTGTACCTTTAACTTTTCCAGCCTCTTATTGTCCCTGTCCCAACTTTTTTGAGATGTGTTGCTGTCATGAAATTTCAAATGAGCCAATATTTGGCATGAAATTTCAAAATGTCTCACTTTCGACATTTGATATGTTGTCTATGTTCTATTGTGAATACAATATCAGTTTTTGAGATTTGTAAATTCTTGCATTCCGTTTTTATTTACAATTTGTACTTTGTCCCAACTTTTTTGGAATCGGGGTTGTATCTCAAGATGGTACAAACCAGATTTTATTTCTTATTCCAGCTTGTAGCCCTGTGATGACCTGGCGACTTGTCCAGGGTGTACCCCGCCGTTCGCCCATAGTCAGCTGGGATAGGCTCCAGCTTGCCTGCGACCCTGTAGAACAGGATAAAGCGGCTAGAGTTAATGAGATGAGATTCCAGCTTGTGCTCTCTCTGACGGACACAAGAATCAACCAATAGTAAAGAGGAGGCATTACACTTAGACTTCTTACACTTCTTCTTCAATTTGGCTAGCAACACAGTAACGTGGCTGATGAAACAGCGAGGAGTTGGTGCCTAAAAATTCAACATAGATTTTACACAATGGGCATGGCGCAAACAACGGTTGTTCACAAAATATGCGATATTGAGGAAACGAATGCAATTTCTTAAAATTTGTTTGAAAATGACACTGGCCTAGATGGTTTCTGTTATTTTTTCTTTGTGCTTATGTTTCCTTGTAGAGCTATATTTTCATCAATAGAGAAATCGTTTTGGTTGCTCTGTTCAGTAACTTGTGAAATTTTTTTTGGGCACATTGCCCACCCCCAGCACGGTGGTGTAGTGGTTAGCGCTGTCGCCTCACAGCAAGAAGGTCCGGGTTCGAGCCCCGGGGCCGGCGAGGGCCTTTCTGTGCGGAGTTTGCATGTTCTCCCCGTGTCCGCGTGGGTTTCCTCCGGGTGCTCCGGTTTCCCCCACAGTCCAAAGACATGCAGGTTAGGTTAACTGGTGACTCTAAATTGACCGTAGGTGTGAATGTGAGTGTGAATGGTTGTCTGTGTCTATGTGTCAGCCCTGTGATGACCTGGCGACTTGTCCAGGGTGTACCCTGCCTTACGCCCGTAGTCAGCTGGGATAGGCTCCAGCTTGCCTGCGACCCTGTAGAAGGATAAAGCGGCTAGAGATAATGAGATGAGATGAGACATTGCCCACCCCGAACTAAGAACTGAAAGTGGAATAAACAGCCCCGAATGCTGTTATTCTTTTGTCCCATAATACCTTATCCCTATGATTAGACATCTCCAGCTGATCATTTCTGAAACATTCATATTATAAGATGAAAATATGTAGGTGAACTATGTTTTATTAATGAGTAACCTTTGCTGAAAGATCTGCACCCCGCTGCTGAAATCCCATTAGAGAGCAAGAGAACATAAATAGACTTCTCACGAAGGCCTACTTGAGTGTGAACATGTGAAAACCACACAACATGCCACCAAATAAAATTAGCTGTCATGCAGCAAGTGTTCATACACTGATGTTCTGTGGAAATTGAATTAGGGCTGTTAAAGGGGAAAGCTGTGGCTCAGCATTTTAGGTTCTGGAAAAACTACTGAGCGAGTAGTTGGAAACCACCACTGAGCAAAACAGTTAACCCTCACCTGCTTTTAGGTCTGGGCTTGGAGCAGATTTGCCTTGCTTGCAGTTTGCTTTGGATAAAAGTGTTAGTCAAATAAATAGATTTATTTTATCTTCAGTAACAGCTTTTTCCATCACGGGCCAACACACACACACACACACACACACACACACACACACACACACACACACACACACACACACACACACACACACACACACCACAAGGGACAATTTAGAATAGCCAATCCACCTACCAGCATTTTTATTTATTTATTTATTTATTTAACATTGATTTAAGCAGTGCAGTCACATCGAGAGAAAAAAAAAAATCTCTTTTGCAAGCAAGCCCTGGCTAAGAAGCCAGAACAATAAATATGACTGAAAAAAAATTTCAGACACAGGATTCTGAAAAAAAAAAACATAAAAAGAGCACTCACACTGAAACAATTCTCTTATCAAAAGCTTAAAATCTGATCACAAGATTAATTTTACTCGTTTTAGATGATTCTGGGAGCCTTTCTACGATGATGAGGCTCTATAACTAAAAGCTACAGATCTTACCACGAGAACATCAAAGATACTGTACATACAGATAGATACTATCAAGGAGGTTGACCAAGAATTGCCTTATATACAAAACTCATCCAGGGTGGCATGGTGGTGTAGTGGTTAGCACTGTCGCCTCACAGCAAGAAGGTTCTGGGTTCAAGCCCAGTGGCCAACAGGAGGACCTTTCTGTGTGGAGTTTGCATGTTCTCCCCATGTCCGCATGGGTTTCCTCCGGGTGCTCCGGTTTCCCCCACAGTCCAAAGACATGCAGGTTAGGCTAATTGGTGAGTCTAAATTGACCGTAGGTGTGAATGTGAGTGTGAATGGTTGTTTGTGTCTATGTGTCAGCCCTGTGATGATCTGGTGACTTGTCCAGGGTGTATCCTGCCTCTCGCCCATAGTCAGCTGGGATAGGCTCCAACTTGCCCATGACCCTGAACAGGATCAGTGGTTATGGATAATGGATAGATGGATGGATGGATGGACAAAACTCATCTCTCACTTTGCACTGAAAGCAGAGGGCAATCAGTCATTTAATAGAGATAGTGATGAGTACAGCTTCTGGCATTTATTCTGAACCTTAAAGCTGAATTGTAAACCAAATCCAGTGATTTCAAAGTAGCGTCTGAAGCATGCCTGTACATGACTTTGGAAGTAAATCAGAGAACCTGGAAGAAACACACATTGATAACTGCTACGTGTACGAGAGTGCCTGTAATAGGAGACACTGTGAGAAGAAACAATGATTTATTCATTTACTTCTTGATTGGCTAATACTCTGAATTTATCACATAGATAGATAGATATATTTTATTGATCCGAAGCTGGGAAATTGTTATGTTACAGCAGCAAGTTATCAGACATGCAAAAACATTGTACAACATAAAATAGAATTTTAAAAAATCCAAAGAACAAGCTGACTATACAATATAAAGAAAAAAATATAATGATAAAAAATATATAATTATGTATGTACTGTATACACGCTGTATTTTCATTATATTTTATTACATTAAAGAAACGCCATCCACCTATTTGGGTGGCCAAGCAAATAGTTCTCTATAAAGATTTAGAGCATAATTTACAAGTGAATGAAGTTTATGAAAACATAAAACATTATACAAAAATATGGAGAAGAAGTAGCCTTTATTTGTCATATACAGGACAGTAGTTTGGACTACTCATTCACAGGTTTTTCCTGTATTTTGACTATTGTAGAACAATACTGAAGACATCAAAACTATGAAATAACATATGGAACATATCAGGCTTGTAGTGCTTGAGTCTGACTCGTGCCCTAATTTTAAGGACTCGTGACTTGACTTGGACTTGAGCACTGGTGACTCAGACTTGTAAATTGGAGACAAGGATTCAGATTTTTTTCTTTATTTTTTGTAACATGCCATAATAATTTGGCATATTTATATCTACATTCATTTTTATACTAATTTTGTGCAAGAGAATGCACATTCACCTGTTCATACATCATGTTCAGGAACAAACTAACGTTAACGGCGCTAAAATGCCTGGAGAGAAGCCCCTAGGATTGTCAGCTTTGCTTTTACAGACTTCTCGTGCAGTGGGGAAAAAAATGCACTGCTATGTGTTCCATATGTAGAAGAACTATCGAGGAGACGACGAGGACAACCTCGAATTTCAATCGTCATTTGGCAAGACTACACCCAAAGAAGGAAGTGACATGCTATGTTCATTGCCCTGTTGATAGCGGGGCTTGCTGAGCGATGAACTAGCTAGTGTTAACCCTCTTTCATGTTATTTGCCCTGTTGATAGTGGGCGGGGCTTGCTGAGCAATGAACAAGCTTTTCATTTGTAGGCTATTAACTAAGGCCCTGTCCACACGGCAACGGATTCAGGTGAATCTGATAAAATTCTTTATTGTTTCGGCCTGGCGTCCACACGGCACCGGCGTTTTGGGTGCCCCAAAACGATATTTTTTGAGAACGGGTTCCAGAGTGGAAAAATCTGGCAACGGCACCGTTGCGAAGTCGTCTGGATGAGTAGAAAGGATTTGTTTACGATGATGTCACAACCACATGACTAGAACAAGCAGCACTCTCACTGTTTTGTATGAACCACTGCATTGCATTCACTTTTGTATACAGCTTTTCTTTTAAATAAACAAGTAACTGAACCATTTCTTGAATTTCTTTTTTTTATTGGATAAGACGGCTTTTCAAAATGTTCACACACAATATAAAAAGTTATATAAATTATATAAAAATGCTTTTCAAAATGTTCACACACAATAAGAAAATTAAGTTATATAAAACTATGCACACTAATAAAACTAATTTGTACACACAGAAGGCACGATTTCCTCGCGTAGTCACAGCCATCTTCTTCTTGTTGTTGTGTGTTTGTTCCTTTGAGTGCTTCACGCCGGGTAGAAGAAGGGGTTTATGCGCATGCGTCCTACTTCTTCTATTGTTCTGGTGTCTCCGATGGGACCGTCTTACAGCGCACGTAGAGGTGTGGCATGTGTATTGCATCGTTTTCAGCAAGCGTTGCGTTGCCATATGTACCTGATATTTTACTGATCCGTTGCCCATGTGGACGCGATATTTTTTTTTAATAAAATCTCGTTGCCGTTGTCGTGTGGATGTAGCCTAAAATGGGGCAGTCGAGCAGTAACGGTAGTCCAACACAGTAGCAGAGACGGTTTCACATAAAGTCAGCAACAGCCAGCGTCAATTGGTGCAGTTGGAGTCTTGTTCTCGGACCCGACTCAAAATTTTCTTTAATGACTTGGACTTGAACGCTAGGGACTCAAGACTGGACTCGGACTTGAGATTTAGTGACTCGACTACAACACTGGAACATATATAGAATTATGTCGTAAACAAAGACGTTTTAAAAAAATATGTAGCCAGGGTGGGCGGCACGGTGGTGTAGTGGTTAGCACTGTTGCCTCACAGCAAGAAGGTCCGGGTTCGAGCCCCGTGGCTGGCAAGGGCCTTTCTGTGCGGAGTTTGCATGTTCTCCTCGTGTCCGCGTGGATTTCCTCCGGGTGCTCTGGTTTCCCCCACAGTCCAAAGACATGCAGGTTAGGTTAACTGGCGACTCTAAATTGACCGTAGGTGTGAGTGTGAATGGTTGTCTGTGTCTCTGTGTCAGCCCTGTGATGACCTGGCGACTTGTCCAGGGTGTACCCCGCCTTTCGCCCGTAGTCAGCTGGGATAGGCTCCAGCTTGCCTGCGACCCTGTAGAACAGGATAAAGCGGCTGGAGATGATGAGATGAGATGTAGCCAGCGTTTACCTTGATGATGCTTTGCACACTATTGGCGTTATCTTAACCAGCTTCATGAGGTAGTCATCTGGAATGCTTTTCAATTAACAGGTGTGTCTCATCAAATCCCAGCTTGTTAGGAAGCTGGGGTGAGAGTGCAAGGTCAGTGCCTCTGGAGCAGAGAGGGATAAGGGCCTTGCTCAAGGGCCCAACAGTGTCACTGAGCTTCTGATCAGTAACCCAGAGCCTTAATCATTGAGCCTCCACATCACTGCATCTGTTTTATATAAATAATGACTGACCTCAACAACTGCCCTTAGACTCCCAGGTGGGTTTTGAGTGAATGGGGTTGTGCGGGATTTTAGAGCTTACAGGATGGGTTGCAGGAAAATGTGTCAAAATTATTGAGAGAGGTTAGGGTCAAATTATTCGAGTATTTCTTTCATGACTGGAAGTTCCAGTTGCTTTTATGTGTCACTATATGTGGATATCTCTGGAGTTTTGGATCTGATTTTCCTGGACTTTACACCGAATTATGAAGTATGAAGGCTTCTGAGTGTGTTTACTAGTGTGGACCACTGAGGGGCAGCACTGCTGTGCAAAGCTAACAGTGTCTCTTGCTGCTGGAGAAAAGAACCAGCGAGGAGCCTTCACCCAGACTGACGAGCAGGCTACTGGGTTTTTCAAATGAATCAAATGATAATGGATATGTATAGAAATATAATGCAGATTTGTGCTACTGGTAAAGCAACACAAGCGGAGGATCACAGTTATCGAAAAGTCCAATATGTTTAACTTTCACAATATTATTTCACAAACCATTACAAAGATGTGAGTAAAAAATAAACCTGGCTAATGATCTACAGCATTTTAAAGTTGCAACAGTTCTTATATTTATTGCTTTACTATTACAAATAACATAGCAGGCTACTTGGTTGTGTTTATCTCATCAGCTTTAGTCCTGCTCCCCAGAGTCCCATTACCTCACCATTTGCTTAGTACTCAGAAAGGCTGACATCTCACATTAAATGCCCAGTATAACCAGATACAGCTATGGAAAAAATTAAGAGACCACTTTTAATGGCTGAGAAATTGTGGTTATCATTTAAAGTGGTCTCTTAAATTTTTTTTTTTCCATGGCTGTATTTTTTTGTTGTGAGCAAAACCACAGTCATGTGCCACAAGACAAAATAAAATGAGAGGAGATCTTGGAACTGCTTTCACAACATGGACCACAAACAGGATGAAGTTAGAGCTTGATTTATTTGATTACTTGTGATGATGGGTAAAACTTAGGACCTGATCAAGCCATGATGAACCATCTTCATAGAGTGTAAATAATGAAATTTCACTGTGCTTAAATGGACCTGTGATAAATAAAGTTGTTGTTGTTGTTATTTACCTAAGGTTTACCCATCATCATGAGGAACCAAATAAATCAGGATCTAAATACATGGAAGTGGATTCGTAGGCCAGCTTGCCATATGGAAAATTGGGGCCTTACACATGAGATCATCGTAACTGCAGATTTGTTCATGTGGCCATATTGCCAGGTGAGTGTTGTGTTTAACAATAACTGGCATAGTACATTACATTAATGGCTTTTAGCAGACACTCTTAGATGCTCCAGAGCAACATACAACATACCCAGTGTAGCCTAGGGAGCAGTTGGGGGTTAGGTCCCTTGCTCAAAATTGCTCAAAAAATTGAATTTGGTCCTAAAGCTGCTTCTCTAACCATTAGGCCATGGCTTCTCCCAGTAGCGGTGCAAGTGTACGCCCAATTCAGTAAACATCTACAGATAAACTTGTATACGTTACATCTAAAAGAACAATGCCAGAGACCTGTCATGCTTTTGGATGTAATAACAGACATAGAGATAAACCTGTTTTAACTTTCCATCACTTCCCGGCAAACCCAGAAAGACAAGAAAAATGGTGAGCTGCAATTAAACATAAAGACTGGATGATAAAGTATTCCCATGTGTCTGGAGAACATTTTATATCAGGTGAGTATGAAAGCTCTGTGCAGTGTTAAAATGTATATCTGGGTGTGGGCTTTAGACACAATATATTTTATTAGGCCTAATGCTTGGCTAGACTAGCAGCATGTTTGTTATGTACTGGTAATGTAGATGAGGCTAAACACCATATAATATGCTAGATCTAGGCCCTGGCTTGTTTATTACTGTTAGAAGTCACGTGTGCAGTGGGAAGAATAAATAAATACATTTGTGGGTAAATTATATGGATCTGTGACGTCTGCACATTTCAGCTTTTAGATGTAATGCAATCTGCTGGTATAATATACATTTTTAATTGTTTCAAAGAGACTGTACTGACTGCAGTCATCTTGATTTTCATTATTAACTGTCACGGCTGTTTCTTTGTTTGCCTGTCAATATGGCAGACACTGCTTGATAAACAAAAACCTGTGACATAAGTGAAAGGCCACTGTACTCAACATTTAATGCTAAAGACTGAAGGATGATCCATCCATCCATTATCTGTAGCCGCTTATCCTGTTCTACAGGGTTGCAGGCAAGCTGGAGCCTATCCCAGCTGACTATGGGCGAGAGGCGGGGTACACCCTGGACAAGTCACCAGGTCATCGCGGTCTGAAGTGTTTTGTTCATCTTATACGTCAGAATTTTGCCAACAATTATTTTTTTAAATTTAAAAATGATACATAATACTTTCTGTTTGCTTTTACATGCAGTTACAGGAAACAAGTTCATTATATTACAGCAGCTCATAAACAATTGTTCCCTTTCAAACTTCTCTTTTTTTTCTCTCTCTTGAATCTGATAAGAAAAGAAATGCTTCAGTGAATGTTTTGTCATGTTACGGAGAAACTGCAAAGCTCTCTGTCATATACTGGAAAACTTAAAGATACACCTTTACCTCTCATTGTTACAAAGTGCTGACATTGGAGACTCCTTCCAAAAATGCTACAAAAAAAAAAACACAACAACCAAACAAAAAAAACCCCAAACATTTCTTCACAAAAATTTTAATCATACCAGGAATTACACACATTTTTATGTGGAGCATCTGCCATTCAAGTCCCTGAAAATTTTCAGCCTGAAATGCTGTCAGAGCTGCACTCTTATACTCCTGTTATTACTTAATCAACATCATCTGACCAATCAGAATCAAGCCTTCAATAGCACTGTGGTATAAATAATGATAATAATAATATATTGCATATAATACGCTAAGAATAAAGAATAGTACAGCAATAATGCGTACCCAGAAGAAACCCAGTTCTTTCAGAAATCACTTGAAAAAGTAGCAGTACAACAAACAAACAAACAAACAAACAAACAAACAAAAACCCCAAACTTGTCTCTCATAGATCTTTGTACAGACATTTACATGCACACATACTCAAGAGGCAACGTGCTGACGGTGTTTCTGCATCAATATTCAAGTGTTCTCTAAAGAGCCGAGTGTTCAGGCATGTCTTGAAGTAATAAGCAAAAGAAAACAACCTGATTACAGCAGACACGCCATGCCACACGAGGAACAAGGCGAGGAAACTGCTGCAGGTGATGATAATAGCAATAGATAGTGCATCGGAATAATAATGGCCGTGTTTGCTGGCTTGGAGCTAGAAGAAGGAGAGAGCTGCAGATCTTTGTCTGTGGGCCTACGGCCATTTCGGGGCATTTGCTCGGTAAGCCGGGATCTCTGTGTTTACTCTAATTTGCTTTCTTGAGCTGGAAGGCTGGCACAGCCGTAGCAAGACCAACAGGATTAAGAGCCCAGTGCCACATCTTCCTCTCGCCCTGTCAACCCGCTGGAGATATGGGATAGAGGCCATTACCATGGAAATGCAATGTTTACACGGATGGGAGAAGTCTATTAGCTGCTTTTTTGGGCATGTAAAAAGGACGGCAGGCTGTGCAAGGGGGTTTATCACTCATCTGGTTCCTCTCATGTTTTTCTCTTGTTCTCACTCTTAATGATTTTCCTGCCTTCTAACCATGCACAGGAAAAATAAATTGTTTAAATGTCCTTGTTGCTGATTACACACATCCCTTCTTCACTCAGTGGATGTGGAGAGCAAACTTGTTCTTGTTCCCTAGCATGCCTTTCATGGTTTCTGTTTACTTCTAATTCATTTAAAGTATCAGGACAGAATGGAAGCTCTGAATGGGACAGGTTAACTCATGTGTATTCAGTGAAAGCCACATAATAGATTGGTATCCCTCATCAAAATATTCCAAACTTTAAGTGTTAAAATTGAATCTCGGCATAAACTCACCGGAGGCAGCCATGTTTGTTGTTTACATCAGAGCGACCTTTGACCTACGTATGTGCAATGTACCATGCTATCGCCTGCCGCGTTAGGCATGATCATGATAAGTAGATCTACACACACAGAACTTCTCATGGAGCCACAGCTGTGACTTGAGTCAGCTGTATAGCTTGAAATTATGACGTCAGTTCATGGTATATCCAGGATATACTGTACCATGACTGCTTCACACCATACCCATTTTTTTAATTTTTGACGTCACAAGATACATTGCTTAATCAGTGGTTGAACTATTTTATGTCACATCAGCCATCCTTGGCCAATCCCTGCACGGGAATTTTTTGATGAGGGATATAATATCTCATAGCTCATGCATCTGTATTTATGTTTTAACATTAGTCAACTTAATTCAAACTGGTACTAGCATGGGGAAGCTGCTTAGTCAGGAGTGTTAATTTTTAAATCACGGTTATTTGAACATCTCATCTCATCTCATCTCATTATCTGTAGCCGCTTTATCCTGTTCTACAGGGTCGCAGGCAAGCTGGAGCCTATCCCAGCTGACTACGGGCGAAAGGCGGGGTACACCCTGGACAAGTCGCCAGGTCATCACAGGGCCAACACAGACAACCATTCACACTCACATTCACACCTACGGTCAATTTAGAGTCATCAGTTAACCTAACCTGCATGTCTTTGGACTGTGGGGGAAACCGGAGCACCCGGAGGAAACCCACGCGGACATGGGGAGAACATGCAAACTCCGCACAGAAAGGCCCTCGCCGGCCACGGGGCTCGAACCCGGACCTTCTTGCTGTGAGGCGACAGCACTAACCACTACACCACCATGCCGCCGTTATTTGAACAACTGGTTGCAAATCCAGACAAAGATAACATGAAAGTGATTATGGAACTGAAAAAGTCAGGAGAGCATCAAGAATTTGGGCTGAAGTTCTGGAAGGCATGTGCTTTCCACTAGATAGCCACACCCACCATGTAAGATCCTTGGGTAGGAGTAACTGAATAGTTAGAAAACATCATCACTAGTGGAAAAGAGAGAGACCGAGAGAGAGAAATTTATAGTTAGTTAACTCCAAAGAAAGTGGTCCGACATAGACGTTTTCCCAACTTTCAGCTATTGTATAACTCTATTTAGGGATTGGAAATCCACAGCGCATCATCTTTGGCTTTGAAAAATTACTTAAAAATGGGTGTTATGTTCAACCCCTTCAGAGGAGAGCCTTCAGAGCGATGACTATAAAAACATGGACAGCATGATGTCAGTAAAAAGTGAAGCAACCACAGGTCTAGCGCCCCTGGTGGCTGGCTGCAGTATAATGCGTAGCACCGCCCATCCCCATGTGTTTCAATGACAAAATAGCTTATTTTCCATGCCACTTTTCTCATATAAACTGTTTTCCCATCTACAGTATCAAATTTTAACAGTTAGTTTAACCTATCCTGATATCTGCACATTTCTTTTTTTCATCCCAGAAATTAGTTATTAGTATGTTATTCTACATCATACTGTAAAAAAGGCATGAATACACTTGCGAATGAAATGATTGACAGCCTTTGCTACTTGCTGGACCTTGGATTTGGGAGAAGGGGGTGGGCCTACCAAATGTGTAGGTGTACCTGACTTCGACTCTTGACTCTCATCTGCACAAAATCCCTACTATGCAAAGTCTACTATACAAAATGCCAAGTCTGACAACATGGCAGAGGAATTTTGGCTTAATTTCTATCGAACCGAAGGGCAGCTGACCCCATGTTTTTACAGTCATTGCTTCAGAGTAAGATATAGCTTCTGATAACGTCCGAATGGATCACAGCTTTTACTGTCACTACACATTCTTGGAAATAAACATTCTTTAATGGTTCTTTGCCCCAGAGAGACAAACCAGATAACCCATAAGAGCTCTAGATTTAATGTTTTTCTGTGTATACATAATGACTGTACACACAATACAGTGTGGAAGCATGCAATTAAGTTTTGTAGTCAAATAAGACAATTTGCCAGCAAATGCTGTCTTAAAATAATTTTTTGTAGAGATTTAACATAACGGTGATGTAATGGTTAGCACTGTCACCTCACAGCAAGAAAGTTCTGGGTTTGAGCCCAGTGGCCAATGGGGACCTTTCTGTGTGGAGTTTGCATGTTCTTCCTGTGTCTGCGTGGGTTTCCTCCGGGTGCTCCGGTTTCCCTCACAGTCCAAAGACACGCAGGTTAAGTTAATTGGTGGCTCTAAATTGACCGTAGGTGTGAATGTGAGTGTGAATGGTTGTTTGTCTCTATGTGTCAGCCCTGCTATGATCTGGCGACTTGTCCAGGGTGTACCCCGCCTGTCGTCCATAGTCAGCTGGGATAGGCTCCAACTTGCCTGTGACCCTGCACAGGATAAGCGGTTACGGATAACGGATGGATGGATGGGATTTAATATAACCAAAGAGTGTTTTTCAAAATATTCCAATGGTTGCATCAATTCGACTATTAACTCAGTGTATTATTTGGCAAAATTCTTTTCTTTTCTCATTCAGTTTTTTCCTCCTAATTTATCACATCTGTTTCAGTTAATCGAGAGCTCTTGAATTAGAAAACCAAGCATGTTCAATTATAAAGGCAAAAAACCTAAAATTATTAAGGCGATGTTCAAAAGTAAAGGAAGGCTCAGTTAGCTGTACGGACATTTAGTCAAACACATTTATCCTTTTAAAAATAACTGTTTTTTCTTTAAACATATAATTTTTTGTGTTGTGTACAGGCATCAGTTCGAATGAGGGTGTGCAAACTTTTGCACTCAGCTGCGTACACAGTACCTTTACACTTTTAGTAGCATTGCATCAGAAATGAATTCACAGTGTGCAATTATTACCTGATGGTATGATTTATAATTATGGACTTAATATACAATAATTTATTAATAATAATGATGGACGCAGATAAAAAGAGACGATGAATTGTGTATCAGAATGATTGTCTGTTTGGATTATGATGTGGGTGTGCAATACTGTGTGAGCACATCTGATTCAGTTCATGATGAGCTTGTTAATGAGCAATTGAATTGAGTAACATGTATGATGTAGGAAGAAAACAATAAAGCTTACAGCGATGATCCAGAGTCTGCATTTGGTTATTTCATGAGAGCTTTCACCAAAGAAAATTAGATTAGATTTCTTCAAAAATGGAGCTTGTGGGTGGTCGTGAAATGTTATTCTTGTTTATTATGTTCTTAAAGCTGTAGTCATATGCAGCTCCATTTAGTGATGTAAAGGATGAAGGCTTTTTCACGGCTTTATGGTATTATTTTTCACAGTGAATAAACAGAAAATGGCCCAGTCTGAGAGACACTATGTTACATGACCTCTGTATAGAGAAAAATGTCACGTATAAGGGATGAATTGCAACAGAAACCATTTCATCCCCACCCCCAGCCACCTCCCATCCCCATCTCCATTATGTTCTCTGTCTGTTCGGCAATGTCAGTAGAATAATGCAGAACCTTGTTGATGAATCCAGGGCAATAACAATTAGATGAACATTTAGTTAAAGAGACGTTCATTGGCTATGAATAGGATCATTTCTTCAACTGAGTCGTAAAATACAGAAGATGACATTTTCCCCAGAAAAAGAACATTTTGTTTCATTCAATAGCCCAGGTGAACTAATTAATTTATCTGTTATTAAATCACTTTTCTATTTCCCATACAGAGACACATTTTGACCTTCGCTACACAGAGCTATGAAAGAATGACACTGTTATACGAATGCAATTCTACTCTTATATAAATGGCATGAACTCATTTTCCAAAGACTTTTGGTTATAGCGAGGTTTATAGGAAGTGTACTGCATACACTCATAATATACGGAGTTTCAATCTAATCAGTCATTGTATGTTGCACTCAGAGGATAATGGATGTAAGTGAAGATTTTTTTTCCCAAGGCTTTTCAGTTTTTTTTTTTGTTTGCATTGTTCCAGCTTTAAAGCAAATATCAACATAACTATAATGGAAATTATGATTGCAGTGTGGTGCTTATAGTGCAGTTTACATTTCTCTTATTTGAATAATTAACAGTAGCATTGATCAGATGCATCAGATGAATTTGTTGCAGACATTTGTTGTAGGGCGGCACGGTGGTGTAGTGGTTAGCGCTGTCGCCTCACAGCAAGAAGGTCCGGGTTCGAGCCTCGTGGCCGGCGAGGGGCTTTCTGTGCGGAGTTTGCATGTTGTCCGCGTGGGTTTCCTCCAGGTGTTCTGGTTTCCCCCAAAGGCATGCAGGTTAGGTTAACTGGTGACTCTAAATTGACCGTGAGTGTGAATGGTTGTCTGTGTCTATGTGTCAGCCCTGTGATGACCTGGCGACTTGTCCAGGGTGTACCCCGCCTTTCGCCCGTAGTCAGCTGGGATAGGCTCCAGCTTGCCTGCGACCCTGCAGAACAGGATAAAGCGGCTAGAGATAATGAGATGAGAGACATTTGTTGTATATGAATACAATTAAAATACAGTAAGAGGAAATAGTCATTTTAGTTTTTGTTATTTAGTAGCAGTGGCAAAACATGACTATTAGAGCTGAGACTTGAGCTCAGCCAAACCTTAGCCAGACACACCAAAAAAGCAACAGGGCAAAGGATTTTGCAAGGGATTAGCAGCAGGCTGCCAAGTCACTCCATTAATACTTATAGTGCTGCCACGATTAATCGACCTATTTATTTTTGGTCTTCAGTCTCAAACAGCTTATCCGAGTTCAGGTAATTCCGCTCCACACCACTAGTTTTGATGTATGCACCCCACCGGTCAAATTGGCTCTCTTTCCCTCTCCCATTATGATCTTCCTTTACTGTCGGTTCTGGTTTTGAGCATGCCTTGACATAAAAATGGCACCGGCAAGTGACTCTGATGAATCAAGGACGGTGACTTCTAACATTACGAAAAGACCAAAAGCATCGAAAGTATGGGAATACTTTAGGGCAGTTGGTGATAGAGTGGTTTGTACACTCTGTAAGACTTCGTTGGCTTATCACGGGAGCACATCCACGATGCATGAGCACCTTAAAAGGAAACACACAGGAGCTGTTGAGGATGCTTCAGAAAAGGAAAAGACAATGTGAGTAGCCTAACATTATGATTACTGTTTACACGCCTAGCTAGCGTGTGCTTTTTATAAATCTTGTGAAGTACGATGACTGACTGTCTTTGGATGTTAAGCAGGCCCCCTCGACTCTTTGGTAATGTTTTAGTTGAACATTACTTATTACATTATTTATATGTTTATGTTTTTACTTTGGTACAGGTGACATTTTATGTTTTGGCCCTTGAGTTACAGTCAAAATAAAAAGAACTCAAATGAAATAGCAATTGCTTGATTTTTTTGGAAATTAGTCAAGATTAGTCAACTAATCAAAAAATTAGTCGTTAGTGGCAGCACTAAATACTTAAGTTTGAGTGGAAAAATACTGTAGTGAGCATGCGTGGAAGAAGCATTTGGAGACAGAAATCTTAGTTTATTGGTCATTAGCCTGTGCTATTTGCTCTTGATAGCACTAGCTTGACTGCTTTATTAGCATTTGCTAACACTACTGATGAACGCTACACCGGCTGGAAGGTGACTTCACTGCTGCCCTGACGGCGGCGACTCATGTGGCCTTCAAGAAGGCAGAGGGCAATAAGTTTTTGGTCCCTCCCACTATAAATCAAAATCTGATTGGTTGAATTCATCTGTTACTTCCTACACAAACATACACTGCCACGGCCTTCTGTCCTGGCAGTGAAGTCCTAACCAATGAGTGAGCCAGCTCTAAACGCTTCTCAGCCTAGAGCAAAAAAAAAAAAAAAAAAAAACCACTCATTGGATAACTATTTTAATGTTTTTAGGATAGTAACTCTCATTTCTGAAGCAAGTTTGATAGAAAACGAGGCCAAATTAAAATTAGAGCATAATTATAATGAAATTAAGAATGAAAGCAATTAAAGAATGAAATAAATTAAATATAACATTTGAAATGCTGATATAATTAGACCTTCTCTGAAGGCCAAGATGGCTCCCCTCTGTTTAGTATACTTCAGTGTGTGTGGAGTATATCCACTTCAAATTTATACACAATATCTTTACATGTATGAAGACATGGAGTTTGTCTTTATTGATATGATCAAAAGTAAGTTTTTAATCAGCATTTAAAAAAAAATACCAATAAGAGAGAAGTATTTGGGCACCACAAATGACCAACATGAGTATTTTGTTGCAAAGCTGTTGTTGGCAGTTATAGATTTGAGACATCTATGGTAAGAAGTTATAAGATTTTTGCAGCATTGTGGTTCAATTTTAGCCTATTCTCTTTTCAAATCATCTTCAATTCCCCAAAGGTGATAAGCATCCCTCTAATGGACTCAATTTCAAAGTTCTCTATTAAAAAAAAAAAAAAAAAAAAAAGTTTGCAATGGGATTCAGGTCAGGAGATTAACTAGCCCATGCAGTCAGGTACAGGCAACAGATGGATACAAGTCAAGTTTATTTGTATAGTGCTTTTAACAATAGACATTATCTCAAAGCAACTTTACAGAAAATTAAAGGCTTTAAACATGAGCCAATTTTATCCCTAATTTGTCCCCAATGAGCAAGCCTGTGGCAAGGAAAAACTCCCTCAGACAACATGAAGAAACCTTGAGAGGAACCAGACTCAAAAGGGAACCCATCCTCATTTGGGTGATAAATGGTGTGATTATAAATAACTTGCTTCTATAACTATATAGTCAAAGTACAACTGTGAAACCAGGGAAAATCATAGTTAACATCAAGTCTGTTTTGTTGAAGTTATAACCTGTCCATTGATGGAAATTTGAGTGCAAAACAATGACAACTGCAATCCTAAGAGTTAGCAAGTCAACTGTAGTCTTCAGACATGGATGCATTACTGTAAGTGTCCAGAGCCATTTTCCATGCGCAACTTTCAACTGTCCATATGGGGCCATTCTCCACAGAAGCAACATGATGAGACTCCAGCCAGACGTAGGGCATCAGGATGGATCAGGCAAGTCTGAGGAGCAAAAAAGGTCAGCATCTTACTGGTGTCTCAGGATCAACATGCAATGCAGAGGGACAAACCGAGGGAAGGGGTGGGGAGAGAAAGAGAGAGGGGAGGAAAAAAAAAAAAACACCCCACAACCTCAGGTTATTATTAGGTATGCCCAATGTCACTTAATGAGTAAGAACAGGATACATTTTGTACCAAGTACAAGCAGGAACTCTGCCAAAACTAACAGTGTAACTAAAAGGGGGAGAGCCAGAAGGCAACACAGACATAAGGGCGCCCCAGGACATAAAGCAGCTACACCATCAACAAACCCAAGTGAGCAAGGGGGGTGACAACAGCCATACATCCCAGTTTACCAAAACACTAAGCCTGAGGATCCTCCACAGCTACTCCTTTACCTAATAAAAACTTAACAAAAAGCTTGACTAAACATATGTCTTCAGCCAAGACTTAAACACAGACTATGCCAGAGTCCCAAACACTACTTGGAAGGCTGTTCCATAACTGTGGGGCTTTGTAAGAAAAGGCTCTGCCCCCTGATGTAGTCTTCACTATATGAGGTACCAGCAGATGCCTGCACCTTTTGATCAGAGTAGGCATGGCAGGTCATAAAGGACCAGAAGTTCACTCAGGTACTGTAGCACAAGACCATTCAGTGCTAAATTCTGACTTGCATACTTCACCCTTCAACTTCCACCAGCTGGTTTTTGGTTTAGCTTTCTCTTTCTTTACTGCCAAGCTCATCCTCCCAACCACCATCCAATGCTGCTTAGCTACACTCTCCCCTGCTATCACTTTACAGTCTTCAATCTCCCTCAGATTGCATCTCCACCATGCAATATAGTCCACCTGAGAATACCTTCCTCCACTGATATGTTATGCTATGGTTTTCTTTCTTCTTAAAGTATGCATTCTCCATAGCCATTTCCATCCTTTTTGTGAAATCCACCACCATCTGACCTTCCACATTTCTCTGCTTCACTCTTGATATAAAAGCAGAAGAGTTTAAGGCAAACTGGCAGATAAATTGTGAGACAAAAAGTAGAATCAAAAACAGGCAACAGTCAGGTGAGACAAAAAGTAGAATCAAAAACAGGCAACGGTCAGGCAAGACACAAACAGAGGATCAAAGGCAAAAAAAAAAGGCAAACCAGATAAACAGTACAACAAACAAAAGGCTTGGTAATATCAGACACAAAGAACTACATGTATACGTCACAATGACAAGGCCCAGTGAGAGTACTTACATGGAATGCTGTGGCAATTAAGTCCAGGTGTGTATAATCAGGGGACTGACAGTGGTGAAGTGCAAGATGAGTGTTGTAGTCTGTGGTGGCCATATTTGTAGGCTGCTGGGAAGTGGAGTCTGGAGTACTAGCAGGTGCAGCCGTGATACATGCATGGCCTACTTGAGTTATTTTGGTTGTATGTTTGGGGTTGTCATCTTGTTTAGACATCCATCTTCTCCCCAGATTCAGTTTCTTGGCTAGAAAAATTAAATCTTTCTCTAATTCATCACACCATCCATGATTCATTTGGTAACTTGCAGTACTCCAGTAATGCTTGTAGAGAAGCAGTACTAGATCCTGATGCACTTACTTTGGTACTTCAGTGTGGGTGTGGTGTTCTTAGGAGCATATGTGTAACCCTTCTTTCTCCAAACATGATGAGACGAATTAATGCCAAAAAGTTTTCTTTTTGTTTGTCTGAGCAGAGTATACTGTTCCAAAAGAGCTTTTGTGTAAATGCTTTTAGATATTCATTTCTGTGCTTCATTTTTTTAATCAGAGTTTTGCATGAGGTGCAGGTACAGATATTATTGTGATGCACTTCATTGTTTATTGTTCTCTTTGTAACTGTTGTTTCTGCTGCTTTCAGGTCATCCTGCACCTCTTTTCAAGTGACTACTGGCTTCTCTCTCACCTTCCTCTTCATTAATCTGAATTGTATTCAGTAGGATGTCTTTGTATGCCATAGATACAAAGACATACAAAGACATCCTACTGTATACAGTTGCATGCTTCCAAATTTGTGGCAACAGATTGGGGAAGAGCCACATATTGGTGTGATAGTCGGGTGTCTAAAAACTTTTGGGCATATAGTAAATTTGCCCAAAATCAGCTGACATTTTTGCCTGGAAACACTTTGTTTTGCTTAACGGCAAAGATGAACTCATGAATTCGATCTCTTACCAGATCACTTTTCAAAATTCAACACCTTTTATTGTTTTGTGTTTGAACATATATACAAGCGCACACACACGTGTGTGTATAAAAACCACATCTCAACCTCATCTCATTATCTCTAGCCGCTTTATCCTTCTACAGGGTTGCAGGCAAGCTGGAGCCTATCCCAGCTGACTACAGGCGAAAGGCAGGGTACACCCTGGACAAGTCGCCAGATCATCACAGGGCTGACACATAGACACAGACAACTATTCACACCTACGGTCAATTTAGAGTCACCAGTTAACCTAACCTGCACGTCTTTGGACTGTGGGGGAAACCGGAGCACCCGGAGGAAACCCACACAGACACGGGGAGAACATGCAAACTCCGCACAGAAAGGCCCTCGCCGGCCATGGGGCTTGAACCCGGACCTTCTTGCTGTGAGGTGACAGCGCTAACCACTACACCACCGTGCCGCCCCACATCTCAACCTTTTTTACCTTAAACATATAGCATCAATCTAATTTAATAAATGACACAGACATTTTACAATATGATGAAACCACACCATTGATTTTGGACGAAATCTTAGTGACTTTTTTTATTTTGGATGCACTTATAGAGACACTGTAAATGAGATTGCCTTTTGAGATATAAACAATGCATATGCTGACAGAGATCCATACCCTGACGGTAGAGAGGACCATGTCCATCTTTGGAGATTTCTTTAAAGTGATCCATCATTGCTATATTTTATTATTAGATCCATAACCATTGCTGCAGGTTTCCTTTTTGTTTTATACCTATTTCCCTTTCACTGTTTTGAAAATTCTCCTCACTTTTTATTAACCTCTTTATCCTGGCCAGGATTGTGTTGGATCTGGAGCCTATCCCAGAACATTAGGCGTAAGGCAAGACTTTTCCTTAGATGGGACAGAGTTTTCTCCTAAAATGCTACAAATGGTATTATAAATGGATTCTTTCAGAGCAGCAATCTTGAGGCAGTTTCCTGTGTTGGCCATGTGACAGTTCTGGATATTCTGACAATCACGTCAACTTTAAATGGTTTGACTTTATAGTATACAACTGTAGAAGAGCATAACTATATCATAAATGTGTAAAACTATCCAGTGTCACCCAGATGAGACTGGAGTCTTAAAAAAACATTTGGTGCACACGTTTTAATTTTCTTTGGGCTTTCTGAAATCAACACAGGGTCAAAATTATACATACAGGGTCAAAAATTTACATACGCTCACTTAGATTATTAATTCAGAGGTGCTGAAATGTCCAAAATGTCTTTTATCTTGCCAAGGCCAAGGTCTCTTAACTTCCTGTTAGTGATCATGATTAACTACAGCTGGTAGCTTCTCTGTGCCTTCATAAAAATGGTTTATTTACAGCACTCATTGGATTGGCCAAAACACTATACAATGGGAAAGTCCAAGGAGCTCAGTGCAGAGCTGAGAAAGAGGATCGCAGATGTCAACTCTGGAATGTCACTTGGAGCCATTTCTAAACAACTGCAAATTCCAAAATCAGTTCAAACAATTGTGAGGCATAGTCACTCTGGCAAGCCACTTTGCTTCAAGAAAACCCAAACTGTCACCCTCAGCTGAAAGGAAATTGGATGGTCAGGAACAACTTGGGAACTACCATGGCAGAGCCCTGCCATGAACCGGAAGCTGACTGATCACCCTCTACAGTTCAGTGAATTTTACATCACCATGGACTAAGAGGCTGCTATCCAAGAAATAAACCTCTGCTCCAAAATTGACACCTTCAAGCTTAACTAAAGTTTGAAGCTAACCACACGGACAAAGAAAAAGCCTTCTGGAGGAAAGCTGTATGGTCAGATGAGACAAAGATTGAGTTTTTTGGCCACAATGGCTACCATGTACAGAAGGACACTGTACCAGCTGGTGATGGTGGTAGGATCATCATGCTCTGGGGCTGTGTTGCTGCCAGTGGAACTGGTTCATTGCACAAAGTGGATGGAATAATGAAGAAGAAAGACTACCTCAGAATTCTTCAGCATAAACCATCAGAAACTTGGACTTGGGAGTTACAACAGGACAATGAACCCAAACACTCATCAGAGCTGGTTGTGGAGGATAAAGCAGGCTAACATTAAGCTTAAAACACGTCCTGACTTCAACCCTGTTGAAAATATATGGACTATGCTTATAAGTTGAGTCCATGCCAAGAAAAAAAAAAATTTAATTGAACTTTACAAATTCTACCATGAAGAGTCATGAAATATACAACCAGAATTTTGCCAGAAGCTTGTTCATGGTAAACAAAAATGTTTGGTCAAGGTGAATCTTGCAAAGAGACATTTTACCCAAATATTAGGTGTGCTGTATGTATATTTTTGATCATGTGTATATATAATTTTGACCCTGTGTTGATTTCAGAAAACCCAAAGAAAATTAAAACTTGTTCATCAAATTCTAGGGTTTTTTATTTTTAAATTAAAGATGCATGCTGTACATTCTGCCACAGAAAAAGAACAGTTCAAAGAAATTACTGAAAGCCCAAATATTGTCATGACATTCATATCCAAGATGACATTCATGTCACTGTATGTAAACTTCTGACCACAGCTGTACCTTTTTGACCCTAAAAAGGTACACATAGTTACCTTGAGGTCCAATAATGAGCCCTAGGGAGTACATTAGTGTAGATTGTACCTTGGGGTACAGAAATGGACTCCCACTGTAGGGGAGAGCGGGGTAAGATGAGCCACTTTTTACATTTTTCATCATAACTACGTGTTAAAGCCATTTTTGCTTCCAGTCTACACACCATACCAAATTTCAAAGTGTACTGTTACTATCTGAGCAAAAAATAATTGATAAGCTCTTATGGTTAGAGTGATATTACCTCTTGAAAAAAAAATGTCAAGTGACTCAACTTACCCCATGCACGGGGTAAGATGAGCCACTGTGTGGGGTAAATTGAGCCAACACAAAACATGTTAGGTTAACAAAGTAAACAACTTTTATTATTAGAAATGCAGTCAGTGAATCAAGTCAAGTCAATCAAGTGGGGGATAGGGCCGTTGCATAGAGAAGGGGAGATGAAGAGAGAGGTGATAGAACGAGATGGGATAGGGAGGGATAGATAGATGGATAGAGAGAGAGATATGCGTAGATAGATAGAAAGAGGGATGGTTAGAGAGGGAATGAGAGATGTACTATATTATAGAAATTATTAAAACAGTAGAACAGTGCCAAAAAATCTTATTTCTTTCAGTAGGTTAAAACATGCAGCAATCATTCCATCCATAATAATTTCATCATTATTCAATGTTCCAAGCGTTCAAATTGCAAGGGAACACCATTTGCCTCTCCCTCCGTGCTGTCCCCCCAACAGTAAAGGGGCGGGGCAATTTTTTCACAATATCCTGTCTTGACAGGACAGCCTCATCTTTCTCTTTGAAGACAAAGTTTGGCTTTCTTGCAGAGCCATGGCATGACCGGCTTCTTTTGAGAAATCTTGCCTCTATTTCGAAGACATCCAATTTGATTATCTGGCCAATGAAGAAATGCACTTTCTTCTTCCCTGTGAATTTTGCCACAACGTAATCCCCCACATCTAACAACTGGTCTTCCTCATCTGATGTCATATATATATATATATATATATATATATATATATATATATATATATATATATATATGTATGTGTGTCATATATGACCAGTAAATGTGAAAACTTAAGTGTCATCCATATTGGGTAAGCTCAGCCACCAATGGGGTAAGTTGAGCCAGTGGCTCAACTTGCCCCACATCTAATGGCTCATCTTACCCCGTGGCCACCATTTTGTAGAAAAATGCTAATAAAGGGGATTAGGCTAATCAAAATTATTTTTATTAGCATTCATATCATAGCTTAGAAAGCCACTAACTTAACCCTAATGTGTCTAAATATTATTCTACTTTTGTCTTCTCTAAATCACCTTCACTGTGGACAAACATGGAATTGACTTAGAAAGCACAAAAACACATTTTTATAAATATCTCCCTCACCTAGTTTGACATGTGATGCTCCTCTCCACAAGTGTAAGTAAATGGTCCCGGCCCCCTTTGAATGTGGTCACATGGTCACATTTGTGTACTGTTTCTTAGAAACAGGGGGTGGCTCATCTTACCCCCTGGCTCATCTTACCCCGCTCTCCCCTACCCCTATTTCTGACAGTGTGGGTTGTCTCAAATGTTTCCTTGCCATTATCACCTCTGGCTCATTGAGGATCAAAATCTGCATCTGTATTTCTGTACAGCTGGTTTGACTGCTGGCAATGACTTTTGCTAAAAGTACTATACAGTTGAAATTAAATAATATACTGTAGATATTTGCTAAAATGGTAGGTCTTTAGACTTTTGTTTTATTGAAAACATTGGACCATTCAAAACCGAGTTGTAATTTTATTCCATCATTAAAAAAAAACAAGACACTCAGACAATGGCTTGAAAATATAGTAAGAGCAAGTCAAAGACAAGTTGGCATGGTTTATAGTTATGACCTAAGGTACATAAACCACATAATGTGGTGGAGAGCTTCATGAGTTAGAGGAATCCAAGAATCCAAGGACAGGGGTTTTGAATTTGATTCATGATACAATAAGAAGCCAGCGCAGTGACCTCTGTAGGTCAGTCACATGGGAAGACTTTTGGAGGTGATGTACCTTGTGGAAAGGACATATAGCATAGAGAGACCAACAATCAGGTATGGATATAACTAAAACATAGGCTACAAATGACCATTTTAACTTTCTAGATGTATTTAGAAATTCATCAGTCATATTCTTTTTCTGAAAAAGAAAGTTAAAGGAATAAAAAATGTACAGTATATTTGTTCTATCCCTTTTTCACACAGCTCAGTCTGGATGTATACCATGTTTGTAACAGCTGTTTTTTACCAGACAGTGCTGTGAGTGTGTACTGCTGTTGAGACGGCCAGGGACACTTGTCCACTCTCACTAGATGCGTTTGACTGAGCCTCGGCCCGACAGCCCAATCGCCAACACCATCTGTTCTCACTACTGCTCCATAGACAAACACAGTCATGGAGCTCTAATGGGGTGCACAACGAAGCCTGTGACCTTGACACTACTCAAGTGTGTGTTCCAGAGAGATGGAGAGAGATGGATGATAGGTACAACAGAGTGTGATTTTGCTTTGTCAGTGCAAAGCACTAGCGCAGGTTGCCTGGCAACACTTTTACCTTAGTGATCAAGTAAGGATGGTAGATGGAGTTCTTCGATGAGCTTTGACAGATCTGGATAAATGTGGACATTTGGAAAACACAGGAGTCATTTAAGCCTATGTTTACTGTAAAGGCGTGCTTCTGTAAACATGAGCTGAACTAATTTGCGGATAAATTATAAAATCAGTCATGCATTTGCAGTTTATGAGTGTTTTTGTTCTTCTGAAGTCAGACATGCAGCTTATGAACAGGCAAGGCAGGCAACTGCTTGGGCCCCCCGAGAGTTGGGGCCCAAGGGCTTATTTATTTTGTTTTTTATTGTTTTTATTGTTCTTTACCATTGTATTTTCACATTTGGAATTTAAAAAACTTTGGTTTCATACATTTTTCGTTGGTGTCAGATTATTTATAACATATTGGTGATGAACACTGGTCAGAAGGGCCCCCTGGAAATTTTTGCTTGGGGCCACAACAGACACTAGAATCACCTCTGTCTGAAGTATTTGTACAGTAGGTAATGCAAAAAATGCATGCCTCCTATGGACTATACACAGAGGACTGAGAAATGTGGGGTGCGATTTCTTCTCATCATTGTGAGTTGTGATAGACAGTGCCCTCCACAATAATTGGCACCCCTTGTAAAGATTAGTTAAAAGGGTTAGGAAAAAATCCACCTTTTGGTGAAGTAGCTTCACCTCACACTGAAAAAATAAGGGGAAAAATCCTACGTTTAATTGAAATAAATTTCTCATCTCATTATCTCTAGCCGCTTTATCCTGTTCTACAGGGTCGCAGGCAAGCTGGAGCCTATCCCAGCTGACTACGGGCAAAAGGCGGGGTACACCCTGGACAAGTCGCCAGGTCATTACAGGGCTGACACATAGACAACCATTCACACTCACATTCACACCTACGGTCAATTTAGAGTCACCAGTTAACCTAACCTGCATGTCTTTGGGGGAAACCGGAGCACCCGGAGGAAACCCACGTGGACACGGGGAGAACATGCAAACTCCACACAGAAAGGCCCTCGCCGGCCACAGGGTTTGAACCCAGACCTTCTTGCTGTGAGGCAACAGCGCTAACCACTACACCACCGTGCCGCCCCACAAATAATTATTTTCAACAAATACAAAAACAGTTGGCACCCTGGAAATTATAGTGAACACAATGTAACAGAAGCATGTTTCCCATTTAAATTGGACATTTCTGAGTTGATTGGAGTGTGAAGGAACTTTCAAGCTGTAATCCATGACTTCCTGATTAACTGGAGTACAAATATGAGGTGACACAGAGGCCAAATTCCCTTAGTCATCCATCAACATGGGACAGATAAGAGAACATACAAATCAAATGAGAGAGAAGTGTGTTGACCTTCATAAGTCAGGGAATGGTGAAAAAAAAAGCTACTCGTCTGAAATGTCCATTTCTACTGTTGGGGCAAGAATAAAAAAGTAGACGCCAACTGGAACTGTTACAAATTTGCCTGGAAGAGGACCCAAGTTTGTTTTGCCCTCATGTACAGTGAAGAGGATAGCAAGAGAGGCAAAAAATCCCCAAGGATCAGTGTTGGTGAATTACAAGAAAAAGTAAAATCTTGGGTTTTCCAAGTTTCCAAAACCACCATCAGACGCCACCTCCATGCCAACAGATTATTTGGAAGGTTTGCCAGAAAAATAACCCTTTTCTGTCAGTTAACCACAAACATAAGCACCTGAAGTTTGCGAAACACTGCTACAATTTTGTCTGGAACTGTGTTCTATGGTTTGATGAAACAAAAATGGAGCTTTTTGGCAATAAACACACAAGGTGAGTTTGGCGTTAAAAAGAAGAATGGCTATAATGAAAAGAACCCTATCCCAACTGTAAAATATGGTGGAAGTTCTGTGATGTTTTGGGGCTGTTTTTCCTCCAAAGGCCCTCGAAACCTTGTTAGGGCACATGGCATCATAGACTCCATGAAATACCAGGACATTTTAAATCAAAATTCAAGCTTCTGCCTTGGCCATCTTAGTCCCCTGACCCAAACCCCATTGAAAACCTGTGGGGTGAGCTGAAGAGGAGAGAGCACAAGAGAGGGCTTGGGACCCTGGATGATCTGGAGAGATTGTGTAAAGAGGAATGGTCTCAGATGCCCTGCTCTGTATTTCCAACCTTGTGAGTGAGGTAATGAATGTTCTTATTGTCTTCAAGATGGGAATGCATATCACATAATCAGCAAGAGAAACAATTACTCATGTAAAACATCATAATTTCTTCTTCTTCTTCTTCTTTATCACAGCTGACTTCTCCCAGCCTCCAGCAGCTGACATACAGCAGAGATGACAAGAAGAGATGACCAGTGGCAGTGAGCCCAAATGGGCACCCAGAAGATGTAGTCTAACTGTCTCAGCGCTGTCGACCTGCACAACATAAAGCAATGAAGACTGTAATGGACGCTCATCCCTTATTCTGGAAAATAAAATCACATTCACTACTGTACTGAGGCCAATGTACCACTTTATGTACCAGTCTTAGATGCTGGAATTTGCTTTATCTTTATCTTGGCAGGTTTTATAGTATTCCCGAAACAGTACATTGATGTGATGTGGCTGTACTGTACAGATTTTTCTGTTTTCTAGCTTATAGTCAGAGTTTGGTTTGAGAGGGGGTTACAAGGGGAAGGTGCCCTCTTGTTAAAACAAATGACGCCAAACATCTCTGTCGTACAATTGCCATCCCCTTGTCCATGCCCTTTGGATTTATTTTGTTATGTGATGTGATTTAAGAGCTGTAATATCATTAACCTTTAGAGTTGCAGAAAATCTTTAGGCTATTACATTAGACTGGTTAGCTAGCTATCTAACCTACTGGTCCATGTGGGTTTTTCTTCTGTGTAGTGAGTTAGTAAGGTTAACTTTAACATTGTTCTCCCGTAGTCATTGAAAACTACCAGCCACCATGATGGTGATGATGATGGTGATTATTATTATTATCCATCCATTATCCATAGCCACTTATCCTGTGCAGGGTCGCAGGCAAGCTGGAGCCTATCCCAGCTAACTATGGGCGAGAGGCGGGGTACACCCTGGATAAGTCGCCAGATCATCTCAGGGCTGACACATAGTGACAATCATTCACACTCACACCTACAGTCAATTTAGAGCCACTAGTTAGCCTAACCTGCATGTCTTTGGACTGTGGGGAAAACCAGAGCACCCGGAGGAAACTCACATAGACAGGGAGAACATGCAAACTCCACACAGAAAGGCCCCCGTTGGCCGCTGGGCTCAAACCCAGAACCTTCTTGCTGTGAGGTGACAGTGCTAACCACTACACCACCGTGCCCCCCTATTATTAATAATAATAATAATAACAACAACAGACTAACCACTGGGGGCGGCACGGTGGTGTAGTGGTTAGCGCTGTCGCCTCACAGCAAGAAGGTCCTGGGTTCGAGCCCCGGGGCCGGCGAGGGCCTTTCTGTGCGGAGTTTTCATGTTCTCCCCGTGTCCGCGTGGGTTTCCTCCGGGTGCTCCGGTTTCCCCCACAGTCCAAAGACATGCAGGTTAGGTTAACTGGTGACTCTAAATTGACCGTAGGTGTGAATGTGAGTGTGAATGGTTGTCTGTGTCTATGTGTCAGCCCTGTGATGACCTGGCGACTTGTCCAGGGTGTACCCCGCCTTTCGCCCATAGTCAGCTGGGATAGGCTCCAGCTTGCCTGCGACCCTGTAGAAGGATAAAGCGGCTAGAGATAATGAGATGAGATGAGACTAACCACTGGATCTGTAGAATGGTGATATACACGTTTTCAGAAATATATACAGTATTAGCACTTGAGTGTTATTAGGTATCACATGGATAAGCAGGACTAATATGTTTTAGCCTTCTCTGGTTTCATTTCATTTAGGATGGGTTTATATGCAAAATATTATATGGGAATATTGTGTGCATGTGTATCATTTCCACCCAGAGGCTGAGTATTGTCATGAACTTTAAATATTAGGGTTTCTTTTCATTTAAAAAGCATTACACAGTGGCAGAGCAGTTGCAGGATCCTGAGATCTGTCTGTATGGATTTACTGTCAGTTCTCCCTGTGTCTCTTTCCAGATATTCTGCCTTCTTTCCAACTTCATCAAAAAATGTGAATAAGTGTGTGAGTGAGTGTGATGCTTTGAAGTGTTTTGTTCAGGGTGTATGAACAGTATTCCTGGGATTTGGGAATTCACCACAACCCTGATCATGGTAAAACAGTTACTAAGGATGATTGAATGATTCAGTTTAAGAGGTGTGTTAATCAATCAGAGTTCTGTGTTTCTTGAAATCAGTGATTTTGTGGTGTTTAATTTGAATCCCAACTGAACATATCACTCTGGCTTACTTAGATACTCATGGTTACCAGTTCGTCGTTGTTACTGGCAAATCCAATCCGGCTTAAGACAAACCACTCTTGGTTGACTTGGCCAGAATTGCAGCAGTAGGGTGGCTGGTTCCTTTCTGCACACACACACACCCCTACGGGCAATTTAGAGTAGCCAGTTAGAAGAAGAAGGACAACAAGAAGCCTTTATTTGTCACATGCACACTCGAGCACAGTGAAATTCATCCTCTGCATTTAACCCATCTGAAGCAGTGAACACACACATGCACACACACATGCCCAGAGCAGTGGGCAGCTATGCTACAGCACCCAGGGAGCAGTTAGGGGTTAGGTGCCTTGCTCAAGGGCACGTCAGCCTAACCCTGCCCCATATTAACCTAACTGCATGTCTTTGGACTGTGGGGGAAAACGGATCCCCAGGAAAAAAACCCACACAGACACAAGGAGAACATGCAACCTCCACATAGAAAGGCCTTCGTCAGCCACTGGGCTCGAACCCAGAACCTTCTTGCTGTGAGGCAACAGTGCTAACCACTGCACCATCATGCCACCCAGTTCAATTGAGTTCAAAACCCAGAACTGCCAAAGAACCATTTCTGGTTTCTTAAAATAAATACCTGATCTTCTAAAGGCACTGCACTGTAATTTGCCTCACTTTTCATAAAACCATCTGTAAAATTCCTTAATTAGAATTGGAGCTGTGCTGCTCAGTGGTACACTTGCTCAAACAGTGTCCAGTATACACATATTCTTTCCATGGAAGTCAATGTTCAGCTTTTTTTCTGTTTCACAGTCCTTAAACCACTACAAAGATAACAACAGGCAAGCAAGAAATGGAAGCGAGAGATCGCTGTCCGTAGCAGAATTTGATCTTGTCTCATGGACTGAACATCGCTGAAGCCTGTGTCGTGGCTTTGCTCCACTACACCTATCTCCATTTTGACATCCCTTTCTCTGCAGCGGCCGCTGGGACTGACACAGCCATCAGCAGATGTTGATCCGGGTCACAAGAGCAATGTCGTAAGTGCAATTCCTACCACTGTCACTCACTGAATTGTAACTGAACCCTCTGCCAGCTGCTGAACGGTGTGGAGTAGCCATCGTATGTCATTTTGCAGAATGATGCATTTTGACAGCAAGCACAGTGGGCAAACTGAAATTTCCGATAGTAGAGAGTTTTTTGTGCTGAGAGATTATTTTTTTTTGGCAGTTTTGCAATAATATCATAGAGTAGGATCAAAATGACATATTGTAATCCGTGCTACAGGCATGAACTGTTGTGATGAGTTATAATCTCAATTCTTTTTTTTTTTAGGACAATTAATCTTCATGTTTTAAAATGTGACCACAAATTCTCCCGTTTAATCTTCCAATGGAACATCTAACATCTTTTAAGTGGAAAAAATGAATAATAATAATAATAATAATAATAATAATAATAATAATAATCCATGTTATCACACTTGTAAATCTGTAAGTCCACATTTGCTTGTTTTTTTCCAACAGTATAAAGAAAATAAGCTCTAATCCTGGCCTGGTACAATGCCTGATGACCCTGCTCACTGATAAATAATTAAGAACCAATCTACAGGATTATATTAGGTCTCGTTTTTCTCATTAGAGCTTCGAATAATGAAATTACATAAATTAATTATGAGTGAATTTACATAATGAACATATTGTGAATAGTTACAGCTTGGGGTTTTGAGCTCTTTTTTTCTTGGGCTGTTGGAAAAGACAAAGAAATCCATAGCAAAAAGATTTAATTAAAAGTGTTGTGATGATTTAAAGTGCTTAATATACTGTAGTTATACTATAACTGTCCTGATTACAGAAGTCTTTCTGCGACATGTAAATGGCAATATAAATATTATGCTGGAATTATTATTATCATTGTACTCTCAGCTATTCAGATTTCATGTTCCAGTTACCACAGTTAAAGGGGAAGAAAGGGCAATATATACGGTTGCTGATGTGACAAAGTAAAGTATTCTTAAGTATTCTATCAAATTTATGTACTAGAAAACAACGAAATATCTTGGTAATTGTAAATATAATAGTCGGTACGCTAAACCGCACAAGAGTCGCCATTTTTAAAAGACCGTGACGTCAGCCCTACCCACTGCACTAGGAGAGAAGCGTGTAATTATGGCGTCGGGCGCATCAACTGAAAGCGACAGCTCTGTCGAATCGTACGAAGAGATCCCGCAAGACACACTGCAAGCAGGCTATGGCTTAGAAGGGTACCAGTTTGAACCTAGGAGAGGTACTCTTGACTCCGGTGATGATGAAAGAAGAGAAGAAAGCTCGAACTCGCTTGGTGTTTTTCAGCGGAAACGAGTGAAAAGACACGTCTGGAGGATCGTTATGCTTTCCATTGGTCCTGTTATTACACCCGAAAGCAACACACTGTGGCATTGTGTAGCCGATCACTTACAATTCATCCTACTTTCCGATTCACACGTGCTATTCCCAACCTCAATGAGCCAACACAACTGGGCACATACATACGTCATGAGTGTTACGCAGAGAAAATGAACGTGCATTCTCATCTCATTATCTCTAGCCGCTTTATCCTTCTACAGGGTCGCAGGCAAGCTGGAGCCTATCCCAGCTGACTACAGGCGAAAGGCGGGGTACACCCTGGACAAGTCGCCAGGGCATCACAGGGCTGACACATAGACACAGACAACCATTCACACCTACGGTCAATTTAGAGTCACCAGTTAACCTAACCTGCATGTCTTTGGACTGTGGGGAAAACCGGAGCACCCGGAGGAAACCCACGCGGACACGGGGAGAACATGCAAACTCCACACAGAAAGGCCCTCGCTGGCCCCGGGGCTCGAACCCGGACCTTCTTGCTGTGAGGCAACAGCGCTAACCACTACACCACCGTGCCGCCAACGTGCATTCTGATTGGATAAATTTAATATCATGGCGGGCTGTTCAAACTGCGGAAATAGTTTGCTCGAGCTACTTTCAAAACACTATAACTTTCCAACCTTAGAACAAAAAACTTTTGTAAGTCTTGAATAAGGTTCATCAATGTGTGTTTTATTGTTATATTTACTCTATATATTGCCCTTTCTTCCCCTTTAAGTAGTAACAATTATCACTTGGTATGTGTAGTGGTGTGTGGTCGTGCAGTGTATAGTGTTATCGCATAACAGCTCCAGGGTCCCCATATACTGTCTTTGTGGAGTTATGTGTATTCTTCCCGTGTCCACATGGGTTTCCACTAGGTTCTCTGGTTTCCTTCCATCTTGCAAAAACATGCCAGTAGGTATACTGGCTATACTAAATTGCCCATAGGTGTGAGTGTGTGTACATGGTGTCTTGTGATAAACCGGTGTCTGATATTGGGTGTGTTCCAGCCTCATGCTCAGTGTTCCTGGGATAAGCTCCAGATCCATAAAAGCAGTTACTGAAGATGAATGAATGTGTATAGTCTCTTATATAGTAAAGTTTGTACTGTAGTAAAATGTATATACTATATATTTGAAATCGTATCAATATACCATCAGCAAAATATTTTAAAGGAAAGAAATTGGGTTCTAAAGGTCTGTAATGATTAATGATAAGTAGGTGCATCTCTTTTTTTTAAAAAATCTTTCCTCCCACTGAAGAGCAAATAGTCATATACTGGAGCTCTTTCAGCTCCAGGCTGATCCAGGCATGGTGCAGCAAAAAGTGCTACAGGAGGTCCTTCATATACACCGCTGTCAGATTGTACAACTCATCTACTTTATGTGAGCTGGACGATAACGTGACATTTTTACATTCCACCACACTGTATTTATTATTTTTCTTATGGACACGCTGTAATGACAGTCACATTATGATCATCACCTGCACTTCAGTCCATAAAGTGCCATGGCCTGAGGGTTAGAGAAGCAGCCTCGGGCCCCAAGGGTCACTGGTTTGATTCCTGGGATCAGCAGGAAAAATGTGAGTGGACTTGAGTGAATGAACAGCACTTTCCTTTCAGCCTGTATCATGGCTGAAGAGCCCTTGAGCAAAATACCTGCTCCCCAGGTACTGTAGCATGGCTGCTCACTGCTCTGGGTATGTGCATGTGTTCACTGCTTCAGATGGGTTAAATGCAGAGGAGGAATTTTGCTGTGCTTGGGTGTACATGTGACAAGTAAAGGCTTCTTCTGCTTCAATCACTTTACTTCCTTTAGTTGCGACTTATTTCATTTTTTTTAAAAATCAAATTTTATTCTTATTTACTTATTTTATTGTTGTATTAGTACTATAATCTGTGTTCTCTCTGCATTACCTGTGTCCCTGCAATTTGTTGTTTATTGTCCTGCTGCATCTACGGTACGTATCTACAGTATCTACACTGCAAAAATGACATCTTAACAAGTGAAAATATATTGAATATAATCAAACGTATCTTGTATTTCCACTTATGAGACTTTTTTTTAAATTCAAGCTTGAAACAGGGGTGGCACGGTGGTGTAGTGGTTAGCGCTGTCGCCTCACAGCAAGAAGGTCCTGGGTTCGAGCCCCGGGGCCGGCGAGGGCCTTTCTGTGTGGAGTTTGCATGTTGTCCGTGTGGGTTTCCTCCGGGTGCTCTGGTTTCCCCCACAGTCCAAAGACATGCAGGTTAGGTTAACTGGTGACTCTAAATTGACCGTAGGTGTGAGTGTGAATGGTTGTCTGTGTCTATGTGTCAGCCCTGTGATGACCTGGCGACTTGTCCAGGGTGTACCCCGCCTCTTGCCCGTAGTCAGCTGGGATAGGCTCCAGCTTGCCTGCGACCCTGTAGAAGGATAAAGCGACTTGAGATAATGAGATGAGATGAGCTTGAAACAGTCAGATAATTTTGCTCATTTTCAGTATTTTATTTCTAGAATGAAACAAAATTTATCTGCCAAAAGACAAAGAAAATATGAAGTGTAAAATGAGTAAAATAAAAATCTCAAGGTAGGTTTAATAATTTTCTATGTTGTTTATTGTAATCTTATAATACTGTAGGAAATACTAGATAAATTGGATAATATTCAGGGTATTTTCACTTGATGTCAGTTTTTGCATTGTAGAACTTTCTAAGATAAACATACAGTGGGGTCCAAAAGTCTGAGAGCGCTAGTGAAAATGCTTCTATTTTGCATTCTTTTCTTATTTAATACAACAATTTTCATTACAAATTATATTACTGACAACAAACTGAGTGAAAAGTAGAATCTTTGTAACATTTACATGAGTTTCAGAGTTTCTTAGTATTTGGCTTGTCACCTCATCTCATCTCATCTCATCTCATCTCATCTCATTATCTGTAGCTGCTTTATCCTGTTCTACAGGGTCGCAGGCAAGCTGGAGCCTATCCCAGCTGACTACGGGCGAGAGGCGGGGTACACCCTGGACAAGTCGCCAGGTCATCACAGGGCTGACACATAGACACAGACAACCATTCACACTCGTATTCACACCTACGGTCAATTTAGAGTCACCAGTTAACCTAACCTGCATGTCTTTGGACTGTGGGGGAAACCGGAGCACCCGGAGGAAACCCACGCGGACACGGGGAGAACATGCAAACTCCGCACAGAAAGGCCCTCGCCGGCCACAGGGCTCGAACCCGGACCTTGGCGACAGCGCTAACCACTACATCACCGTGCTGCCCCGAATATTAAATATTCAAAATATTGAACATTTACTTTCTTTGTTTTAAATATTTGAAATTTCTAAAACCTTCTGTCTTCCCCCCAATTTTAAATGAAAAAGAAAAAAATCCCAGATTTTCCATGTGGTCTCATATTTTTGGTCCCCAGTATAGGGGAGAGTGGGGAGACTTGGGACAGTTTGTATTCCCATAAATTAATTTCAACCAATTAGGTTTTAGATGACATCAGAAGTTAGATGTTGAGAGTAACCTCCTTCCTTTGGAGCCATGAAGCTGGACACTGCAGTAAGGTTATTGTAGTTAAATATGTTTATCAACCAAAACTTGTATTTTCTACTTCTCAGTCCACCTCCATTCTATGGTGTAATGTGCACTAGTGAATTTGGGATTTGTTAGGAATTAAAGTATTTAGTCTAGAGTTCCCATATATAGTATTATTTATTAAACTTAAATTCTGTAGAAAGAACATTTAAAGGAACAGTCCACCGTACTTCCATAATGAAATATGCTCTTATCTGAATTGAGACGAGCTGCTCCGTACCTCTCCGAGCTTTGCGCGACCTCCCAGTCAGTCAGACGCAGTCAGACGCGCTGTCATTCCTGTTAGCAATGTAGCTAGGCTCAGTATGGCCAATGGTATTTTTTGGGGCTGTAGTTAGATGCGACCAAACTCTTCCGCGTTTTTCCTGTTTACATAGGTTTATATGACCAGTGATATGAAACAAGTTCAGTTACACAAATTGAAACGTAGCAATTTTCTCTGCTATGGAAAGTCCGCACTATAATGACAGGCGTACTAACACCTTCTGCGCGCTTCGGCAGCGCATTGATATCTGAGCTCCGTATCAATGCGCTGCCGAAGCGTGCAGAAGGTGTTAGTACGCCTGTCATTATAGTGCGACATTTGTGCAATATTTGTGACAGCTACATTGCTAACAGGAGTGACAGCGCGTCTGACTGCGTCTGACTGACTGGGAGGTCGCGCAAAGCTCGGAGAGGTACGGAGCAGCTCGTCTCAATTCAGATAAGAGCATATTTCATTATGGAAGTACGGTGGACTGTTCCTTTAAGGATTTTTTTTTCAAAATGTCCAGATGGGGAGACTTGGGACAGTTCATCATGTTGCAGGTTTTCTCCTGTGGTTTACAAATAGAAAATTGTTTAAAATTTTCGTTAAAATGTGGGCGTGTCCCTGCATGTGGATTAAACTTATTCCTTCTTGAGAATCAAACTGTTTTGTCTAGTCAGGTTTTGGGTAAACTGATATTTTTTTATCACTGTACCAGCACTGTGTTCATACAGTTCATATATTACAAGTTTTGATGATAAATAAAAGTTAAACGTGTAGGCCTAGGTATTTTATTTTTATTCCATGTCTCTCCACTATGTCCCATGTCTCCCCTCAATGTCTCATGTCTCCCTGCAAAAATAATGACAGAAAAAGTGAAGCCTGAAGGACAGTATATGTGACAAGCTGAGAAACTAATGTTGTGGTAAGACAGTATAGTAAATAATGCAATATGAATGCGACACCACCTTCAAAGAATTTCACACAATCTACAAAAGCTGAAAACTTGTCCCAGGTCTCCCTGCTCTCCACTATGCATATATAGTGATTATGAATGAATTTACATATGTAATGTGCATATGATAGGATTGTTATTCTAATTATTAACTGACTACTCTGGCTAATTGGGTGGCACGGTGGTGTAGTGGTTAGCACTGTCGCCTCACAGCAAGAAGGTGCTGGGTTCGAGCCCAGTGGCCGACGGGGGTCTTTCTGTGTGGAGTTTGCATGTTGTCTGGTGCTCTGGTTTCCCCCAAAGACATTTGGCTACTCTAAATTGTCCATAGAATGTGTGGAAAGGAACCGGCTACCCTGCTGATGCAATTCTGGCCAAGTCAACCAAATGTGGTTTGCCTTGAGCCTGGATTGGGTTTGGCCCTGATGACTCGTGCTAATTACTGACCAACACGGTGGTGTAAGTGGTTAGCACGGTTGCCTCACAGCAAGAAGGTTCTGGGTTCAAGCCCAGCAGCTGGCGGAGGCCTCTCTGTGTGGAGTTTGCATGTTCTCCCCATGTCTGCGTGGGTTTCCTCCGGGTGCTCCGGTTTCCTGCACAGTTCAAAGACGTGGTTAGGTTAATATGGGACGGCCTTGGGCTGAGGTGGCCTTGAGCGAGGCACCTAATTCCTAACTGTTCCCCAGGCTGCCCACTGCTCTGGATATATGTGTGTGTTCACTGCTTCAGATGGGTTCAATGCAGAGAGGAATTTCACAAGCGTGTGATGAATTGGAGAAAGATTTCGGGAGTCATTTGTGATAGGAAAGTCCCAGCAAAAGTGAAAGGTAAGATGTAGTGAGACAGTAGTGAGACCAGCTGTGATGTATGGATTGGAGACCGTACCCTTAACGAAGAAACAGGAGGCAAAGTTGGAGGTGGCGGAGTTGAGGATGTTAAGGTTTGCGATGGGAGTGACAAGGTTGGACAGGATAAGGAACAAGCACATCAGAGGGACAGCACATGTGGAGAGCTTGGGAATTAAGCTAAGAGAAGAGAAGAGAAGAGAAGAGATGCAGAGCATGTTGGAAGGAGAATGTTGAGTAGGGTGCATCAGTTGCCCTCACTTTCATAAAATCTGATGCATTTTTGTTTGGGTGTTCCTTTTCACCAATAAAGACATCCTGTAAAATTTTTTGACCATATTCAAAAGTCTAATGGTGGCACCATGAGGTTCATTTTTTTTTTTTTGCCAAAAAACGCTTATTTTATGTTTTCGCGTAAGGTTTGAATCACAATGTTGGACTCCATTTATTGATTTCTTGTGACCCAGAGATCATGTTAAGAACATTTGCATTTAATAGGGGCTAGCATATGCATAGGCGGCAAGCTTCAAACCAGGGTTATAACATTGATACCGGTAGATAATGCTAGTGACACCCTAAAATAAACCTCCAAATATTTTTAGACATTCTAGACATACTGTCTACAGTATCTAAGATATTTGATGTACTCTATAAGGTGCCATAATGTTTCATGAAAAGTGATCGAAATTTTGTCATAAAAGTCATAAAATAGCAGCTTTTTCCATAACTTTGAGCTCCTGGTGCCACCATTAAACTTTTTGAATTTTGTCAAAATATTTCACCCAGTGTGTTTTCTTACCAAAAGGAACATAAAAACAAAAATGCATCATGATCAGAGGAACTTTTCATTTTTAGGGGGCAACTGATGCACCCTAATGTTGAGGCCAGGCAAACGAAAATTACGAAGGCCAAAGAGGAGATACATGGATGTGGTGAGGGAGGACATGAAAGTGGCAGGTGTGGTAGAGAAGGATACGGAAGACAGGGAGCAATGGAGACGAAAGATCCGCTGTGGTGACCCCTAATCAGGAGCAGCCAAAAGAAGAAGAAGTGATGAATAAAGTTGTTGTTGAATATGTACACTACCGTTCAAAAGTTTGGGGTCACTTTGAAATGTCCTTATTTTTGAAAGAAAAGCACTGTTCTTTTCAATGAAGATCACTTTAAACTAATCAGAAATCCACTCTATACATTGCTAATGTGGTAAATGACTATTCTAGCTGCAAATGTCTGGTTTTTGGTGCAATATCTCCATAGGTGTATAGAGGCCCATTTCCAGCAACTCTCACTCCAGTGTTCTAATGGTACAATGTGTTTGCTCATTGCCTCAGAAGGCTAATGGATGATTAGAAAACCCTTGTACAATCATGTTAGCACAGCTGAAAACAGTTGAGCTCTTTAGAGAAGCTATAAAACTGACCTTCCTTTGAGCAGATGGAGTTTCTGGAGCATCACATTTGTGGGGTCGATTAAATGCTCAAAATGGCCAGAAAAATGTCTTGACTATATTTTCTATTCTGGGCGGCACGGTGGTGTAGTGGTTAGCGCTGTCGCCTCACAGCAAGAAGGTCCGGGTTCGAGCCCCGTGGCCGGCGAGGGCCTTTCTGTGCGGAGTTTGCATGTTCTCCCCGTGTCCGCGTGGGTTTCCTCCGGGTGCTCCGGTTTCCCCCACAGTCCAAAGACATGCAGGTTAGGTTAACTGGTGACTCTAAATTGACCGTAGGTGTGAATGGTTGTCTGTGTCTATGTGTCAGCCCTGTGATGACCCTGTGGCGACTTGTCCAGGGTGTACTCTGCCTTTCGCCCGTAGTCAGCTGGGATAGGCTCCAGCTTGCCTGCGACCCTGTAGAACAGGATAAAGCGGCTAGAGATAATGAGATGAGATGTTTTCTTTCTCATCTCATCATCTCTAGCCGCTTTATCCTTCTACAGGGTTGCAGGGGTCACTTTGAAATGTCCTTATTAGGGCGAAAGTCGCCAGGTCATCACAGGGCTGACACATAGACACAGACAACCATTCACACTCACACCTACGGTCAATTTAGAGTCACCAGTTAACCTAACCTGCATGTCTTTGGACTCTGGGGGAAACCGGAGCACCCGGAGGAAACCCACGCGGACACGGGGAGAACATGCAAACTCCACACAGAAAGGCCCTCGCCGGCCCCAGGGCTCGAACCCAGGACCTTCTTGCTGTGAGGCGACAGCGCTAACCACTACACCACCGTGCCACCCATGTTTTCTTTCTTTCCGTCTTTTTCAGTATTATCAGCAACATCAAAGTATCACTTTCTTCCTTCCTTTTGATATTTTCCTCTTACCCACAGCACTGTACTGTACATACCGTATGCATTAGAAATGGTGGGAGAAAAAGGCACCATGTATCGACAGGTGCCGCCAAAACACCACACACTCCAACTGCACAGCTCTGAAAAACACACCATATGACTTTAATACGATTTCCTAATTTCAGCAGTTTTATGAGCACGGTTTCGACTGTAAACATATCATGCTATATCAAAATGTACACGTTGTTTAGTTCTTGCTCGTGTCAGAATTTCATCACACAAAACACCTGCCACTTAAGAGCCTGTAATAAACTTCTTCGTTTATTTATTGGAAGGATTCAGACTTTCTGTGTGTGTGTGTGTGTGTGTGTGTGTTCAAGCTGTATTTTCCGGATGGTAAATTGTTGCGAGGGTGTTTGCAGCTGGAGGAGGACCAACTTGATTCCGTTGCATCCTGCTGCAGATGTGCAGCTCCATCCACGCGCGCACACACACACGCACGCACGCACGCAAGCGCACACATTTACTCACTCACTCACTCAGAAGCGCAGCAGCAAGGTGCATTGCATTCCTCCTCCTCATGCAAATTCGACGGCGTTTAATTGTCCAGTCTGAGAGATCTGGCGTCCAGTCTGAATCGGCCTTGATACCCAGCAGGAGTCAGTGGATTTGTGGCTTCACTGAGACGATGCTGTCAGACCCAGAGGCGGCGAGTGCATGACACGGACTGCTGAAAATGTGTGCATGTGTGAAATTCTCCTCCATCCGGTGATGATGCCAAGAAGGAGTGCAGAAACTTTTAGCTAAATGACCGAGCTAAATGCATGCTCCAGTTATTCAGTGTGTGGACTGAAGAAGAGCCAAAACGACTTTTGAGAATTATTTCTGCACCAAGTTGTGATTAATCGCCTGCCTGGTCGCGATGAGACATACTGTGTCACCATGATGAAGCTTCTGCAGGTCATTATTTTGTGCGGATTTCTGAACACTCACATCAATGGTGAGTTCTCGGGTTTATTTATTTATTTATGCGCTAATGTGTACACTATCGGTAGTTTGTTTCAAGTTGCGCGAGACGGTGCGCAGTCTGAATGCGCAGTAGGTTGTTTCAGGACTGACTGAAGCAAGCTTTATCTGACATCCATAACAGACACTATTTCACTCTTATGGCGCTATATATTAGCAAAATTCAGTTCATTTCCAGGATATTTCATCCAATTGTATAAAACTGTACTAGTAATATGACTACCAAGCTCTACTGGAGCCATAATGCTATTTTTTGTTGATATTTACTCAATGCCACAACCTGACAAGTTTTCTTTCTTAAAAAAAAAAAAATGTTTGACTCACCTATTCTGATAAATTCCCTGTGAACTGGCTTTCACTATCCTTATTTTCTCCATTAAATCAATACACATCTCACCCTGATGTCTAAAATATCAAGAAATTATATCTTCTTATTCTTTATATAGATATCACAACTCGAATTTAGCATGCACTGCTATCGATTTTAGCACTTTCTACTGAAGGTTCCTGTATGAGGATTGTATTAAAACCTATATTGCAATCAGGGCTGAAACGGTGTAAAATTCACTGTATGTTAACTGTACCACCCTATTCCCTGTCACTGGGGTGGTGGAACCATCAAGGCTGCACCTTTTGTACCTTTAGAATGCAGCTAAAGTACCTGGATGAACCTTTAATGTCCAGTGATATACCTTAAAGTATGACGTATAAAGGTATACCGGTACTGAATAAAAGTACCAAAGATGTACCCTTGATGGTACCACCAATAACCGTGACAGTGAAAAGTACAGTTTGGTACCTATTTCTCACCTATTCTGATAAATTCCCTTTGAACTGGCTTTCACTATCCTTATTTTCTCCATTAAATCAATACACATCTCACCCTGGTGTCTAAAATATCGAGAAATTATATCTTCTTATTCTTTATATAGATATCACAACTCGAATTTAGCATGCACTGCTATCGATTTTAGCACTTTCTACTGAAGGTTCCTGTATGAGGATTGTATTAAAACCTATATTGCAATCAGGACTGAAATGGTGTAAAAATCACTGTATGTTAACTGTACCACCCTATTCCCTGTCACTGGGGTGGTGGAACCATCAAGGCTGCACCTTTTGTACCTTTAGAATGCAGCTAAAGTACCTGGATGAACCTTTAATGTCCAGTGATATACCTTAAAGTATGACATATAAAGGTATAAGGTATAACGGTACTGAATAAAAGTACCAAAGATGTACCCTTGATGGTACCACCAATAACCGTGACAGGGAAAAGTACAGTTTGGTACCGATTTCTCACCTATTCTGATAAATTCCCTGTGAACTGGCTTTCACAATCCTTATTTTCTCCATTAAATCAATACACATCTCACCCTGATGTCTAAAATATCAAGAAATTATATCTTCTTATTCTTTATATAGATATCACAACTCGAATTTAGCATGCACTGCTATCGATTTTAGCACTTTCTACTGAAGGTTCCTGTATGAGGATTGTATTAAAACCTATATTGCAATCAGGGCTGAAACGGTGTAAAATTCACTATATGTTAACTGTACCACCCTATTCCCTGTCACTGGGGTGGTGGAACCATCAAGGCTGCACCTTTTGTACCTTTAGAATGCAGCTAAAGTACCTGGATGAACCTTTAATGTCCAGTGATATACCTTAAAGTATGACGTATAAAGGTATAACGGTACTGAATAAAAGTACCAAAGATGTACCCTTGATGGTACCACCAATAACCGTGACAGGGAAAAGTACAGTTTGGTACCGATTTCTCACCTATTCTGATAAATTCCCTGTGAACTGGCTTTCACTATCCTTATTTTCTCCATTAAATCAATACACATCTCACCCTGATGTCTAAAATATCAAGAAATTATATCTTCTTATTCTTTATATAGATATCACAACTCAAATTTAGCATGCACTGCTATCGATTTTAGCACTTTCTACTGAAGGTTTCTGTATGAGGATTGTATTAAAACCTATATTGCAATCAGGGCTGAAATGGTGTAAAATTCACTGTATGTTAACTGTACCACCCTATTCCCTGTCACTGGGGTGGTGGAACCATCAAGGCTGCACCTTTTGTACCTTTAGAATGCAGCTGAAGTACCTGGATGAACCTTTAATGTCCAGTGATATACCTTAAAGTATGACGTATAAAGGTATAAGGTATAACGGTACTGAATAAAAGTACCAAAGATGTACCCTTGATGGTACCACCAATAACCGTGTCAGGGAAAAGTACAGTTTGGTACCTATTTCTCACCTATTCTGATAAATTCCCTGTGAACTGGCTTTCACTATCCTTATTTTCTCCATTAAATCAATACACATCTCACCCTGATGTCTAAAATATCAAGAAATTATATCTTCTTATTCTTTATATAGATATCACAACTCGAATTTAGCATGCACTGCTATCGATTTTAGCACTTTCTACTGAAGGTTCCTGTATGAGGATTGTATTAAAACCTATATTGCAATCAGGGCTGAAACGGTGTAAAATTCACTGTATGTTAACTGTACCACCCTATTCCCTGTCACTGGGGTGGTGGAACCATCAAGGCTGCACCTTTTGTACCTTTAGAATGCAGCTGAAGTACCTGGATGAACCTTTAATGTCCAGTGATATACCTTAAAGTATGACGTATAAAAGGTATAAGGTATAACGGTACTGAATAAAAGTACCAAAGATGTACCCTTGATGGTACCACCAATAACCGTGACAGGGAAAAGTACAGTTTGGTACCTATTTCTGAGTGCAGGCTTACTACACTGTCACATCAATGAAAGTATTAGTAAATTGCCGGCTTAGGAAAGGATTTATAACATGTTTTAAAATGATTATTCACAGATTTTGGTTTATTAAAAACAATGAAGAATTGCATCTTTTCCTTTCCTTTAGGGTGGTACAGTGGGTAGTGTTGCCACCATGTATCTTCAGGATTCCTGGTTCGATTGTGATCTTGGATTACTGTCTGTATGGAGTTTTGCATGTTGTCACTGTGTCCATGTGGGTTTGCTCTAGGTCCAGTTTCCTTCTACAGCTCAAAAAACATGCCAGTAGGTTACTGGCTACTCTCGATTCATTCCATTCATGTTCATGGTGTATTCCTGGCTCACACCCAGTGTAGCCAGGAGAGGCTCCACATCCACCAGGAACAAGACCAGGATCACTAAAAATCACTGAATTAATTAATTGACGAATGAATTTATTTTATAAATGACTTTTAGTACATATTATTTATTACCTTATTGTAGCTACTCTCAGTTCATCCCATTCGTGTTCATGGCGTATTCCTGCCTCGCACCCAGTGTAGCCAGGAGAGGCTCCACATCCACCAGGAACAAGACCAGGATCACTAAAGATCACTGAATTAAATAATCGACAAATGAATTTATTTTACAAATGAATATTATTTATTACATTATTGTAGTATACAGCCACACCCCTTTCTGCATGCGTTCAATTCACTGAATAATTTTAAATCACAACTAGTGACACTGCAATACAATACCAACATCACAGGGCTGAATATTGGCCCACACATGATACTGAACTAACACTGATTTCCTCTTAATAATTCCTGAATGCTTCTGATGCCAGGATTTAAGACAAGCTGTGACCTAAGTTCAGTGCAAAAACTGCTCAGTCGGTCAGAGCCATGAATATTCACAGCATATCATTTATCAGTGGATTGATTGGTAAAGTGTTCTTTCATAATAGTTTCAGCTCAGGACAGATGCATTCCTACACTCTCAGAAAAAAAAGGTACTAAAGCTTTGTCCAACTGTTCACCTTTTGTGTCTTTAGTATGCATTTTTTACCTAGAAATGTATAAGGCAAAAATTATGGTCCAGTGTACCTTAAATCTTTTTTTTTTAAGGTACACTTAAAAACAAAACATTAAAGACATTTTTTTCTGTGATCTTCCTTGAAATAGCACTGACTTTTGCTCACCTCTAGAACTCTTTTGGCTTTTGGCTATGTATGCGCAGATGCCAAAAATATAATATTAATATTTTGTCATGCTTAACCTCCGCCTCCTTCTACCCCACTGAAAATGGTGAGCTTATTTCACTCTGAAATAACCTTTGTCACATTAGGGAATAAGAATACATTATGATTTCAGTTTTGTGCTGCTTTTAACACTACAAATACTCAAATGCTATATATGCTAATTCTATGTATTCTTATAACTATACAAAGTGAATAGTGGGGAATATTTCATCAGTAGATAGATGCATTTGTGAAGCTTCATTTGCTTCAGCCTGTCACTAGTAGCAGTTAATATTTATGCCGAGGTATATTTCTTGTGCCATTATGTTTAGCAAAGTTCAGAAGGACTGTTTGTCTTCCTAACACCTTATTTGTGTAGTCTGGGTGTGATGTGGTGTCCTTGTTCTCTGTTTTTGAAAGGTTTCATTTTTTGACACTTGGAAATAAATGGCAGCACTTGGAGTGATTCGTGATCAAACCTAATCCTTGGGAATGAGATAGCCTTTGCTATCTTTTTGATTCTACTAACCTGTTTCGAAGCTCATTAAATGACGCCCGAGGTGCTTTCCTGATTGAGTCTTTAACATAACCCTGTTTGCCCATTTATTTGATTATCACCCATCATGCTTTCTACACTATTTTATACCATGTCGTGATCTCCATACAGGCTGAATATACAGTACAGGATTGGGGTAATTTGGATTTGATTTAGAGACAGCAGTTAGTAGTATAGATCGTCAGCTTTTAGGAATGTATGGTGTCTGGCTGCATGGATTCTTTGAAATTCCTGAGCCTTCACTATCATCAGTCTTGTCCTTAATGGGAAATGAGATGTAGGCTGTAGAACGAATGAAGCAGTGGAAACTGCTACCGCAGTCCACCAGATCCCATTCTCCATGGCTTAATAGCCGACAGTAGAGTAACATTGAGTAAATAATCGGTATTGCTTTCATCTTTCTGTGCTGTAAACTGCAGTCCCGGTGTCCAAATTGCATTCCGGCCTCACAGTGGATTTATTGAATTGACATCAGGAACATGGCACAACTGCGCCCTAAACCACTCAGCAAGTGAACTTGTTATAACCAGCGCCTGCTGTTTCTGAATTTTCAAAAGAACATCAATGCCAGGACACCGGCTGAGCTTCCGCTTGTGTTTGGACTTGCGAAAAAATCTATTCTTATAGCAAAAACATGGCATGTAGCCTATAGGAAGCCTGTCAAATCTGACAAGGTGTTGAAGGGTCATGCATTCCATCATCCTCCCCATCTGCCTCGCCATTTGCTTACGGGTTTCACACGGTAATGTCAATTTGAAAAGACGTTCTCATACATATAGCATGCACATAATGGCAGATACACTGGCTGTGAGGTACTGCATATGCTCAAAAGCTTCAATCCCTGGCTGTCAATCTTGTATCTGCCAGCATGACAGACCCACACACATAGTGCACATGCCTTCATTTCTCTTTTTCCTTTCCGTTTTCCTGAGGGAATGATCTAAATCTAGGGTATGCTTATAAATGAGCGAAAAACCGCCTGCTTGTCAGTAGAGTCTGTGTTTTTCTGTTTCTGTGGATGAAAGCTTATGAAATCTGGGCACTCATATGTACAGGAGCACTGAAGGGATTAATGAACCAACAGCAGTCCGAGCGAGCAGTTGATCATGTTTATGCAAGCAGCTCTGCGATTGAGTGAGCCGAGTCGTCTAACTTGGTCTTTATGTTGGGAATTGCTTTGGTCAGACAGGCCTGCAGACAGTCAGTTAAGCAGACAGTCTAGAGAATGAGGTTTTGAAATTGAACTAGTGATGGAATTTCATATATCGAGGCTCTGGTGTTAAATCTTTAATGCAGTCTACAGCCATGGCATGTCAGGAGCGAGACGGTGCTTTTAGCTGTTATGTAGCTATGAAATCTGTTCTTATTAGGGTGCTCATTTGCATATTGTAGGCGAGAGCTCTTCTTTCAGTCGTTTGATGGCTTCAAATCTAACAAACTATCATTTTCATATAGAGCAATATTTAATACAAATATTGTTCAGGTTTGATAGTGAAACCGAAGAACCTGCCAAAGCAGTGAAATAGGGACACTATTAATGAAAATCACACGGACTAATCCAACAAGCACACATTCATTTATATGTAAATACTGTACATGTTTAAGGAAACACAATCCTACGCACGTGCGTGTGATTGTATGCACACACAGACTCCCTCTGTTTCCAGCCAGAGAGAGAGCAGAGTGTTTGAGTGAGGCGTTTAATAAAATAACTGATTGAACTCCTTCACTCCTGTGAGAATATCATAAATATAACATGCACCTTGCACTGTCAGTCTCTCTAACTTAGACAATCTGGACAGTTTTTTTGTTCATGATAGACACCTGGCCTGACTCTAGAGCGCATACCACATACTGTATATAAGCATATCATTTCTAAGCATTATTATGGATTTATAGTATTATAAATTATATATAGTATAATTTATAGATTTTATAGTAGCTCATAAAACAGTTAAAGGAATAATTCAATGTAGGCTTAATGAAAAAAAAAAAGTCACCCTGAATGACTTGCACATCTATATTTATAACTAATATGAAATATTCAGTGGCGTCCAAAGTGTGTTTTATCATTAAATTCTCAGCTGACTTTTTTTTCCATTTAAAGATTTTCTTTAACATGCTGGTCTACTTTCAGTTAACGGTTACTGGATTCCCACCTTACCCACAATGAGTACCTGCTGATAGTTGCACCAGTTGGATTTAGAGCTTGCTTAATCTCTCGCAAAAGACAGTGATGCAGCAGCACTTTAGTAATTTTATCTATCCAACTCTCTCACCTTTTCATCTGTACAATCTGCTCAAACAGAGGTCACAAAAGTACACCTATTCTTTACTTAAACAGAAGTGCAGACACTTGTGTTAAAAAAAAAGACTCTGGTAAAAGTACAAGTATTGATTCAAATTCTTTACTCAGGTAAAAGTATAAAAGTACACACTCTGAAATGTACTCATCTCATTATCTCTAGCCGCTTTATCCTGTTCTACAGGGTCGCAGGCAAGCTGGAGCCTATCCCAGCTGACTACGGGCGAAAGGCGGGGTACACCCTGGACAAGTCGCCAGGTCATCACAGGGCTGACACATAGACACAGACAACCATTCACACTCACATTCACACCTACGGTCAATTTAGAGTCACCAGTTAACCTAACCTGCATGTCTTTGGACTGTGGGGGAAACCGGAGCACCCGGAGGAAACCCACGCGGACATGGGGAGAACATGCAAACTCCGCACAGAAAGGCCCTCGCCGGCCACGGGGCTCGAACCCGGACCTTCTTGCTGTGAGGCGACAGCGCTAACAACTACACCACCGTGCCGCCCCTGAAATGTACTCAAAGCATAAAATTAAAAAGGCTGGTGAGGGACATTTCTACTACCTGTTTGTGTGTGAAGCTAACTGAACCTCATGTAATAGAATAGAATAGAATAAACAGTTATTTCACAAAATTAAGTCATACATGAGCTGATAGCCAATGAGGTGCGTAGCACCGAGTCGGCTCTAAGCCATGTAGGACGAGATTGAATGGAATAACTGTTTTATTCTATCCACATTCACTGGATTTTGAGAAACAGAGCATTTTTATTTTTATTTTTTGCAAATTTGATAAATAAACATGTCAGACAAAATCATTTCTGCGTGGAATGTAAACAAACTGGCAAAATGACAGGAGCAATTGTGAAAAATGCTAGAATAATAATTCTTGAAAAATAAAATATGTTCTTACTATCAAATACTTTTATTCCATATTTTGTTGCTTTTTTTGGGGGGGGGGGGCTTTTCTTCTTCTTTAAGGTTTATTTGGCAGTTGGCAAACCAACTTAAAGGTCCATTACCGCCACCAACTGGGCTGGAGTGCAGAACAGGGGATATTGGGGGAAAAAACAGAGCATTTTTATTTTAATTTTTTTACAAATTTGATAAATAAAAACGTCGACAACGTCATTTCTGTGTGGAATGTAAACAAACCGGCAAAATGACAGGAGCCATTTGTGAAAAATGCTAGAATGATAATTGCGTTGGCAAACCAACTTAAAGGTCCATTACCGCCACCAACTGGGCTGGAGTGTGGAACAGGGGCTACTGGGGCAAAAACTATATTATTTTAGCTATTTCTGTTTATTTTTAATACTTGATACCAATTTTTGGGGTTTTGTTTTCGAATAGAGTTTTTATTTTGTCTTCGGCTGGTTCAGTAAAACGCTCTGCCATTTTGTTTTTCTCTACTCATGGTATATGAGCTGATATCCTAGTAGTAGAGTAGCCAATCAGAGTGCGATTGCTCATATTCGGTGAATGTGGATCGAATAATATAATATTTTCGGGGGGTCGGCATGTGTGTGTGGAAAGAAGCAAACCCAGACTTTCTTAAATTAATTATAAAATAATACCGTATAGGGTGACAAATACTTTGTGACAAATAAATAATCCATTTGCCCGTGCAGTCGATTGACTAGCAGCTAGCTAAGTACAGCGTGGTGACTGGTAACCCAGCTGTATATAATGGTAACTTATAGCTATCCTTACCTTACTAGGCTCTTTACATGCTTACTAATAACTTATTTGAAGAGTTTGAAGAACAAATATCAAATTCAAATGCATTTGTCACATACAGATTTATACATAGTACGACATGCAGTGAAATGCTTATTGCAATGCTCCATTAGTAGTGAAGATAGTTTAGGAGGTAAAAGGAAAAGTAGTAAAAAAAAGAAAGGGTGTAAAATAGAATGTAATCAATAGGATAAAAAAATGTGATGAAAGAATGCTCTGCAGAATATACACAATATACAGAATATGCATAAATATCTTGCACTAAAGAAAAAAAAAGAAATATACGTGCATTGCACTGTAACGAATGAAAACTGAAATATGTATTGCACTGTCATGAAGTTGCATGAAGAAGTGCAATAGCAAAGAAATGTACTATTGGAAATGTGCTGTATAAATTGCATTTTAGTTAGATGGAATTGCATGAAGATGTGTAAGAGAGATGCGGGAATGAGGGTGAAGTAATGACGAGACCTAGTTGTTGTCCATAATTGTCTGTTATTGTTCGTTATTGTCCTGATTAAGAGCCCGAATGGCCTGAGGGAAGAAGCTCCTCCTCATTCTCTCCGTGTTGGCCTACCACATCCAGCTAAAGCGTTCGGTATTTAAATCAAACAATTTGGCATGTTTACACAAAAACTTTGAGAAGTTCAGAGAAAACCCATCCGTCTCAGTTTGCTGAATTTGAGCGCAGCTTATGTTTTGATTGAAAGTCAGTTGTGTTGCCAGATTGGTTTGGTTTAATCGGTGTTGTCTTTTCTCTGTGTTATTGTCCCATCCATTTAGGTTGAAATCGGTCTTGCTGTTGGGAATGCGTGCAGTGATGTAAAATAATAATAAAGAGAAAAAGAATTCCTTTCAAATGCATTCAAACTAAAGTAACAAGCGTGATTTGAAAATGTAAGCAGGAGAAAGTACAAATATTTGTGTTAATATATGTAGGGAGTGAAAGGAAAAAGTTGTCAGAGAATAAATACTCAAGTAAAATACAGATATCTGAAAACTCTACTTAAGTACAATAACGAAGTATTTGTACTTTATTACTTTGCACCTCTGCAGATCATTTCCAAAAGCTACAGCTTTCATGCTGATACCATCATACTTGTGGCCAGCATCATGCTTGTCATCTCGTGGATTTAATTTAACTGCTTTAATTTAGATTGTTCAGAATTTACCTCCTACTAAACTCTAAGTTAAGTAAGTACGCGAGCAGTATCTCCTTGTGATTTTAGCATGCCACGGCCATGAAGGGAGGTTCTCATGGGAAGAACAAGCATACAGCACCAAGCAACAAATTACCACTTGGATTGCTAAACATATCATAAATATTTCAATATAAACACATTTAATGTGGTTCAGGATGAAGTCCTTTAATCTTATTGGAATTAACTTTCATATTTTCTTCAATGGATGTATTGATCCTTTTTTTAAATTTTAGAGCAACTTTCTTGTATACTACATACAGTGGGGCAAAAAAGTATTTAGTCAGCCACCAATTGTGCAAGTTCTCCCACTTAAAAAGATGAGAGAGGCCTGTAATTTTCATCATAGGTACACTTCAACTATGAGAGACAGAATGGGGGGAAAGAATCCAGAAAATCACATTGTAGGATTTTTAATGAATTAATTGGTAAATTCCTCAGTAAAATAAGTATTTGGTCACCTAGAAACAAGCAAGATTTCTGGCTCTCACAGACCTGTAACTTCTTCTTTAAGAGGCTCCTCTGTCCTCCGCTCGTTACCTGTATTAATGGCACCTGTTTGAACTCGTTATCAGTATAAAAGACACCTGTCCACAACCTGAACCGGTCACACTCCAAACTCCACTATGGCCAAGACCAAAGAGCTGTCAAAGGACACCAGAAACAAAATTATAGACCTGCACCAAGCTGGGAAGACTGAATCTGCAATAGGTAAGCAGCTTGGTGTGAAGAAGTCAACTGTGGGAGCAATTATTAGGAAATGGAAGACATACAAGACCACTGATAATCTCCCTCGATCTGGGGCTCCACGCAAGATCTCACCCCGTGGGGTCAAAATGATCACAAGAACGGTGAGCAAAAATCCCAGAACCACATGGGGGGACCTAGTGAATGACCTGCAGAGAGCTGGGACCAAAGTAACAAAGGCTACCATCAGTAACACACTACGCCGCCAGGGACTCAAATCCTGCAGTGCCAGACGTGTCCCCCTGCTTAAGCCAGTACATGTCCAGGCCCGTCTGAAGTTTGTTAGAGAGCATTTGGATGATTCAGAAGAGGATTGGGAGAATGTCATATGGTCAGATGAAACCAAAATGGAACTTTTTGGTAAAAACTCAACTTGTTGTGTTTGGAGGAGAAAGAATGCTGAGTTGCATCCAAAGAACACCATACCTACTGTGAAGCATGGGGGTGGAAACATCATGCTTTGGGGCTGTTTTTCTGCAAAGGGACCAGGATGACTGATCCGTGTAAAGGAAAGAATGAATGGGGCCATGTATCGTGAGATTTTGAGTGAAAACCTCCTTCCATCAGCAAGGGCATTGAAGATGAAACGTGGCTGGGTCTTTCAGCATGACAATGATCCCAAACACACTGCCTGGGCAACAAAGGAGTGGCTTTGTAAGAAGCATTTCAAGGTCCTGGAGTGGCCTAGCCAGTCTCCAGATCTCAACCCCATAGAAAATCTTTGGAGGGAGTTGAAAGTCCATGTTGCCCAGTGACAGCCCCAAAACATCACTGCTCTAGAGGAGATCTGCATGGAGGAATGGGCCAAAATACCAGCAACAGTGTGTGAAAACCTTGTGAAGACTTATGGTGATGATACACGGGGCAACTTTTTGGGCAATGTTGCCGAGCAATGTTGCTGGGCAATTGCGTTTTGACTCTTTTCTATTGAGATTGGGCAACATTGTTTCTTTCTGAATGGTTTTGATAATCTCTGGCAACTTTTTGAGATAAGCCAATCAGAACGCGAGTATCGAGTCATGTGACCTCCGGTGAGGTTCGGATCAGAAATTTCAAACAAATATGGCGGCCGCTCAGCGTCAGTGGAGTGAAGAGATGGAGAGACTCCTCATCTGTTTTTACGCCGGTAAGTTGTTATTTTAATATTCTATATGGAGGAATTTACCTCACCAAAGCTCTAAAAAACAACAGACAGCTTGATTAAATGGTCACAGCAAAAATTAAGACATCGATTTTTTTAGCTAACTGTAAACTGCCGTTGCTAACTGTTGTTGCCCATTGTTAGTTGCCCTGAAAAGTTGCCCTGTGTCTCACCTAGTTGCCCGTTGCCAGCAACATTGCTTGGCAACATTGCCCAAAAAGTTGCCCCGTGTATCATCACCATTAGAGAAAACGTTTTACCTCTGTCATTGCCAACAAAGGGTATATAACAAAGTATTGAGATGAACTTTTGTTATTGACCAAATACTTATTTTCCACCATAATTTGCAAATAAATTATTTAAAAATCAGACAATGTGATTTTCTGGATTTTTTTTCTCATTTTGTCTCTCATAGTTGAGGTATACCTATGATGAAAATTACAGGACTCTCTCATCTTTTTAAGTGGGAGAACTTGCACAATTGGTGACTGACTAAATACTTTTTTGCCTCACTGTATATTATATTGGGGGAGTATATGTGGGGGAAGCCATGGCCTAATGGTTAGTGATGCAGTTTTGGGACCAAAAGGTTGCTGGTTCAATTCCCTGGACCAGCAGGAATGGCTGAAGTGCCCTTGAGCAAGAGACCTAACCCCCAATTCCTCCCCAGGCTGCTCTGGGTATGTTGTACATCACTCTGGAGAAGAGTGTCTGCTAAATGTCATTAACTTAATGTAATATCTCCCATCTCATTATCTGTAGCCGCTTTATCCTGTTCTACAGGGTTGCAGGCAAGCTGGAGCCTATCCCAGCTGACTACGGGCGAAAGGCGGGGTACACCCTGGACAAGTCGCCAGGTCATCACAGGGCTGACACATAGACACAGACAACCATTCACACTCACATTCACACCTACGGTCAATTTAGAGTCACCAGTTAGCCTAACCTGCATGTCTTTGGACTGTGGGGGAAACCGGAGCACCCGGAGGAAACCCACGCAGACACGGGGAGAACATGCAAACTCCACACAGAAAGGCCCTCGCCGGCCATGGGGCTCGAACCCGGACCTTCTTGCTGTGAGGCGACAGCGCTAACCACTACACCACCGTACCGGCCACTTAATGTAATATATTTTGTCTAATTTCTGATAATTGCCAAATATCCAATATATTGTACATTTACCTCAATTATTAGTATATAAAGAATATTTGCAAAGACAGATATGCTCTCAACATGCCTGAGGATCCTGACGTCTGGGACTAAAATCACCTTTTTGTTTCATATTTAGAAAGACATCATTTTAAATCGTTTTATTTTACCTTGCTACTTTCATGCCAACATGATCTAAACAAGTAGAATCTATGTCATATAAATATGCTTTTTATAAGTGAATTTTCAAGATCATTCCAATATGAATTTTAGTGTTGTTCCATTTTTTTTTTTTTTTTGCTTGAACGCCATTTTATTGGATTTTACACTGACAACACATAATGTGACAACATTGATATGGCACCCCTCAGGGGACGGGGAGGAACAAATAAAGGGAAAGTCAAATATGATCTTTCACAGAGTGTAAAGCATTGGTAATAGTCCAGAAATAAATTCAACTACCTGCATCCAGATTGTTGCTAATACTGGGAAGATGCAGGAGGAGTGGAGAAAACTAGCTACTCAATCAAGATCGCATGTTGTTGAAGAGATTATGGGGACAAATATGCATTTCATCTTCGAAATAATCCTAACATTTCTTGTTTTGTTATTCCCAGGATCTCGTATCCGTCAGGAGGACTATCCCCCTCGGATTGTGGAGCACCCATCAGACCTGATCGTATCGAAGGGTGAGCCGGCTACGCTGAACTGTAAGGCCGAGGGCCGTCCAGCACCCACTGTCGAGTGGTATAAAGACGGTGAGCGTGTAGAGACAGACAAGGACAACCCACGCTCGCACCGTATGCTCCTACCCAGCGGTTCACTCTTCTTCCTGCGCATTGTGCACGGCCGCCGCAGCAAACCTGACGACGGCAGCTACGTGTGTGTGGCCAGGAACTACATGGGAGAGGCGGTCAGCCACAACGCTTCACTGGAAGTGGCATGTGAGTAATTTCTCAATTTGACAGCTCTCTATTATCAGTTATTAAAAGGGACTTTGATGAAGAATGGGTTTAGTTTGTGCTGGGATGCACTGATGCCAGTACCCAGTATCTGGTATTGGTATGATACTCTGCTCATTTACTTGTACTCATAAAAATTGTTCTGATACCAACATCCAATTCCACATCATACCGTGTGACCTAAGCTTATACAAACATCTGAACATGAGGAGTTCATTGCCAGTAGCACATAGCAGCAGCTAACACCGAAGCAAACTAGAAGGGCACTCAGAGAGTCCAGACCTTCGCCAAGGACAACAGTCAACTCTTCTATGATATGCAAATCTACAACCACAACCACTTTATATGTCTGGATGTGTTGTACTTACTGGCAATGATTCCACAGCCTGTTTGTTTCACATTAAGACATATTTTGAAGCCACGGTCCCCAAGTGCTCCATGACGACCGCTTTCTGTATTACATTTGAGCAGCTAGTGTATCCCGGAGGATTACTGGTAGCCACGAATGTGGATTGTGATATGGAGCCATCATATTCCTACATTGGCTATGTTTTGTCACTATTCAACTTTACTGACATCTACTGGATTTTAAGATGTATGACAGTGTTGAGCCCAAACAAGGCTTGCAATGTTAGCAAAAGTGAAACTAAATTTGTGGATCCACCCTGTGAATTGGATCCGCTCCAAAATTTAGTGGGGTCTTTCTTGGCCCATGTTGCACCCTTCTACCAATTGGATTTTGCACAATCCTGATTACAGACAGACAAACAAACTGCACTGAAAAACATGACCTCCTAGGCAGCAGTGATAAGAGCAAGCTGAATACGGTCCAATATGGTCCAATCCAACAGAAGAGCTACTGTAGCACAAACTGCTGAAAAAGTTAATGCTGGCTAAAACAGAAAGGTGTCAGCATTAACTTTTTCAGCAGTTTGTGCCACAGCAGGTCTTCTGTGGGATTGGACCATATGGTATAGCCTTCGTGCCCCATGCGAATCACTGAGCCTTCGACACCCATGACCCTGTCACTGGTTCACCAGTTGTCCTTCCTTGGACCACTTTTGGTAGGTACTAACCACTGCATACCAGGAACACCCCACAAGATGTGCCATTTTGGAGATGCTCAGACCCAGTCAGCTAGCCAACACAATTTGGCCTTATCAAAGTCACTCAGATCCTTACGCTTGCCCATTTTTCCTGCTTCCAACACATCAACTTCAAGAACTGACTGTTCTCTTGTTGTCGAATATATCCCACCCCTTGACAGGTACCACTGTAATGAGATCTTCTTCTTCTGCCATTGTAATTAGATGATCAATATTATTCACTTCACCTGTCAGTGGTTTTAATGTTATGGCTGACTGGTGTATATACACAGTCTCAGTCAAAAGTTTAGACACTCCTACTCATTCACAGGTTTTTCTGTAATTTGACTATTTTCGACATTGTAGAACAATACTGAAGACATCAAAACTATGAAATAACATATGGAACCTATACAGAGGATATTACACAGTGGTGCGAAGATATGAAATTTATCTTTGAGTGGTGAACATATTCACGAGTGAGCGAAGCACACGAGTGAAATATTTTTCAAGATGAGAAGATAAATTTGATATCGTCATGCCACTGTATAATGTTCTTTATATTATAAAGACACATCCACAAAAAATATGCAAGTTAATCAAAAGAATTTTAATTTTGAACCGGTTCGCCATTTTGACAACACGCTTCAAGTCAGCGGGAAAACACTGGGAGCGACGTCATTGGTATCCTCACGAGTGAAGATATTGGAAAATATGTCACTCAGGTCCGGGATGTATTTCATATGATAAATATGAATTTTTCAACATGAGAAGATAAACTTCATACAGTATCTTCTTTTTATTATATAGACACATTCACAAACAAAAACTACACAAGTTAATCAAAACAATTCATCGATTTCCTCACGAGTAAGGACATTGGAAAATCTGTTATTCAAAGTCCCGGATGTAGTTCGTATGAAAAATATGAACAGTGTATTTCCCAGTAAAATACTCGTGTCTGTGTAATAAATGGAATTATGTGATAAACAAAAAAGTGTTAAAAAACAAAATATGTTTCATATTTTAGATTCTTCAAAGTAGCCACCATTTATTCCACAACTGTAGTAATTTGTATTATGCCAAGAACTGCTCAACTAAGTAAAGAGAAACAACATCCATCATTACTTTAAGGCATGAAGTGTCTTTTAATTAAAAAAAGTAAAGAAAAAATATTGAATCAGAAGGTGTGTCCAAACTTTTGCCTGGTACTGTGTGTGTGTGTGAGATTATAATTTGCACTAGTCTTATATATGAATACAGGGGCGTCAGAAGCATTTTTAATGGGGGGGGGATGACACACTGGCGGGGATCTGGGGGTCCTCCCCCAGAAAATTTTTAATGAATTAGATGCCATTTCCTGCATTCTGGTGTATTTTTAACAGGTTGTTAAACACCTAATTTTACCTACAAAAGTCACTTAATTCAATGACTATTTTAGAGACTCAACAATAAGTCCTCATTCAACTAGTCCATATATTCATCAGCCTGTTTTTAAACCCACTGCTACGCCCAAGATAATGAGATGAATGTGACACAATTTATCACCAACAATGACTTTATGGGTGCATTTTACTTTTTATTTTGTGTTTCCTTTTTTATTTAGTTTTAGATGTTACACAACATGCCACTGGGCCAAGCAATAGTGACACTCAACTGTATGTTTAAAAATAAGAATATTCATAATTTCACACAATGAACAGGCATGACATGGCATCATGCAAACTTCATAACACAAAATCACACTGTGTCAAGCAACGGTGGCACATAAAAAACAGCTTCACGCAATGAATAGGTGCAATTTTGTTAACCACCAACAGTGACTTTAGTGGGTGCATTTTACTTTTTTCTGATTTCGTGATACTCATAACAAAAATGACATGGCATCATGCAGTCTTCATAACACAAAATTACACAGTGTCAAGCAATGACACAAAATATAACTTCACACAATGAACAAGTGCAGTTTTGTCAACCTACATGCAATGGTGGTACTACAGTAACATTTACAGATTACTATAACAAATAGATTTATAGATATAACTCCTTCTTACATTGGTGCCACTACAATTTCTACCACTTCATCACTTTTATCCCCCTTTCCTTCACAATCCACCTGGAATAACATCCATCTCTCTCCTTTGCTTTCCTTTCTACTATTCCTTCCCCATACACTGATTTCCCATCTTACTTTCCAGAAAACTGCGTGCGGTGAGTTGTTGTAGGTAACGCCTGGAAAACCCAGAGTGGATTTTCAGTGGTACAGTATGTGTATTCTCTTATCAATCAAGTGGAATGAATTCTTTCACGAAGCAATAGAAACGGCGCTGGGTGAACTAATATTTTATGTTAAATGTGTGTGTGTGTGTGTGTGGGGGGGGGTCCAAACGAAGAATTATGAAATGTGAAGGGGACACGTCCCCTTCACATTCAATGGTGGCGACGCCCATGTATGAATATCTGTGATCTATTTGTTGAAATAGTTTGTAGTTATATATACATTTCTTGGCGGCACGGTGGTGTAGTGGTTAGCGCTGTCGCCTCACAGCAAGAAGGTCCTGGGTTCGAGCCCCGGGGCCAGCGAGGGCCTTTCTGTGTGGAGTTTGCATGTTCTCCCCGTGTCCGCGTGGGTTTCCTCCGGGTGCTCCGGTTTCCCCCACAGTCCAAAGACATGCAGGTTAGGTTAACTGGTGACTCTAAATTGACCGTAGGTGTGAATGTGAGTGTGAATGGTTGTCTGTGTCTATGTGTCAGCCCTGTGATGACCTGGCGACTTGTCTAGGGTGTACCCCGCCTTTCGCCCGTAGTCAGCTGGGATAGGCTCCAGCTTGCCTGCGACCCTGTAGAAGGATAAAGCGGCTTGAGATAATGAGATGAGATGAGATATGCATTTCTTATTATACACCACAGCCAGGGGGCGGCACGGTGGTGTAGTGGTTAGCGCTGTCGCCTCACAGCAAGAAGGTCTGGGCTCGAGCCCTGTGGCCGGCGAGGGCCTTCCTGTGCGGAGTTTGCATGTTCTCCCCGTGTCCACGTGGGTTTCCTCTGGGTACTCCGGTTTCCCCCACAGTCCAAAGACATGCAGGTTAGGTTAACTGGTGACTCTAAATTGACCGTAGGTGTGAATGTGAGTATGAATGGTTGTCTGTGTCTATGTGTCAGCCCTGTGATGACCTGGCGACTTGTCCAGGGTGTACCCTGTCTTTCACCCGTAGTCAGCTGGGATAGGCTCCAGCTTGCCTGCGGCCCTGTAGAACAGGATAAAGTGGCTAGAGATGATGAGATGAGATGACACCACAGCCAGTGGTAGTGCAGTATGATTATGCAGGTTAAGATTCTATGCCAGGAGGTGGATGGTTGTGAGTTCTAGACAGCCTCTTGAGTAAAACCCTCAAGTGCTCGAATGTACACTTGGATTGGATTAGACCTCCCTCTACAACTCACTTTGCATAAAAGCATGTGCACAATGCATGAATATCAAAATGTAAGCTGGCATTGTGCCACCCTTCCCAAATATGAATGTAGTTTGCATTGGAATTTCCAACAGCTTTAACATTTTTCCAATTACTTCTCTAACAGCTGGGTAATACATTTTTAATTTCATGGAGGGAGCTTATTACTGAAAGCCAAATTAAGATCAGCAGAATAGATTTTTTTAACACAATTTCTTTTGTGTTTATGTGTGTGTGCTAGTTTGTGTGTGTGTGTGTGTGTGTGCGTGCATGCATGTAATAGCTTTAGGCTGTGCGAGAGCCGCTGGTCCTAACGGCCTGACACCAGCTTGATCTATAGAGTGTCATTACTCCCTGTGTCCTAGGAACCTACTTGACGGAAAAGCCATGAAACATTGATGAGGTCTCTCTATTATTCTCTTATTTATTTTACCCTTCCACATACTCTTATTTTGCCGAAGGAAAGGAAGACGTGGCTGTTAAATGAGGCATTGAATTTTTCAGAACGTCTGACTGTGGGCTCGAGTAGGTTATAATGTCAGCAGGTTATCAGATCCAGCAGAGAGTCTATGAGAGCAGGGGCTCTGACTATGAAAGGAGATGGACCTAAAATTATACGGAGGACTTAATGGTGTAATCACAATCCATGGAGGAATAAAATAAATTAGATGGGCACAGTTGTAATAATATATTTGCTAATTATTTTATTTAATTTGTAGCTGGATTTGAAATGTTTTTAGAAGAACAGCCTGATACGTCACTCTGAAACTGAGTAATAACGCTTAAAACAGTTTGCTTAACTCTACCATAGCATCGATGGAGTGTCGATTTTCTATAACAGCAGCTGTGACAGTGGTTCCAGCTGCAAGACAAATCACATGTTTATATTAATGCACTCATTCGTACATTACCGTTGCTATAGTAACTGGTCGTTCTCAGGGGCTTGTCTGGTTGACGTTACACATGAACAGGTTTAAAATGTGTTTAATTTTTGGAAACATCTATCATTGCTTTGTAACAGTCAGAAATAAAGGCTTAAAGGGGGCATCGTGGCTCGGGTGGATGGGGCGCCGTGCCGGGGACCCGGGTTCGATTCCAAGCCGAGGTCATTTCCCGATCCCTCCTCGTCTCTCTCTCCTGCTCATTTCCTGTCTCTACACTGTCCTATCCAATAAAGGTGAAAAAAGCCCCCCCAAAATCTTTAAAAAAGAAATAAAGGTTTAACTTGAACGGCATTCCATTTCCTGGTTTCTCTGGAACAAGCGGAATGTTTTTTTGTCCCACTGAAAAAAGAGCTCACTGAATTTACTTAACTCAAACGTGTACATTGGTTCCATGTGAATGAATTGAGTTACGTTAGCACAATTTGTTTTTTTGTACATCGAACATGATTTGATCACTCATTTTCTCAGCCCTGAATAAAATTGAGTAATGACACTCTATAGATCAAAATATACTCCAAATTACTATTTACAAAATAGTTTTAAATATACTTCAAATTGCTATTTACACAACAACAACAATAATAATAATAATAATCTCATCTCATTATCTCTGGCCGCTTTATCCTGTTCTACAGGGTCGCAGGCAAGATGGAGCCTATCCCAATAATAATAATAATAATAATAATAATTCCTTCATATCTATTTCTTTATATCCCATTCTAATCAAGGATCTTTTATTTATTTTTTGGTCGACAATAACAGTTAGGACTTTCTTTCTAAGTTTTATAGCATACATTTAAGATTTAAGATTTATCGTTTATGTTTAAGATTATAGATAGAAGTATATATATTTCCAATTTTATTCATATTTATTTATTTATAGCTAGTGTCCCCAATTAAGAGGCTACTTGTGGCCAGCTATAAGTTTGACACTTTAAGAAAGCTGTTGAATGGTTGAAAATCGAACCCTGCGCTCTCACCCGAGCTCGGGATCAAACCGGAGTCGCTGGCTTCTCAAAGCACTATGACCTGCCATACTTTTGCTCCATACATGAGTTAATCAGGTTAATTTATTACTATAGATATTTCTTCCTATCAACATCTTGAAAACATCTTTGTAAGATGTTAAAATGTAATTGGATCGTGTTAACATCACGCTATTTGATCACATTCATGCTACATAATTCAAACTAGAAACAAGTTTAAATTAAATTTCATGCAGACAATGAAATCACGTTTTGACGAGATGCTAAACATTTTTACATCAACTGTACGTAATTTGCTGTCTTAAATCTGACTGGTCACATATTCCCTTTTTCAGTGTAGAGAAGAAAGAAAAAACAGGTTGATGATTGATGAGGGAGTGAGCATTAAATGTAAATATAAATGTGCTTTATCACGCCACCTGTAGTTGATTATTTCTCTATAACATATAGTAGTGTGCAAAAGTCTTAGGCACATGTAAAGAAACGCTGTAGGCCAAAACTGGCTTAAAAATAATGAAATGAAATGTTTCAATATAAAAAAAAATACTATAAACAGAAGTAAGCCATAATAAATGAAACAAAGTCAGTATTTGGTGTGAGACAACCCTTTGCTTAAAAGAAAAAAAAAATAGTAGTCTCCGGTACAATGAGTGCAGTTTGATAAGGAAATGAGCTGTAGGTTTTACTGAGCATCTTACAGAAGCAGCCACAGTTCTTCTGGACACTTTGACTCTCACACTCACTTCTTCATTTTGCACCAAAACCCAACAGCCTTCATTATGTTTTCTTTTTTAAGCTGAAAAGTCGTCTCTTGTGTAATATGCTGCTCAGATACAAACATTTTTTTTTCTGTAACATTTAATTTTGTGCTGGAAAATGAACATTTGGACTCGAAAATGTTTTTGTACTGACTGGATAATGTAGAAGTCATGAAATAGAAATCTATAACAAAGTTTGTATGAAAAAAACTGGGTGCCTAAGACTTTTGCGCAGTACTGTTTTTCCATACTTATATTGCAATACTTTATTGAATTCTATGTTGTGCCCACTTTCGATAGAAATTTTGATTGAACAGAAATTGGTATCACTTTACTTAAAGATAGTATGCACAGAGCTGCATGACATTTACTGAAGCCCTTTATGACAACTGACATAAAACAAACCCTGTGTCCAAAATCACTCACTACTCACTATATAGTGGACTATATACAGTGGGGCAAAAAAGTATTTACACTACGTTCACACTGCAAGGCTTAATGCTCAGTTCCGATTTTTTTGTGAAATCCGATTTTTTTGTGAGGTCGTTCACATTAACAAATATATGCGACTTGTATGTGATCCTCAGTATGAACGAAAAGCGACCTAAAAGTGTTCCGCATGCGCATTGCAGGATACGACGACGTCACACGCAGTGAGCACGGCCAGTGTTTACGGAAGTAACCTAAAGTTTCCTGTGTATGACAGTAGCCAGCATGGAGTACCTGGCGATGATGCAGTTGTTGTTGTGACGGAGCCAGAACATGCACAATAGCCTGATGTAAAGGAGGAGGTTGAGAAGGAAGAGGGCAAGGGTTTTGGCTCAGGCGTTCTGCGGGGTAGTGACTGCAACCTCCGTTCAAAGGAACATCAAAGCCATGTTGTTGTAACTTTTTTTGAGAGACCTGCCGCCTACTTCAGCGCAGAATAGTGACGTTTGTGGCTTGTTGATGACGTGTAAGTCGGATGAATGCGACCTGGCGGTTCAGACTGAAGTCGCATATGAAAAGATCGGATAGGAATCGGAATTAGGACCACATATCCAAACGGCCTGGGTCGGATTTTTAAAAATCGGATCTGTGTCGTTCATATTGTCAATAAAAGATCGGATACAGGTCACATATGGGCGAAAAAATCGGATTTGAGTCACTTCAGCCTGCAGTGTGAACGTAGTGTTTGTCAGCCACCAATTGTGCAAGTTCTCCCACTTAAAAAGATGAGAGAGGCCTGTAATTTTCATCATAGGTACACTTCAACTATGACAGACAGAATGGGGGGAAAGAATCCAGGAAATCACATTGTAGGATTTTTAATGAATTAATTGGTAAATTCCTCTGTAAAATAAGTATTTAGTCACCTACAGACAAGCAAGATTTCTGGCTCTCACAGACCTGTAACTTCTTCTTTAAGAGGCTCCTCTGTCCTCCACTCATTACCTGTATTAATGGCACCTGTTTGAACTCGTTATCAATATAAAAGACACCTGTCCACAACCTCAAACAGTCACACTCCAAACTCCACTATGGCCAAGGCCAAAGAGCTGTCAAAGGACACCAGAAACAAAATTGTAGACCTGCACCAGGCTGGGAAGACTGAATCTGCAATAGGTAAGCAGCTTGGTGTGAAGAAATCAACTGTGGAGGGAGTTGAAAGTCCGTGTTGCCCAGCGATAGCCCCAAAACATCACTGCTCTAGAGGAGATCTGCATGGGGGAATGGGCCAAAATACCAGCAACAGTGTGTGAAAACCTTGTGAAGACTTACAGAAAATGTTTGACCTCTGTCATTGCCAACAAAGGGTATATAACAAAGTATTGAGATGAACTTTTGTTATTGGCCAAATACTTAATTTCCACCATAATTTGCAAATAAATTCTTTAAAAATCAGACAATGTGATTTTCTGGATTTTTTTTCTCATTTTGTCTCTCATAGTTGAGGTATACCTAATGCCTCGGTCACAACCGGCCGTACGTGCTCCTACGGCCGGTCTACGTGCAAAAAACGCAAGAAATGCATGGAGGGCACGCGTGAAACGCACGGAGGGCGCGTGTGTGACGTGCTGATTTTCGAGCCGTAGACTGGCCGCAGACCGGCCGCAGAGGTTCTTTGTCATGTCAAACAAACTCTACGGGCGCTTACGTTTTTTCAGGTTGCAAGACAAACTTACGGCCAACGTGCGTCTTTCTCCACGAGCAAAAAAAACCGCAGAGATTTGGGAAACGCCAAAAATCGCACGGCCAAAAAAATCGTACGTCCGGTTGTGACCTAGGCTTATGGTGAAAATTACAGGCCTCTCTCATCTTTTTAAGTGGGAGAACTTGCACAATTGGTGACTGACTAAATACTTTTTTGCCCCACTGGATAGTGAGTTCGCCATTTTGTAGTGCTGTCTGAATGTATAGTGAAAATAGCCCCCAAGCATACTGTAACTACATCATCATTTGTTTACTGCAATGCATTGTGGGGGATAGCCGGGGTCGGTAGTTGAATGATATGACGGATGTCAGATTAATTTTATGTGAGAGCGATGTGATGTGAGAGGAGCTATTTTGCCGTGCTCTGTCGTCGAAGACAATGAAATTGGTGATTTAAAGAGGTGGATAACATGTCGAGGGTTTACAGCAGGAAAATCAGAGTCCAAATCAAGCTTGGTGAGAAGGTAAGAGTCGAGACCGAATCTACCACACTGTACAACAACATCAAATCTCAGAATGTCTTATTTCTGAGGATGTATATTGGATCATGAAGCAATCTTAGATTTAAGTCTAAATTTGTTTTTTTTTTTAATCTTCGGTTATTCCTTACCATTTTCTAAGAAGCTTTGTTCTAATGAAATCTTAGCCTTGTACTTAATCTTGATCCAGCACAATGAAAGTTACAGATGCAGTAAGGGAAACTATTATGAAAAAAATCAACTGTTGACTTAAGTCTAAGATTGCTTCGTGATCCCGGGCTCAGATGAACAACATCAAAGCATTTATAAATGAGTGATTAGTTAAATAAAACTTGATATCAGGAAATATTACAAAAAACAAACAAACTTTGGAACCCCGCTGATCTGCCATGTCATGTTCAGTATAAATGTATTTTCTTCACTAAATGCTGCTTGTGAGGTACACCGAACATTATACATACCCGAAAGAGAACCCTTCGTGGTTTGGGAGTTTTATCGGTCCGACAGGCTCGTTCGGCTGCCGAGTGCTTTGGTATGTTGAGAGGCAAAGGCCGAAGAATGCTTATTTGTTTTACAGGCTTTGGAATATCGCTAGTTTCAGACGATGAACAGTGTCGATCGTTATAATCTTCTATAACCGAAGGCCATTCCGCAGACTATGGAAATATTGCTGGGTCACAGTTTAAGTCTGTATTTTTCTCCACCAGAGAAATGTAAGCTACAAACACTTGTCGATTTCGATTCAGTTCGAAGGTTTTCGTTGTGGATTAAACTTCTTTCTTTCTTTCTTTCTTTCTTTCTTTCTTTCTTTCTTTCTTTCTTTCTTTCTTTCTTTCTTTCTTTCTTTCTTTCTTTCTTTCTTCTCTTCTTCTCGACTGACAGCTGATAAAAGCTCAGATTAGCTGTTCTTCTAAGGCACACAGCAATTCACTTTAGGTGGCATGGTTAAAACCGATCAGACACAACAATGCAGTGTTTAACAAAGGTGAAAGTAAACAATACGGCGGAGCTGACCCCGGGTATCGCCCATAATGCATTGCGGTAAACAAGCGATGATGTAGTTATGGGTTAGGGTTATTACTACACCCTATAGTGGACTCGTAGTATCCCACAATGCATCATGAAAAGTAGTGTACAACCAATGGTCACTAACCAAGCAATATATACCATCATGCATTGCGGTCGTGCTGAAAGAAAAGCTGTAAAAGCTGTTTCCAAAGGACCGGTAAGTATTTTAGATTGAGTATAGCAGTAGTTTGTTTTTCCTTATGACAACAGGCACGAGACAAATTTATAAGTTGTGGCGTGAAAATGGCAATAATATTATAGTGTGTTGGGGGTGAATGGATGGAGGAAGAAAGACATTATAAACGGACATTCAAGTACAATTAAAAACAGTAAGAGAATAGAAAATAAGCTAAAATAGAATAAGATAAAATGCAAGAATAAAAGTTACAGTGCAGAGCAAGGAATTAATCAAAAGCCTCAAATTTGATTTAATAAAAGGCAGCGGCAAAGAAGAAAGGATTCAGCCTTGATTTAAAAGAACTGAAAGATGCAGGTACTTTGTACTGATTAATGTGGGAAATACGCTCAGTATAATATGTATTTATCACAAAAATACACGCGTGTCTTTATTATTTTGAAAACCCACCAGCCGACTGATCTGGCATGTTTTAATTGTGTGACAGTAACGACGTACTGTAAATAACGGCGCGGCGGAGTAGTGTCCGAAAGTGTTTTTTTCATTTTACCAAATGAGCTCACTATATAGTCCTCTATATAGAATTCCCTATATAGTGAGTAGGGAGTAGTGAACGAGTGAGTGATTTTGGACACAGCTAAAATAATTTTTTTCCTAATAAGCATCAGCTGAAATGAAGACTGATTTTGATGTCAAGGTGACATAACATTTGAGACAAGTGACCTAGAAATGTACTAAGCTACAGTGTCAGCTGTCATAATGTTCTAACCTAACGTACAGTAAGTCAGACTGGAAAGTGAAAAAGTTAACGTCAACAAAAATGTACGCCACTTGAGTGTTATGTCTAATGCATGTCGGAAGAAGTCTTTTTAGATAAGTATGTCGGTTTATACCACTTGTCATAAGTGTTCATGTTGCTCCTATGAACACTACCCTTACCAGGAAACTTCTTCATCTTGCCAAGTGTCGACTTAAAATTATTTTAGCTGTATTATAGGTCAGTTTGGAACCTTTTTCCACTTTTATAACAAATGCATAACAACCATCCATTTCAGCAAAATAGGACATTATAAAATAATGTGCAGTGAAAGTAGAACCAGATGCAAATGCAGTAATGTGAATATTAAAATGCACACTATAACCTTTATCTAATATACATTTATTCCAGAAAATGTTTTCAAGGGTGCAGTGATCCAAAATGTTGCATTTTTAGGTGCATGCTAATGTTTCCGTATTACGTCTGAGTGATAAATTTTTAGATTTCCTGTTGCTTAAGAATATACTGTATATAGATTAACATTTATGATATTTAATGTTTTGACATAGAATTAATGAGTATTGCTGTTGGAAATACGGTACGTAGGTTGGTATAGAACGTCTGTTGATTATAGCATAGAGCTTTATATAGCCATGATTTATGTAACTGTCTCTGCGATCCAATATGTGTCCATAGTGTGAGTCTGTGTGTGTAACTGTACAGAACGACTCTGAAAGCTGTATGTTAGCTAAGAGAAATGGACCAGAGAGTGACCTTTCTGTGCAGTGTGTGGGTGAGAGAGAGAGAGAGAGAGAGAGCGCGTGCCTAAGGCCACTGAAACTGAATTTCCCATCAGTTCCTTGCTGCTTTCTGCAGGGTGTCGGTATTTTATGCACTTTGAGCTCAGGCTCAATAAACAGCTCATGTACTGAATCTGTCACAGAGTTGCTGTACTCATTTCAGGTTGTTTGGCCTGGTACACTGTTAATGCTTTGAATGTATGGTTGAGAAAAAAAACCCCAAAAAACAAATAAAACCTTTTATATAACCTGATTCTGGGTCGATCTATATAACTTTGAAAACCTTACTAGAACTCCTGCATGCATCTGGTACAGTTGTGCTTGAAAGTTTGTGAACCCTTTAGAATTTTCTATATTTCTGCATAAATATGACCCGAAACATCATCAGATTTTCACACAAGTCCTAAAAGTTGATGAAGAGAACCCAGTTAAACAAATATATTATACTTGGTCATTTATTTATTGAGGGAAATGATCCAATATTACATATCTGTGAGTGGCAAAAGTATGTGAACCTCTAGGATTAGCAATTAATTTGAAGGTGAAATCAGAGTCAGGTGTTTTCAATCAATGGGATGACAATCAGGTGTGAGTGGGCACCCTGTTTTATTTAAAGAACAGGGATCTATCAAAGTCTGATCTTCACAACACATGTTTGTGGAAGTGTATCATGGCACGAACAAAGGAGATTTCTGAGGACCTCAGAAAAAGCGTTGTTGATACTCATCAGGCTGGAAAAGGTTACAAAACCATCTTTAGAGAGTTTGGACTCCATCAATCCACAGTCAGACAGGTTGTGTATAAATGGAGGAAATTCAAGACCATTGTTACCCTCCCCAGGAGTGGTCGACTAACAAAGATCACTCCAAGAGCAAGGTGTGTAATAGTCGGCGAGGTCACAAAGGACCCCAGGGTAACTTCTAAGCAACTGAAGGCCTCTCTCACATTGGCTAATATTAATGTTCATGAGTCCACCATCAGGAGAACACTGAACAACAATGGTGTGCATGGTAGGGTTGCAAGGAGAAAGCCACTGCTCTCCAAAAAGAACATTGCTGCTCCTCTGCAGTTTGCTAAAGATCATGTGGACCAGCCAGAAGGCTATTGGAAAAATGTTTTGTGGACGGATTACACCAAAATAGAACTTTTTGGTTTAAATGAGAAGGGTTATGGAGCCAGCACGGTGGTGTAGTGGTTAGCGCTGTCACCTCACAGCCAGAAGGTCCGCATTCGAGCCCCTTGGCCAGTGAGGGCCTTTCTGTGTGGAGTTTGTATGTTCTCCCCGTGTCCGCGTGGGTTTCCTCTGGGTGCTCTGGTTTCCCCCACAGTCCAAAGACATGCAGGTTAGGTTAACTGGTGACTCTAAATTGACCATAGGTGTGAATGTGAGTGTGAATGGTTATCTGTGTCTATGTGTCAGCCCTGTGATGACCTGGCGACTTGTCCAGGGTGTACCCCGCCTTTCGCCCATAGTCAGCTGGGATAGGCTCCAGCTTTCCTGCGACCCTGTAGAACAGGATAAAGCAGCTAGAGATAATGAGATGAAATGAGATGAGAAGGGTTATGTTTGGAGAAAGGAAAACACTGCATTGCAGCATAAGAACCTTATCCCATCTGTGAAACATGGTGGTGGTAGTATCATGGTTTAGGCCTGTTTTGCTGCATCTGGGCCAGGACAGCTTGCCATCATTGATGGAACAATGAATTCTGAATTATACCAGCGAATTCTGAAGGAAAATGTCAGGACATCTGACCATGAACTGAATCTCAATAGAAGGTGGGTCATGCAGCAAGACAATGACCCTAAGCACACAAGTCGTTCTACCAAAGAATGGTTAAAAAATAATAAAGTTAATGTTTTGGAATGGCCAAGTCAAAGTCCTGACCTTAATCCAATAGAAATGTTGTGGAAGGACCTGAAGCGAGCAGTTCATGTGAGGAAACCCACCAACATCCCAGAGTTGAAGCTGTTCTGTACGGAGAAATGGGCTAAAATTCCTCCAAGCCGGTGTGCAGGACTGATCAACAGTTACCAGAAACGTTTAGTTGCAGTTATTGCTGCACAAGGGGGGTCACACCAGATACTGAAAGCAAAGGTTCACATACTTTTGCCACTCACAGATATATAATATTGGATCATTTTCCTCAATAAATAAATGACCAAGTATAATATTTTTGTCTCATTTGTTTAACTGGGTTCTCTTTATCTACTTTTAGGACTTGTGTGAAAATCTGATGTTGTTTTAGGTCATATTTATGCAGAAATATAGAAAATTCTAAAGGGTTCACAAACTTCCAAGCACCACTGTAGACCTCTCGTTCTTTAGAAAGTTTGGTTTTAAATAAAAAAATATATATTTTCCTGTAGCCCTGCGATAACCTGGCGACTTGTCCAGGGTGTACCCTGCCTCTCACCCATAGTCAGCTGGGATAGGCTCCAGCTTGCCTGCGACCCTGTAGAACAGGATAAGCGGTTACAGATAACGGATGGGTGGATGGATATTTTCCCGTTTCCCTTACCGTATATTCTCTTTAAAAACCTTAATTAAATGCTTTACTTTTAAGAAGTTTCCTGCTCCTTCTTGCATCTATGTATGTCGTACTGTCAGTACTATGTTGCATAAGACCAACAGAGAAGGATAAACTCAGTTCTTATGGTCAAAATTAAGCATGCATCAATACCGCAATTGTTTATCCGTCTGATACCATGCTCATTAACTTGTATTCATATTTGGAAAAATGCTCTCTGTGACATACGCCTGTGTGACGTTAGGACACTAATGAAAAGACACCTGAAAATAGCAGCAACCTTGACGAATTTCACAATTCGTGACATTACATTAGATTACATTACGTTACAGGCATTTAGCAGACGCTCTTATCCAGAGCAATATACAACAAGTGCAAAAGTCAGGTATAAGAAGTGCTGAACTTCTAGCCAAGAAAGTTCTAGTGCTAACTGAACAAGTGACAGAATAACACCTGGAGAAATATTCTGTTGAAGTACCAATAATCAGCAAAGAGCCAAGGAAAGCAAAACAATTCAACCATACAAATGAGCTGACAAAGTGCAACTAACTGGAGAAAAATAAAACCCCAACGGCTCACACTGAGTCATCATGACCAGGCTAGACAGTACACAGCCTGGGCTGGTCAAGCCCGATATGCAATTACACAGTGGGCTGGGAAGCAAGGGAGAGATGCAGCCTGAAGAGGTGAGCCTTCAGTCTGTGCTTGAAGGTAGTCAGGGAGTCGGCAGTTCTGACCTTAGTGGGAAGGTCATTCCACCAATGGGGAGCCAGGACAGACAGTGGTCTTGAGCAGGCTGGGCAGGAGCGGAGAGGAGGAGGGGCCAGACAACCAGTAGTAGCAAAGTGCAGGGTCGGATCAGTCTCTGGAGGTATGCTGGACATAACCCCTTGACTGCCTGGTAAGTTAGCACCAACGTCTTAAATTTGATGTGGGCTGCAACAGGCAGCCAGTGAAGGCCAGCAAGCAGAGGAGGAACGAAGGCGATTGTAGACCAATTCACAATGAACAAATCCAAGAAGACTGTAAACTGAAAATATCAAGAGGAGGAACTACAATAGCTTCCTACAATGCAAGTAACCTGATTAAAACATCTTAGGGTGTTGAATTGTGTCTGTCAATGAAGAGCACAAAAATGGTGACAAAGCAGCATCAGCTAGCATTATCATTAAAAACGCATTAGTGGGTGTGTAGCAGTGATGTGAGCATGCAGAGAAACTGTCGCAAAGGAGAGCAGTTCAATTCTGCGAGCACTGAGACACCTGCATTCCTTTTAATCCTCACATGCCAGGGTTAAAGATAATGTTTAAACATTACAAGCACTTAAACAGGGGCGGCACGGTGGTGTAGTGGTTAGTGCTGTCGCCTCACAGCAAGAAGGTCTGGGTTCGAGCCCCATGGCCGACAAGGGCCTTTCTGTGTGGAGTTTGCATGTTCTCCGTGTGGGTTTCCTCCGGGTGCTCTGGTTTCCCCCAAAGACATGCAGGTTAGGTTAACTGGTGACTCTAAATTGAGTGTGAATGGTTGTCTATGTGTCAGCCCTGTGATGACCTGGCGACTTGTCCAGGGTGTACCCTGCCTTTTGCCCGTAGTCAGCTGGGATAGGCTCCAGCTTGCCTGCGACCCTGTAGAACAGGATAAAGCAGCTAGAGATAATGAGATGAGATCTTAAACAGCACTAGGAGCTTTTGGCTCGCCATACACAGTTTTTGATTAATACTAAGTAAGTTACTCGTTTTTGGTATCAGTATCAGCATTGGTATCAATGAGTACCAAAGCACCTGTAATTGTGTGTTTGTGAAGCATTTTGTAATACCAGCTCCGTTGTATTACTTCAGTTCTCTGAATATGAACAGAAAGTGCATGGAGGAAACCTAGAGACAGATAGCACACAGGAAACGATCATTTTAGACTATAAATAATACAATAGGTGCATCTAATATGCTGGATACATGTTGTAAATATACGTTCACATCCAGAATTATTGGCACCCTGCAAGGATTTTAGATTAAAGGTTTGATCCCAGGTTTCAAAAATCATTTTGTTGCATTATGTGTGTTTTTGCAGTTATCCATTTGCCTCTGGTTACAAACTCGGGATTCAGGGCTTATTATTCTTTAATGACCTATTCTGCTGTGATTAATGGGATTTGCCTTACTGTTTGTTATTCAAGGTTTGAGAAAGGTGATGAAAACCTTCTTATTATTATTCTTATTAGATAGATAGATAGATAGATAGATAGATAGATAGATAGATAGATAGATAGATAGATAGATAGATAGATAGATAGAAAAGCCTACTGCAGTTCAAAAAACAACCATCCTAACGAAATGTCACATGAGTCTGGAACTGTAATAGGTCAGGAAAGATTTGAGAATCAGGGCTACAGTTTCAGCCAGTTATCCCCGGCTCTGCTTCTGATACCGTGCTGATTATTTGACCATTTGGCAATTAGCAGATCAGTAACAATGTGTCAAGTGAAGTCAAGAGTGACCAGCTATTATCACATGCAGCTGACAAACCCAATACCCCAGAGAATCAGCCCTCCAACACGGCTTTACATTTTTGCACATCTATACATAATTACTTTATGTGGAATAGTTAAATAATAACAATGAGCAGCACAATGAAGAATATTATGGCCTTTTGTTGGAAAACAGGGTCATATTTGGAGGGTAACACTTCAAGACATATATATTATTTACCAGCTGGGAGGTCTGTATCGTGAAATACCGTGACCGAGGTCTTGAAAATACTGGCCGAGGCCTCTGGGCCGAGGTCAGTATTTTCAAGACCTCGGTCACGGTATTTCACGATACGGACCAACCTTAAACTGGTAAATAATATATTTATTTTCTTTACCAAATTCTAACAGAAAATGAGAGCACCTGAAAGGGAAACCATATTTTAGAACAAACCTGCTACAAGCTCATCAAAAACCTGTTTGACAAGCTACGTCAGCTCGGAATTTTCCATTTAGGTTTCAACAGAACTTCCCAAAGACATTGAGGTCGTAGGTCATCTTTTTTGTTGCATTTTCTGCCCTTTGCGCCTCAATAAACTGCTGGATTTGCTCAGCATTAGCAACAGTTACAGGTTTTCAGCTTTCTCCTGAAATGTTTTCTTTTATTTTGTCTTCATCAGGGTAGTAAAACTCGCTTTTGCTGTGAACACTGTTGTTATTGCTATCCATGCTGTAAAATTAATGCTATTATACTGAGAAATGCGAAAATAAATGTTGACAAAAAAAAATTGCTACTATGTTTGTTGTTGTTGTGAACGAGCGAGCCACCAAAGGTCTGTAACCAGGGTCCGTATCGTAGGATTCCGGACCGCTTGCGAGCCAGTCAGAGCACATGATTTGATGGAAACGTGACCGCGAAAAAATAAATGCTGTTATTCGAAAATAATTAACTCTCGGGTGGCATCACATGACCCTGTCATGTTTTGTTCTTTAGCTAACTAATGTAACCAATTATGCTGAAGAGAGTTAACATGTCCATGTCATTTTATTTTTAAATTTTTACAAACTGAGAAGACTTTACACAAAATCTTGTGTTTGAAATAGGCATAATACTTAAGAATAAGGCGTGCTGGATTTTGCTGTGATGGTTATCAGATGTTAACTGATGTTTCCTTACAGAATCTCATCTCATCTCCTCTAGCCGCTTTATCCTTCTACAGGGTCGCAGGCAAGCTGGAGCCTATCCCAGCTGACTATGGGCGAAAGGCGGGGTACACCCTGGACAAGTCGCCAGGTCATCACAGGGCTGACACATAGACACAGACAACCATTCACACTCACATTCACACCTACGGTCAATTTAGAGTCACCAGTTAACCTAACCTGCATGTCTTTGGACTGTGGGGGAAACCGGAGCACCCGGAGGAAACCCACGCGGACACGGGGAGAACATGCAAACTCCACACAGAAAGGCCCTCGCCGGCCCCGGGGCTCGAACCCAGGACCTTCTTGCTGTGAGGCGACAGCGCTAACCACTACACCACCGTGCCACCCTTCTTTACAGAATTCAGATTTAAATTTTTCACCTTTAAATGTCTGTATATACCAAATTCCGAAATACGTTCCAACAGAGATTTACAAACAAACAAACAAACAAACAAACAAACAAACATCGATGACTATTCTTTAGCATACTTGCCAACCCTCCTGATTGCGGCGGGAGGCTCCCGATTTTAGCCTCCGTCTCCCGCCTCCCGATCGTATTTGTTAAAAACTGGATAATCTCCCGGTTTTGGGAAATCCCTACCACCAAGTTAAAAATACTCCTGATTATGTCCAATCAGAACCATATGAGAAACACTGCTGACGTAAACTGATTTTTAACCAATCAATGAACAGAACGACGGTCACTTCCATAATGTAGGATTCACCCAGGCTGTCCGACATTTTTTACAAGCAGTCATTCATCATGGCCACGAAACCCAATACCAAACGGCAAAAATATGAATGCAAATACCAGGTTGCATGGGAGAATGAATTTCCATGGATAAGCAAATGTTCAACCAGCCAGTTACACATTTTAAGGTAAAGGTACCTTAAATCAGAATATAATGGGCATTTGAGTGTGAAATTAAACTAGTCGTCCGTACCATTTCAGAAACAAACTGTACAACTTCTAAAGCGTTTAGTGAAATTTTGCATGACGGAGAATTTGTTTGGTGAGCGTATTTGAATAGTATGGTAGTGTCTTAGTGCTATTTTGAATTTATGTTTGAAAGTTTTAAGAGAAAGTTTACAAGTGAATTATCTGGAAAGTGATTGATTTTGATCGAGTTTTGAGGTTTTAAGTGAAAGATTACTAGTGAGTGTATTTTGGTCGTACTAAAATTTTGCATTCGAGTGAATTTCTTTGTGGAGTATATTTTGATAGCATGGTAGTATTTATAGTGCCATTTATAAATTTTGTTTGAAAACTTTCAGTCAAAGTTTGCAAATGAGCAAATTCGTTTGATGCATTGCGATAGGATTTTGATAGTATTTCTAGTGCTTTTTAAAAATTCTGTTGGAAAGTGTTTAGTGAGAGAGATGCATTTTAGTAATACTAAGACAGTAGTATTCATTTAATTGAGTTGTTATTATTTTGGTTAAATCTTAATAAAATTTTATTTAATTTATATTCGATAGCATAGTATAGTTCAAAATAGTTCAGCATTTCTCTGTATGTTTACATGAGCTTACAGAAGGAAAACACATTTGATGCAATCGAATAATACTTTCATACACTGTGACCTATTTTAAGAAATTATAAACATTCTTCTAAAGCATCACTTCTGTTATTTTCTGTGGGTTTCTGTATGTATACAATATTCAGGGGTGAGATTTTTCAGCTAAATCTGATTTAAGACTTCCCTTTCATTGTTATTATATTACAGTTCAAGATAAGAGTATTATTTCAGATTTTTCACTCTGAAAAAGCTCTCTCATGCCTGATACATGAATCCCATAACCTATAGTAATTGATAGAACAATGTCAACAATTCAAAACTCTTTAATTGTATAAATTTAAAATGGTTTGCAATTAATTGAGATCCACAGTTTTTATCATTTCAACCGCACATCATACCCTTGTCCAATTGAAAATGTCGTTCACGCACTTTTCTCCCCCATGAGAATTTTGAAAAGTTGGCAAGTATGCTTTAGTCATTTTTGATATTTTATAAAATGCTTAGGATAGGTGCGCATTTAATAGCTTGCTTGTTTTGGAGAGATTTTTACCTGTTAGTTGAACAACAGAATTGAATTTATTTGGATGGCGTCGGCTTGATTGGAGATGAAAAGTCACTGTCTTCTTTATAATTGGTTGGTTTTACTTCATTTCCTAAGGTAACAGAGGGTGTCATCGTCTGGTTATGAAAGGAGGAATTTATCATCTCTTATATACTGTATCTATCTAATGATTTGATTTTTATTCCTATGAAATGCCTGTCCTGTTTCTAACAGAAATCTAATAGAAAAGGAATGGAGATTGTTTAGTCAGTGCTGTGGTTTACTTGCGTATTAAAGGTTGTGAAAGTGTTATGGTTTCACGGTTAGTCATGGAGTATGATTGATCAGATGGTTTCCTTACTCCAGTGGTTCTCTGCTTCTGTGCCTGGCTTTCACAGTCTTCTCCCTGAGGACTCCAGTCAAATCACACTACAGCAACGTCTGTTCATTCGTGAAGAAGACACAGACTGCGTTGAAAACCCTTTGGCTGTGTAAGCCGCTGCTGTAACAAAACGTAGCATTAGTACCTCTACTGCCTCTCCTAGCATGTTTATAATCTTTATCAGATGCGTAGATGAACATGGCATTGCTGACTAGAACGTAACAAAATGGCGTTCTAGTTTTTGTTATGCTACTTAGTTTTATATACAGGGTGTTTCAAAAAAATTTGATATTATTTGAGATGTAAATATCCCAGAAACTACATAGTCGAGGCAAATGAAACTGAACAGGATTAATGTTGAGCAATATAAGATTTATTCCTCAAAATTTGAATGAGAAATTCAAAGGTATGTGGATTTCATGAACGATTTCACAAATTTTCAATATGCGTGTCTCCAGAGACACAGACAGCCTTCCTTTTTGAACTTTTTGTCCCATGTCCAAATCTGCATCGCAGTTGGTGCACTTTTAGAGAATTCTCTCATAAATGCACACTGCACAGTCTTGTTCGACTGTGTTCGAGCGTACTCTAACACACAAAACGCCTTTTCTTTTCCAGTGACTGGCATTTCTATACCTAAAAAGATAAAAACAAAAAAAATTAAACATAAATTTTTGACCTGTTTCCACACATGCTTTTAAAATTTGAGGTCCATTGAACGAGAATTGGCAAAGTTATTAGATTGTGAAATTATATCAAATTTTTTGAAACACCCTGTGTGTGTGTGTAGGGTGGCACGGTGGTGTAGTGGTTAGTACTGTTGCTTCACAGCAAGAAGGTCCTGGGTTTGAGCCCAGTGGCCGACGAGGGCCTTTCTGTGTGGAGTTTGCATGTTCTCCCCGTATCTGCGTGGGTTTCCTCTGGGTGCTCCGGTTTCTCCCAAAGACATGCAGGTTAGGCTAATTGGTGGCTCTAAAATGACCGTTGGTCTGAAAGGTTGTTTGTGTCTAATGTGTTAGCTCTGCGATAACCTGGCGACTTGTCCAGGGTGTACCCTGCCTCTCGCCCATAGTCAGCTGGGATAGGCTCCAGCTTGCCTGTGACCCTGTAGAACAGGATAAGCAGCTACAGATAATGGATAGATATATCTCATCTCATTATCTCTAGCCGCTTTATCCTGTTCTACAGGGTCGCAGGCAAGCTGGAGCCTATCCCAGCTGACTACGGGCGAAAGGCAGGGTACACCCTGGACAAATTGCCAGGTCATCACAGGGCTGACACATAGATACAGACAACCATTCACACCTACGGTCAATTTAGAGTCACCAGTTAACCTAACCTGCATGTCTTTGGACTGTGGGGGAAACCGGAGCACCTGGAGGAAACCCATACGGACACGGGGAGAACATGCAAACTCCGCACAGAAAGGCCCTCGCTGGCCACGGGGCTCGAACCCAGACCTTCTTGCTGTGAGGCGACAGCGCTAACCACTACACCACCGTGCCGCCGTATATTGTATATACAGTTGTGCTCATAAGTTTACATACCCTGGCAGAATCTATGATTCTTTGACCATTTTTCAGAGAATATGAATGATAACACAAAAACATATTTTCCACTCATGCTTAGTGGTTGGGTGAAACCATTTATTATCAAACGACTGTGTTTTCTCTTTTTAAATCATAATGACAACAGAAACTACCCAAATGACCCTGATCAAAAGTTCACATACCCTGGTGATTTTGGCCTGATAACATGCACAGAAGTTGACACAAATGGGTTTGAATGGCTACTAAAGGTACGGTAACATCCTCACCTGTGATCTGTTTGCTTGTAATCAGTGTGTGTGCATAAAAGCTGAGTGAGTTTCTGGGATCTAGACAGACTCCTGCATCTTTCATCCAACCACTGACGTTTCTGGATTCTGAGTCATGGGGAAAGCAAAAAATTGTCAACGGATCTACGGGAAAAGGTATTTGAACTGTATAAAACAGGAAAGGGATACAAAAAGATATCCACGGAATTGATAATGCCAGTCAGCAGTGTTCAAACTGTGATTAACAAATGGAAAATCAGGGGCTCTGTTAAAACTAAACCACGGTCAGGTAGACCAACAAAAATTTATGCCAAACAGCACAGAGACAAGCCTCAAAACTTCTGGAACAAGGTAATTTGGAGTGATGAGACCAAAATTGAACTTTTTGGCCACAACCATAAACGTTACATTTGGAGAGGTGTCAACAAGGCCTATGATGAAAGGAACACCATTCCTACTGTAAAGCACGGAGGTGGATCACTGATGTTTTGGGGATGTGTGAGCTACAAAGGCACAGGAAACTTGGTCACAGTTGAAGGAAAGATGAATGCAGCATGTTATCAGCAAATACTGGAGGCAAATTTGCACTCATCAGCCCAGAAGCTGCGCATGGGATGTACTTGGACGTTCCAACATGACAACGATCCAAAACACAAGGCCAAGTCGACCTGTCATTGGCTACAGCAGAACAAAGTGAAGGTTCTGGAGTGGCCATCTCAGTCTCCTGACCTCAATATCATTGAGCCACTCTGGGGAGATCTCAAACGCGCAGTTCATGCAAGACAGCCCAGGAATTTACAGGAACTGGAGGCTTTTTGCCAAGAAGAATGGGCAGCTTTACCATCTGAGAAAATGAAGAGCCTCATCCACAACTACCACAAAAGACTTCGGGCTGTCATTGATATTAGAGGGGGCAATACACGGTATTAAGAACTGGGGTATGTAAACTTTTGATCAGGGTCATTTGGATGTTTTTTGTTGTCATTATGATTTAAAAATAGAAAACACAGTTGTTTATCAATAAATGGCTTCACCCAACCACTAACCATGAGTGGGAAAAAAGTTTTTGTGCTATCATTCATATTCTCTGAAAAAAGGCCAAGAAAGCAAAAATTCTGCCAGGGTATGTAAACTTATAAGCACAACTGTAGTTTGTGTGACAGTGCAACAGATTTGATGGAAAAGATGTTCTCCAACATAGGTTTCTAAGAGAATTTTTTTTTTCAAATGTAATAATTTAATACAATTTTCAATACAAATTAGATTACTGAAAACGTCTTGAGTGAAAAGTATTTTTTGAAATATGAACATGAATTTCAGAGGTTTTTTTAGTATTTCGTACGTGCACACGTTTGTGCAAAACCTTATGATCCATTTTCGATCAAATTCATCAGTGTCTTCTGAACATATGCTTCAATAGAAAAGATTGGACATGAGGAAACTCTGACCTTTTTTTCAAACCAGTTAGAATACTATTACGACTTTGTTCACAATCTGGGGCAGGCCTATCATTACGCCATGAATGATGATGATAATGTAGAGAAGGACTCAGAGATATGGCAAATCACCTGGCTAGCCAATTACATTATTTTCACATCATTTTAAAAAAATATAATAAACAATTCATGATTGCTGCATTGATCAATCATTGGTTTGTAAACCTATTCAAAACACTGGCTTGTTATACTTCTGTTGTGTGGTATAATAGAATGAGGTTTGGGACAATGGATATTGAGAGGCTAGAATGCACAATAGCTGTGTCATCAAAACAAGTGTGTTTCTGTGACCCTTTATCACATCCTTGATCTATATCGAAACACACATTTTTCCACCTCAGTCAAACATAAAAGCATTTCTCCACTATTTAAGCTATCCTATTTCCCATATGGATTGTCTGTTGTTTTCATACAACATTTAAAAAAATCCTTTTTTATCCCCTTTCTTTTCCCCCCCAATTTCCCCAGTCTGCTGTGGGAGTATGTGGGGGTGTTATGAGAGTGATCACTGTGACCCTTTGCACCCTGGCTTTGACACCCTGCCCCTGGGTGAAGTCTCCTCTGCACCATCCCAAACTCCATCTCATCGGTCACATCCCATTGGTGGTGTCGCACCTCTTTAGGGGCAAGAATGGACATCAATCAATACTCATTCACCCAGATAATACAGCCATGCTACATTCCATTAACAAAGGTCACTTAACTTCTCCCTTCCTATACATCTCCTCAGATGCCTGATCTGGATCTCTGTATGCAATCAATTTGTCATCAAAGCTTCAAAGCTCCTCACTTCTCTGATTATAACAGTCTCATCGCTAGTCCACATTGTTCCACTTTATCTCGCTCTTTTTGTTAAGTTTTAGTCTCACTGTAGTTCTAGAAGTAGACTACTCACTCATCCAGTACCTCTTAATAAAACATTTTAAAAACTCACAAGCTGGCAGTGAAAGACAAGAAAAATATTACTACAAGTGATTTGCACAAAATGTGTCTTTGTACAAGCTTGGTTTTATATCGCGTGGTCCAAAAGTTTGAGATCACAATGAAAATCTGAGGTGGCACGGTGATGTAGTGGTTAGCGCTGTTGCCTCACAGCAAGAAGGTCCTGGGTTCGAGCCCCGGGGCCGGCGAGGACCTTTCTGTGTGGAGTTTGCATGTTCTCCCCGTGTCCGCGTGGGTTTCCTCCGGGTGCTCCAGTTTCCCCCACAGTCCAAAGACATGCAGGTTAGGTTAACTGGTGACTCTAAATTGACCGTAGGTGTGAATGTGAGTGTGAATGGTTGTCTGTGTCTATGTGTCAGCCCTGTGATGACCTGGCGACTTGTCCAGGGTGTACCCCGCCTTTCGCCCGTAGAACAGCTGGGATAGGCTCCAGCTTGCCTGCGACCCTGTAGAACAGGATAAAGCTGCTAGAGAGAATGAGATGAGATGAGAAAGTAAATGTTCAGTATCTTGTATATTTAACGTTCAAGCTTCTGCACTATTTCTAGGTCCCTGTTTAATGTAAGGAAATGTCTGATATTGTCCATGTTAAAATAGCGTGTAACTTATAATAACTTATAGTAGTGTACTATTTAGTATAGTAAAATGCGGATCAACGTGTGTTTAACTAGCGTTTTAATGATATAATCTTACTCCATGCTCTTTTACAATAATCACATTACAGCATAAATGGAAACATAAAAATCGTCATGTTCTTTCGGTGACATTTTGGAAATACGCTTAAAATTTGTGAAACTTTTAGATGAAAACGCACCAACTGCTGTAAGATAAGACACCCAGCTGCAGCTCAGTGGAGGAAAGAGATTGATCAGTGAAGCAGTGGACAAGGCTGTGTGGAGTAAATGAGAAATAAAGTACTGACCCTGAGGCATGACACCGGAGGAGTCTGAGGTGTGCTGAAAGGATAACACACTCACTTGTAATGCATTGTAGGAACTGGAAGACAGTAGAGAGTGGAGTGCGTCCTTAGGCGAGAATGCTTGAAAAAACAACAGAGGAAGAAGGGACAGCTGGACAGCAGCAACAACAAGCTTTTAAAGGAGGCAGGAAGGAAAGAACATTGTGAACCTGAATGTGAGAGGTAAATAAATTGGACCTTGGGATGGGCATTTCTGGCGAAACTGGTTGTGATGTTGCCTCTGAAAAGCTTTCTATACCTACCATACAATAGGTGTTATTGTAAGATACTGAATAACAGGCTATAGATGTACAGTAGCAATCAAAAGTTTGGACACACCTACTCGTTCATAAGTGTTTCCATATTTTGACTATTTTCTACACTGTAGAACAATACTGAAGATATCAAAACGCTGAAATGTTTCATATTTTAGATTCTTCAGTGTAGTCAGCGTTTACCTTGACGACGCTTTGCACACTATTGGCATTATCTTAACCAGCTTCATGAGGTCGTCACCTGGAATGCTTTTCAGTTAACACGTGTGCCTTGTCAAAAGTGAATTAGTGCAATTTCTTGCCTTCTTGAGATCAAATAGTAAATAGTAAATAATAAACAAATTATGGAAAGAACTAGAAGAAAGAACAAGAAGCCTTTATTTATCACACACAGTGAAATGTCTGGGCGGCACGGTGGTGTAGTGGTTAGCGCTGTCGCCTCACAGCAAGAAGGTCCGGGTTCGAGCCCCATGGCCGGCAAGGGCCTTTCTGTGTGGAGTTTGCATGTTCTCCCCGTGTCCGCGTGGGTTTCCTCCGGGTGCTCTGGTTTCCCCCACAGTCCAAAGACATGCAGGTTAGGTTAACTGGTGACTCTAAATTGACCGTGAATGTGAGTGTGAATGGTTGTCTGTGTCTATGTGTCAGCCCTGTGATGACCTGGCGACTTGTCCAGGGTGTACCCCGCCTTTCGCCCGTAGTCGGCTGGGGTGGGCTCCAGCTTGCCTGCGACCCTGTGGAGGGATGGAGCGGCTAGAGATGATGAGATGAGATGAGATGAGATGAGTGAAATGTCTCCTCTGCATTTAACCCATCTGAAGCAGTGAACACACACAAGTGAGCAATGAGCACACACACATACCCAGAGCAGTGGACAGCTGTGCTACAGCGCCCGGGACCAGTTGGGGGTTAGGTGCCTTGCTCAGGGGCAATTCAGCCTTCAGGCCATGGCCGCCCCATGTTAACCTAACCGCATGTCTTTGGACTGTAAGGGAAACCGGAGCACCCGGAGAAAACCCATACAGACACGTGGAGAACATGCCAACTCCACACAGAAAGGTCCCCGTCAGTCACTGGGCTCGAACCCAGAAGCTTCTTGCTGTGAGGCGACAGTGCTAACCATTACTTTAAGACATGAAGTGGCTTTTAATGAATAAAAATAAAGGAAAACTTTGAAATAAACGGTGTGTCCAAACTTTTGACTGGTACCATAACTCCACATTCAGCGATACGACAATAACATTTTGTACTGTAACAGGAACATACAAAGTTCATGGAAATGATGTTATGATCTCAGGTAGTGTCGAAAAAAATATTTTGAGTCTTCGTAAGATTTGTCTGTGAATGTTCTCATTCATCCAGGTCATAGTTACCTCAAGGAAATTGAATCAAACGCTACCGGACTTGGTTTTAAGTCTTTGAAGATGTTTCACTTCTCACCCAAGAGGCTTCATCAGTTCACCTCATCAGTTTGTCTGACTAGACTGGGCTAGTCTGTAAGATTTGTAGATTCGGATGTAGATTAGATTTGTAGATTAGGTCTGTAAGATTTGTTCATAAGATTTATAGATTAGGACGAGACCAAGACTGACCATTGACCATTGCTTCACAACATTAGTAAATAAGTATGTGAGAATGACTTTAAAAATTAGCCTGTACAGTATATTCTTATAATTACATGTTTATAGGAGGCATCGTGGTGTAGTGGCTAGCACTATCGCCTCACAGCAAGAAGGTTCTGGGTTCAAGCCCAGTGGCTGATAGGGCCTTTCTGTGTGGAGTTTGCATGTTCTCCCCGTGGGTGTGCTCCGGTTTCCCCCACAGGCCAAAGACATGCAGGTTAGGCTAATTGGTGGCTCTAAATTGACCGTAGGTGTGAATTGTTGTTTGTCTCTATGTGTCAGCCCTGCGATAACCTGGCGACTTGTCCAGGGTGTATCCCACCTCATGCCTATAGTCAGCTGGGATAGGCCCCAGCTTGCCTGCAACCCTGCACAGGATAAGCGGTTACAGATAATGGATGGCACATGTTTATAAACAGCAGAAAAATGGGATTTCTGCAATATATTCTTAATTTTTTTTCACTTAAATTAATACAACATTCCTTTTTAAAGGGGAACTGAAGGCAAATTTTTTATTATCAAAATTCTATTTATCTGATTTTATTAAGTATAGGAATGCATTTTTGATCGCTATTTTGTCCCTGCTATAGCAAGTTATGAGTATTTGAAATATGCTCTGTAATATATCAGTCCATATGTCAGAGCAATGGCCGTAAACGAGATTCGTTGAGACCTGTGCAAGAGATCGTAGGACGGAAGTAAAACGTACAGCGGAAATCAAAGTGACCAACATCTGCCGACGTTCCCTGTGTCTGAAATCGCTGACTCGTTCACTACTCCCTACTCCCTATATAGGGAATTACTATATAGAGGACTATATAGTGAGCTCATTGGTAAAATGAAAAAACGCTTTCGGACACTAGTTCGTCGCACTGGTATTTACATCATTACTGTCGCACAATTAAAACGTGCCAGATCAGTGGGCTGGTGGGGTTTCAAAATAATAAATACATGCATGTGTTTTTGTGATAAATACATATTATACTGAGTGTATTTCCCACATTAATAAATACAAAGTACCTGCATCTTTCAGTTTTTTTTTAAAATCAAGGCTGAATATTTTTTTCTTTGCCGCTGCCTTTTATTAAATCAAATTTGAGACTTTTAATTTGATTTCTTTCAGTGCGACCGCAATGCATGATGGGATATATTGCTTTGGTTAGTGACCATCGGTTGTACACTACTTTTCGTGATGCATTGTGGGATACTTTGAGTGCACTATATAGGGTGTAAATAATCCTCGCTAAGGTTTCGGACAGCACTCCAAAATGGCCTCCTCACTATATAGTGCTCTATATAGTGAGTAGGGAGCGATTTCGGACACAGGGGTTGTCAAAAGACTTGTGCACCCTCTTTTGGATGCTGATGTAGTCAAGTCGGAAGTTTTGTTTGTTTTGATAGCAATCAGGAAAGTTTGAAAATAGTAGGCAGTAATCGTCATTTAAACTCATTTTTGTGCAATATTTCGTTTGGAAAACAGTTTTCAAAATGGCGGCACTGACACCTGGCTGACACTTAACGTTTCGAAGTCTCACACAAGTCTCATGAAGATCGCGTGGATAAGTGATGCCTGCTGTGGACCAAATGAACTAAATTCAACATGGCTAAAAACCGAATAGGCTGATAAGTATAATATTTAATCGCAATTAGTTGGCAATACGAGTCACGATATAAGGTTAGTAAAACCGAAAGCGTAATTGAATTTAAAAAAAAGAAAGAAGAAAAGAAATGAATCTTTATTCATCACATGCACACTTCAAGCACAGTGAAATTCATCCTCTGCATTTAACCTGGGCTACCAACTCTCACGCAATGAGCGTGAGACACACGCATTTGATTGTCTTCACACGCTCACACGCCATACCTCCGATTTCTCACACTAGAAAAAAAATCTAGTTTATCTATCTAATCTAGGCTACCCATTGCGTCGCGCCAACCACTTGCGATCGATCAATTACGCCTTACGCACGGCTAAACAGGCAGAGAGGTGTTCCCTTCTGTACACACTCCCCTATGGTAGGTGGCGCATCTAATGATGCTGCACTCGCCAGAAGTTGGATAATTGCCTACCGTCAATTTAGAGGAAGAGGAGAGAGAAGAAGGTATCCGAGTTGAAGACGGGTGTCTCAGACAGGTTTGTACATATGCACGCCAATGTGTGGTGTTACTGGCATAATTATGAACTTATATAAAGTTTCTGAATTGTTTTAGCCTATAAGTGTTGTGAGAATATTTAATGCCATATCGAGAGCTGTGTACTAGGCATGCTAAATCATTATAGGCCTACTGCCGTGCCACAGCCTCTATCTTCCCCAACAAGCAGCACGGGAGAGCACCTCCTTAGCACACGGTTATTAAGGCGCATTTTTAGTTTGTTTACTGTATGTTATCATACTTTATGACTTTATTTGAAGCCATACTGGAAATGTTGTAAAATAAAGCAAGTAAGAGATAATATTACAAATGCAAGAAGAGCCATTAGCCACCATACCTATTGTTTATTTACAGGGTATTTATTTTTAATTATTTATGATGTATGTAATTGCTCAGTTAAAGTAAATAAAGCATGGTCACCTGTAATATCAAAGAACCTGAACTTGTGAATAATTAAAAAAAAAGACAGAGAACAATATACTGAGGAGACAGGGTTTCAAAGAGGGCAAGACAGGTAGAGAATATTTGTCAGATAACAGGCCCTGACGAATGCTCTATTACTAATAAGAAACATAGATAATAAATAAATTAATAAGAAATATATTAATATAGCTTATTTAAGTATGACCAAAATTTTTAAGCCCAACTTTGTGTGCACATTCCCACCTATGGCCAAGGTTCAGCTTTTTGTGTTTCAATACTGTTCAAACTTAATCATTTTAATGTTTCTTGTAGCACATGCACATTTTGCTTACTGTTTAAGCATTTTATTTGTTCTTTTGCTGTTGATATTTTTCCCCATGCCAATCTTCTGCTGAACCCAGTGGTCGGGAAAGCCCTTAAATGCATAATGAATAGTCAGTGAGGGACAATCTTATTTTTTGCAACAGTTATTAAAAACTTAACATTTAGTTTCAATTCAGAAGGTGTTTAGGCTTAGCTGATGAAATATTTTCAAACATGAACTTGCCTTTAAATCTGAAACACAGGTCTATAGGGCTACAGGAACATTGACAGTCATCTGTAGTTTTCTAGTGTGGGGGCTTTTAAGCCAAAACTTGGTGCTTTTGTTGGCCACAAGCTGAAGGCCTGGCAAGTCAGGGTGTGTAAGAATGTAGGTATGGCACAGCAGGCCACTCCAAAAATCCACCAGAATGCAGGAACATCTACTAAATCCAAAATCTCAACCCCCCCCCATTGTCCATCTCCAGCTGGACAACCCACAAACAAAACACCAGAATGCAGGGGGACAAGTGAATATCAAACTGAATACAAAATTCCCACTTACTGCATGGTGTGCGGAAAAATTTTGCCGTCGACCCCCCCCAAAAAAAAATCTCACTCCAAGGAATTTCGAAAAGTTGGCAGCCCTGATTTAACCCATCTGAAGCAGTGAACACACGCACACACTCAGAGCAGTGGGCAGCCACACCAAAGCACCCGGGGAGCAGTCGGGGTCAGGTACCTTGCTCAAGGGCACCTCAGCCCAAGGCCGCCCCACGTCAACCTAACTGCATGTCTTTGGATTGTGGGGGAAACCGGAGCACCCGGAGGAAACCCACGCAGACACGGGGAGAACATGCAAACTCACTGTAACAGTTCTCACGAAGGGGTGGAGCACAGAGGACAGCAGGACAGAGATCAGGTTTGAAACTATGATTTTTTTTATTGCCACACTTTTCAGTGAACAAATTAGAACCCAGACACACACCAACACACAACCGGCGTCTGGTTCCGGGATGAGCTCTCTGCTCTCTGCTCTCCCTCTTTAAATAGGGCGCGGTCACTGGGAAGACACACACAAACACAGGTTAATTGACAACAGGTGTAGTGATTCTGCCACTTACCTTCCCTGACTCTGCCCTCCTGTCACAGACCGGCGCTTGGCCACGCCCCCGCTGCCACACTCACCCAAAGCACAACTTTATTCATCACACACGTGAAATTTCCTCTCTGCATTTAACCCATCTGAAGCAGTGAACACACACATGTGAGTAATGAGCGCACACACATACCCAGAGCAGTGGGCAGCCATGCTAACAGCGCCCAGGGAGCAGTCAGGAGTTCGGTGCCTCGCTCAAGGGCACCTCAGCCCAAGGCCATCCCATATTAACCTAACCGCATGTCTTTGGATTGTGGGGGAAACCGGAGCACCCAGAGGAAACCCACGCAGACACGGGGAGAACATGCAAACTCCACACAGAAAGGCCCTTGCTGGCCGCTGGGTTTGAACCCAGAACCTTCTTGCTGTGAGGCGACCATGCTAACCACTTACACCACCGTGCCATAAGACGTTAATTAAGAAATAAAACAAGTTTAAAAATGAATTTAGTTCTCCTTTAACAAAACAACCTAATAAGTGTATCGAACCTGATTTTCCAGCTGCCTTTTAGATCTTCTTCTTGTTCTACATTTTAAAGAACGTTCGAGAAAACAGTATTTTTTATACTGTTTTAATAAACAGCTGGAGATAAAGAATTTTTTGTGCATATGCATGCACATCTTAAGTTTCTTTGAGCAGTTTCTGTAAATGAATAATTGAATACTTTTTAATCGTTTTTACTGTTGCTGCAGCTTTATAGTACGTTTGCTGTTGTTTTTATGATGTCGCATTTTCAGCAGATGACAGCTTGTGCTGAAAACTGAGATATTAGTTTGCATGGTTGCTGCGTGAATTTTTAACAGGTGATACACCACAAAGTAAATGCAATACATAAATAAGTATGGTAATGGTGTTACATTTTTATACTACTCCGCCTGTTTGAAAGTGTAAAAATGTGGACTGTTGGTTGAAAGGAGACTGATGTTTTCTTGGTTGCCATACAGATTTCTTCTATAAGGAAGCAGAATAACTCGTGCGCTCCAACGCTTTGATTATGATTGCTCTGATGTTGTGATTATAACGTGGGAGTATAGGATGTAAGTGCACACAGGAAAAGCTCATAGACATTCATCCAGCGGCAGGCATTGCAGCATCGCGTCTCATGTGCTAAAGATTTGACATTTGAAGTGTCCCTTGGGGAAGAGAGTCCTCAGAACAAAAGAGACTTAATAAGCAATGATTTTAGCCTGGTCAACACTTTCCTCCCTTAGGGCATGAGGGTATGTTTTCCACGCTTTAAATCCATCATAAAGTGATGGTGTGGTGTCAGCTCTGGGCTCGATTTTAACCTCTGTGTTTTAACTCAGAATGCAGTGCAAGAAGATTTGTATGTGTGTGTGTGTGTGTGTGTGTGTATTGAAACACAGAAGACTCTTTGGAAGCTGCTGAATGCATTGTAAATCTATAAGGTCATGCATTTAGCTCACCTCTATCTATCAGTCTATCCACCTTGCATCATTTTGCTTTCTCTTACACTTTGTGCCGCTCTGGTTGTTGCTTTCACACTGTGTCCTCGCTCACAGCAATGCCATCTCATGAAGAATTCATAAGAGTTATAAGAAACGTGGACACTTTTATTGGATTCCGTATGAACAAAGTCATAAAACTGTTATGACTGCTAAGCGGACACAGCTGGAACCATAACTTCATAGCTTTCCATATGAGGCTGGTGCAAATTCCTTCAAAAGTGCCTGATGGAACTGTTTCTTCCGTGTCCCATTCTTCTGATAATATGCACTCGACTGATGTCTCCAATCTGTGTTTTTCACAGTTTCTTGTAAAATCGGTTGCTGTTCTTTATCATGCCTGGATCAGTGAAGACATGGGAAAATATTCATGTTCAGGAAACATGAAACCAGAAACACGGTCATCATGAAAGACCACAGCTGTGTGTCTGCATGCTTATGTATTCCTGTGTGCATGTTCATTGTAGAGGGATTATGTGTGAAAGAATGTGTTAGTTTTATAAAATTATTTCATTGTAAAAGGATAATTCCATGATTCAGGTGCAGTTTGTGTCCTACTCATATTACATTTACAAATACAATATGCACGTCAAGTAAAGCTGAAATACATTTTAAACAAAAGTAAAATATATTTAACAACAACCTATGTGCAAGTTTTTACATAAATAACTTTACATAAACATCAATAAAACCATCTACAGCACTTATAACTACGTTACCTTAAAATATAATCATTCAAATGTTTTTTTTAAGAATTTGTGAACTCATGTAACGTCTCATGCCTGAAACAGACTTTTCTGTGAGACATCGATTATAGGTGATGAATAATGCGTGAGATAATCTGCAAGATAATGAGTGAGATATTGTGTGAGATAATACATGAGATGATGTGTTAAATAATGTGTGGGAAAATGTGTTCAATAATATGAGATAATGAGTGAGAATGTGTGAGATAATCTGTGACATATCAAGTGAGGTAGTGCGTGGGATAATGCGTGAGATAATGCGTGAGAATCTGTGAGATAATACGTGAGATAATGCATGAGATAATGTGTGTAGATAATGCGTGAGAAGCTGTGAGATAACATCTGAGATAATGCGTGAGATAATGTGTGAGATAATGCGTGAGAATCTGTGAGATAATGAGTGAGATAACATGTGAGATAATGCGTGAGATAATGTGTTAAATAATGCATGAGATAATGTGTGAGATAACGCATGAGATAATGTGAGATCATCTGTGAGATACCGCGTGAGATAACATGTGAGATAGTGTGTTAAATAATGCGTGAGATAATGTGTGTAGATAATGCGTGAGATAATGTGTGTAGATGTGTTAGATAATGCGTGAGATGATGTGTTAAATAATGTATGAGATAATGTGCGAGATGATGTATTAAATAATGCATGAGATAATGTGTGAGATAGTGTTTTAAATAATGCGTGAGATAATGTGTTAAATCATGTGTGAGATTATGGGTTAAATCATGTGTGAGAGAATGTGTGAGATAATGTGTTAAATCATACGTGAGATAATGTGTTAAATCATACGTGAGATAATGTGTTAAATCATACGTGAGATAATGTGTTAAATCATGTGTGAGATAATGCATGAGATAATGCATGAGATAATGTGTTAAATCATGTGTGAGATAATGGGTCCATTGACTGAACCCTTACCTGAACACATTCACTCCATGAAATATTTGAAATATTCCACAAGCCACATGTTCTCACATGAATTTATCATCCAAATTTTCTGATGATTCTGGGAAGAAGAAACATTCTCTCATTCATTTTTTCCCTTTATTATCAAGAATATTAAGAGATCGCCTGTTGAGGTCACTTGGAAAGTACAACCCTGACACGCAAATTCTAGATTAAAAGTTAGACATGTAATGATTCACCTAATTCATGATTCGGTTATCCCACAGTATTCTTTTCTTTTTTTTTAAATGAAATGAAGAAAATTTAACTATCAAAAAGGTAACTTTTATTTTGAACTTATTCATTTTGTTAAATTAAAAAACAAAACAAAACACGGGTTAACACGGTTTTGAATGCATGCATAGATTCAGTCTTGGAAAATATTAAAAATAAAGCTTAATTTTTAGAGTTACAAGGATTAAAGACATCCCAAACTTTGACTCACTCACAATCAGTTTCAGATAATGATGTTGTTATATTTAACAATCTCTGATTGTGTTTTATTGCATCTTTACTTTGTATTTACATTCAAATTTGCATTTCAAAATCAGCATTTTAGCATTTGCATTTGTTTTCCCTTCCTGCACTGACCCAGTCGCCCAGACTCACATTATCATCCGAACTAATTTACTGATTTTTGTCGATTGTTTTCCAGACATAATCATAATTACATCGCAGTTATGTGCCTGAAATATCAACACTATTTAAAAAAAAATTCTCATGATCTACAGTGTGATCTGCTATCTGCAGTCATCTGTGTACATGGTATCTATGACTTACAGTTCACACACAACTGCTCAACAGTTGGATGAACCTTAATAAACAATAGCAAGATATTACTAGGAATGCATCTTTTTTCACTTTCAGTCCATTACAGATATCAAAGCTTTGAGCATTTTCAGATCTGACTCCCTGCATGCTTCTGTTGTTGATTGAATATGGTATCAGACTTGCAAATTCACAACAATCACCCTAACTCTGTTTGTATGAGAAGATATGAAGGTGTGATTAGGATTAGAGTTAGAGGTGGGATTCATTACTTTTGTTCATACCTTTGCTTATGCCTTCATTTGTTTGAAGTCGAATGAAATTTAATGACATCGTAGGTTATTCAAATTTGTGTGAATTTTTGGTAACATTTTATTCAGATAATCCAATAAAGACACTCTACATACAGTCAGGAAACCATCTACAGACTATCAACAACATATCAGGTGACCATAAACCAATCATCATCAACTCTTAACAGTTGATGTTTGTTACATTTTGTTTCACTCGCATTTTCTCCCTAACTTCTTCTTGGCTATTTTCTCTGCACCAGTCAGCTCTCCCCTGTCATGCAACATCTACCAAATGTAGAGGGTGAGGGATAAAACTTGGTTTCCCTTGAGACGTGAAATCAGCCAAATGCATCACTTTGAACCAATGTTCACGCTTATGCTGTCTGCCCTCTTCTGCATACATGAGTGGTACTCCTGGGCATGGATGGCTGTAGCGTTATCAGGAATTCCTTAATATTCAGTCATTATACAATTTCGTAGATCTATAGACTATCCATATTTTCCTTTCAGTGTTGTAGTTGAGTCACTAAATCTTGAGTCTGAGTCCAGTCTTGTGTCCCCAGGGTTCAAGTCCAAGTCATTAAAAAAAAAATTCGAGTCGAGTCCGAATCGAGTCCACTATTGATCCAAGCTGAGTCCAAGAACAACACTCCAACTGCACCACTTGACGGTGGCTGTTTTAGCGCCATTAACATTAGTTTGTTCCTGAACATGACGTATGACCAGGTGAATGTACATTTTCTTTGTCAGGAAGTGCGAAGTATTCTGTCAGAGATGGTTGGGAGATGGATGTAAGTGCAGAAGGTGTGTTTATTAATACAAGTGAAGAACAATCCAGAACCGCAGACAAAATCATAAAACGGTGAAAGAGGCAATATGTTGAGCAAACAGGCTATCATAGACTCGGCAGAATCAAAGACGAGAAACAGGAAATCAGGGATCAGGAAACCAAAGAAGGAAATAAGGCTTGGTAATGTGTCAGCAACGCAACTCAATACTTCGCAAAGTAAGTGTGTTTTCACAGTTTTTATAAAGGCTTAATCCTGTGCAGATGCGAGTCATTTACGACACGCGCGAGAGAGAGAGTCCGCTTGGCGTGTGTGCTGTCCAGAGTGCGCCTGAGAGTCTATCTAATGCACGCGTCAAAGCATGCAGGCGTGACACTCTTGCACGAAATTAGTACAAAAATTAATGTCGATCTAAATATCTTATGCCAAATTATTATAGATGTTACAAAAAATAAAGAAAAAATCCAAGTCCTTGTCTCCAGTTTACAAGTCTGAATGCAGTTAATGCACAAGTCTGAGTTCAAGTCCGAGTCATCAGTGCTCAAGTCCAAGTCGAGTTACGAGTCCTTAAAATTAAGGCACGAGTTGGACTCGAGTCCGAGTCCTGGACTCAAGTACTACAAGCCTGGTTCCTTTTGCTTTCAATTTACCCTGATGATCCAAGATAACTTGATGTTCAGGAGAGAATCTGTACACTATCTACTCCTCAAATGCAATTTTAAATACAGCTCATTTGGAATCAACTGATACATTTGTTGGTATGTTGTTGAAAGGCAGTTAAATCAGAGACATTATAAGGGAGGAGACAAACCACTTAAAGAGTCCATCCATCCATTATCTGTAGCCGCTTATCCTGTCCTACAGGGTCACAGGCAAGCTGGAGCCTATCCCAGCTAACTATGGGCGAGAGGTGGGGTACAATCTGGTAGGGCTGCACAATTAATCGAATTTAATCGAAAATCGCGATTTTGGCTGCCACGATTAAATTAAATGAAAATCGCGATTTATTTCCATTTAAAATGCGAGCTCTGCTGCATATCTGATAAAGCACTTTTTGACCAGTACTCCGCCAAACCATTAGGGGGCGAACCGACGCATGTAAGGTTTCATTACTCCGCCTAAATAAGCAAGCAAGCCAAGTCACTTGGGTTGCTTGCTTATTTAGGTGGAGTAATGAAACCTTACATGCGTCGGTTCGACCCCTAATGGCGTGAGAGTAGGTAGCAGATTGAGGTGAGAGAGAAAAGCTAACTATGTCGGAACAACAGACTATTTAGCACTGGAGGCAATGTTGTGACCTGCCTTCGCTCATGTTTAAAGCCAGAGCATGTTGATAGGCTGGTCTTTCTAGCTAAAAACTTGTAGGCCTCAGTATAATGCTATGTAATTGTTGCAATTGAGTTTTCAGTTCCTTCATCCTTTGGTAATTTCTTGGATAAATTTCATTTATTTGTCATTTGGAAATCAGAATTTCTCTTTTAAATTTCATTCTGCACTGAAAGCTGTTCATATTGTTTGTTTGAATATAGTGAGATAAAATTTAAGTGATTTCCCTAACATCAAGAATAATCGTGATTAATAATCGTGATTACAATTTTGATCAAGATAATCGTGATTATCATTTTTTCCATAATCGTGCAGCCCTACAATCTGGACAAGTCGCCAGGTCATCACAGGGCTGACACATAGACACAGACAACCATTCATACTCACATTCACACCTACGGTCAATTTAGAGCCACCAATTAGCCTAACCTGCATGTCTTTGGACTGTGGGGGAAACCAGAGCACCCGGAGGAAACCCACGCGGACACGGGGAGAACGTGCAAACACCATACAGAAAGGCCCTCGTCGGCTGCTGGGCTCGAACTCAGGACCTTCTTGCTGTGAGGCAACAGTGCTAACCACTACACCACTGTGCCGCCCCACTTAAAGAGTCCTGAATAGAAATTTATGGGAAAAGTCCGCAACACCAAAGATGGAGGTTCATCTCATTCTCATCTCATTATCTCTAGCCGCTTTATCCTGTTCTATAGGGTCGCAGGCAAGCTGGAGCCTATCCCAGCTGACTACGGGCGAAAGGCGGGGTACACCCTGAACAAGTCGCCAGGTCATCACAGGGCTGACACATAGACACAGACAACCATTCACACTCACATTCACACCTACGGTCAATTTAGAGTCACCAGTTAACCTAACCTGCATGTCTTTGGACTGTGGGGGAAACCGGAGCACCCGGAGGAAACCCACGCGGACACGGGGAGAACATGCAAACTCCACACAGAAAGGCCCTCATCGGCTGCTGGGCTTGAACTCAGGAGCTTCTTGCTGTGAGGCGACAGTGCTAACCACTACACCACTGTGCCGCCCCACTTAAAGAGTCCTGAATAGAAATTTATGGGAAAAGTCTGCAACACCAAAGATGGAGGTTGTATGCACATATACCGCCCTCTCTATAAAAAGCCAACTCTGCTTTATACCAGCCAATCTGGGAAACATATTAAACCAATCATGTTGTTGCCAGGCACTGAATAAGCATCTGATGGCACTCTGGATTGAGCTGTAAATGAAGCTGGCGTCATGAAACCTTGCACGTGAATAGAAGAAGATTGAAGTATAACCTGTGGGGGGAAAAAAGCTTTTGAAACCTTATTTTGGGGCAAAGTCACCAAACTTTTTAAGAGGATATTATCAGATTTGATGGGTGATTCCTCCATGCAGTTTTTTTGTGTCTCTGGGGCCACTGAATGTGCAGTTATGGCTATCTTCCCATTGATTTCAATGGGGGCCTGATCTTGTAGCCTGGGCCCGCCCATCCTAAGCGTGACGCAACACGAGGGCCTGTTGCGAGCTTAGTCTGGCCAGGCAAGCTATCTACAGCTCTTCCAAGCTCCTGAAAAATCGGGAACCAATCAACTTTGAGCATCTCCAACGGCCCTGGGTAGAGGCGTGTTCAAGGCACTGACATAGTAGAACTGCGACCGGAAGCCATAGATTGTTTACAGAATCTATGCCGGAAGCGCTTCATTCACGCTTCCGCATCTATTACACATAGATGCTGTATTGAAAGCATTCAACGGGAAGTTCTCATTGAAAACGGAGCAAAGAGCAGCCCTGGAGGTATTTATTGAAAGGAAGGATGTTTTCGCCTTGCTCCTGACCGGCTTCGGTAAGAGTTTAATCTACCAGTTAGCCCCATCGCGTCGCATACGTCAGAGGAAAGAGTGATGTGATTGGTTTAAGCTTTGTCACAGCCTTTTCTGGCTTCGACCAGTAGCAAACTGAGGCATTTCAGGGAGGCGGGTCAACCACGGGCTCTGGGAAACGGTTGGGCTTAATATCTTGGCCAGACCAATAGCTCGGAGAGCTTTGAAGTCGCGTTAGCCAGGCTACTGATCTTGTTGGCCTGAAATAACTGCCCATGGACTTTACCAAAATGGCTGCCGAGTGGCGAGTCTTGCCTATAGATAGTTTTCACATGATGTCACAGAGTCGGGGATTCCCTGGTGGCGGCCATCTTGCGGGGCAAGCTTACCGTACGGGTCACTGAGCACACATTGTAACGCGCGAGTTACATTTATTTATATATTATTTACATTTATAGTTACATTATTGCTATTTAAAGCTAGCAATGGTGCACACCTGTTGTATTCACGGCTGTCGTAATAGGTCAAATGATGAAGTCAAGCGGAGCTTTTATGGAATTCCCACTGTACAGGAGCATGAAGGCGAGCAAACAAAGAAGCTCAGCATACAAAGGAGAAACCTATGGCTTGTGAGAATCAACCGCAAGGATTTTCAACCTTCCAGACACAGCAAAGTCTGCTCCGATCATTTTATAAGTGGTAAGCTGTTTAAATAAACAATCAATTGTGTTTAAGTTTGTTTTTGGAAACCAAAACATCATGTAAACAATCTCTAGAGAATGCCTAACTGGAACCGCTGAGTGTACGTTTACATTGTAATGTACACTAATATCGCTCATTTGTCACGTTTCTAAATTTATACTGACATGGTACTGTAATACCACTAATGGATGTAAAATTTGTCTTAAATCAACTCGATATTATACACACACATATTTATATGCAGTGTTGAGAGCTCTAAAATTCCAATGTTTACATACCTTGGCTGTAATTAGGACACGACTGTCACTTGGTTTTATATGGCGGACTTCACGGACCCAGCCACAGACAAAATAATTGTATGACTCCAGCGACTTGTATGCTTTGAGGTCGTCAAGTGTGTAGGTGCTTTTAGTATTCACGAAATAGTTCACAATATCAGGGTACGATATGGATGGCAGCCCTGCATAGTCACTTGAAAATGCTTCTTTGTCCACTTCGTAGGGGTCAATTCCCCCAATCAAGGACAGTTTGGCTGCATACCGTTGTCGTGAGATGTCGTCCAATGTATCCATATACTTCCGTTTGCTTGATTTTGCCGACATTGATCTTTATTTTAGAAAACTGACTATATAACTTAATAAATTCGTCCGAGATAACATAGCCGGTAGTGGCGATGGTCCGTTTTGTTTGCCCCGCAAGATGGCAGCTGGGGGGCATTCTCCGGAATGCCGTGACATCAGTGAAAACTATCTATAAGGACTTTGGTTAAACATTGTTTGACATGTTGTTGTGAATTTGTTTACAGGTTGCTTAATGACATTCGATAGCTGGTTTGTTGAGTGCCAACTTTGAACTTTCCAAATAAAGTACAAAGGAACCAGATTTATTCAGAGGTGAACATCAGTACACCAGTGGTGGTATATGGCATAAAACACATCAGTGCATCAGACTGGAAAAAAAAAAAAATCAACATCTGAATCTGGGGTGAGTATCCTGAAAGCCTCTTAAGGCTAAGAGCATCTTTAACTGCCTCTTAAGATCCACTGTTAAGTAAGCATGGTTTTCCTGAACAATGTTGGAGCCAAAGTAGTACTTTAGTTTGCTCTGAAGTTATGATGGACCTGGATCATTCTTTCACAACAAAGAGCGTCTCCTCGCAGCCGAATACACAGAATGCGCGTGCGCCTCCAAGGGACTCTCACAGTCAATGGGCGGAAACTGGTGTTGAATCTGCTGCCGGTGTCACATTATTTTTCTTGTACATTGCAAGTACATCGATTTAATTATTAAATAAATATATTCAAAACATTATGAATATATTTAAATATGTTGTGGAATTACATATCAGTATCGGAATGTCACATTGATATCACCACATTTTAATCACATTTAACACATTAGGTGTGTGTGTGTGTATATATATATATATATATATATATATATATATATATACACACACACACACAAACGGGAGACATTTCCAACTTGGCATTGTGGATAACAGTTGAACTCATCCTGACATTTGTTCATTGAATTAAAAAAAAACAAAAAACACGCTTGGAATTAAAAAAATTTTATTGTCCAGAAATGCTAAATAGTTTCAGTTATTAATTACCACATCATATATATAATGCTTAATGATGATACAATATATTAACATATTTTAACACTTTATATTTCATATAAAGATTTTTGGTTGAAAACGAACGCCATGTGGCCTCATCAGCTGGATTTAGCAACTACTGATGTCTTTAGCGTCTACAGTACGAATGCCCTTAGTGACTACTAATGTCTATATCAAGGACGCACATTGCAAAGAAGCTCTTAGCTTCTTAAGTTGCTCTTAAGATGCTTTTTTGATAAGCAAGTTTGGGAAAACTGCATACAGAGACAACGTTCGTTGTTTTAGAGCATCTTTAAACTCACTCTTTAGCCCTAAAGTGCTACATTATCGGGAAACCTGCCCCGATCCGATTTCTTTTCTTTTCTTTTTTGTTGCAACACTGATCATATACATCATAGTCAACTTTACTTTTTAATACTATTTATCCAATATAAAACACACACACACACACACACACACACACACACACACACACACACACACACACACACACTTCATATAATGAAGTTCTTTGAATATAAGGAACCAAAAAAAACATCCTTTATTTTTTCCACATTTCATTGACGTCATAAATGATTACATCAGATTAAATTTGATGTACAAACTGGCTTGACGTGAGTCCTTCACACTGTCTTCTTGTGGCCTGGTTTTAAGTATCAGCTTCACAAGCTCTCAGTTGGTGGTCTGTCACTGTTACCATGTGTGTTTGTGTGCTTTCGCTGTTGTCACAGCTGATTATTTTAATTTCGGTTATTTTAATAACACGCTTATCACCTGCTAACACTGTCAGCAGCTCCCCCGGCATCTCAGGCCCTGCTGCAGCTGAAGCCTGGTTCAGAATTCAGAGCAACAAAAACACGCCAATCACTGCTGAGGGACTGACCGATGCCTGGTACAGCCTGGGTTTTAATAATAAATAATGGCTTTAATGAACAGCTCCTGAGGGAACGTGTGGGAGTGATATAGAGGTATAGAAGAGTGTACATAACGACAAATAATTACCAACATCTTTAACAGCCCCTGATTATAGACCAATATCTAATCTGTGTTTGAGAGTAGAGTCTGCTAGGTAGAGGCTTACACACACACACACACACACACACACACACACACACACACACACACACACACACACACACACACACACACACACACACACACAGGCATGATGAAACAGACTCTGCTCACACAGGCAAATGACTGATGTTCAACATTATTTGAGCCTAGAAATACTGTGGTGTTGCTGATAGAACTACACAGGAGCTGTAGACAGGAAAGAAGGAAGGAAGGAAGGAAGGAAGGAAGGAAGGAAGGAAGGAAGGAAGGAAGGAAGGAAAAAGAAAGGAAGGAAGGAAGAATAAAGGAAAAAAGGAAGGAATAATAAATAAATGATAAATAAATAAATAAACAAAGGAAGGAAAATAAAGGAAGGAAGAAAAAAGGTAGGATGGATGGAAGGAATGAAGGAAAAATAAAGAAAGGAAGGAAGGAAGAAAGTAAGGAAAATAAAGCAAGGAAGGAAAAATAAAGAAAGGAAGCAAGGAAGGAAGGAAAAGTAAAGGAAGGAAGGAAGGAAAGAAGGAAGGAAAAGGAAAGAAAGGAAGGGTGAGATACTTTTGTATTACAAATAACCCTGTGAAGGAGAAGAGGAAAGAAGGAAGGAAGAAAAAGGGATGAAATAAAGAATGGGTGTGATACTTTGGTATCACTGATAATACTGAATAAGAAAGAAAGAAAGAAAGAAAGAAAGAAAGAAAGAAAGAACAGTGGCTTCCTCCTTGCAACCCTGCCATGCACACCATTGTTGTTCAGTGTTCTCCTGATGGTGGACTCATGAACATTAACATTAGCCAATGTGAGAGAGGCCTTCAGTTGCTTAGAAGTTACCCTGGGGTCCTTTGTGACCTCGCCGACTATTACACGCCTTGCTCTTGGAGTGATCTTTGTTGGTCGACCACTCCTGGGGAGGGTAACAATGGTCTTGAATTTCCTCCATTTGTACACAATCTGTCTGACTGTGGATTGGTGGAGTCCAAACTCTTTAGGGATGGTTTTGTAACCTTTGCCAGCCTGATGAACATCAACAACGCTTTTTCTGAGGTCCTCAGAAATCTCCTTTGTTCGTGCCATGATACACTTCATGTATCATGAACATGTAACAAACGTGTGTTGTGAAGATCAGACTTTGATAGATCCCTGTTCTTTAAATAAAACAGGGTGTCCACTCACACCTGATTGTCATCCCATTGATTGAAAACACCTGACTCTAATTTCACCTTCAAATTAACTGCTAATCCTAGAGGTTCACATACTTTTGCCACTCACAGATATGTAATATTGGATCATTTTCCTCAATAAATAAATGACCAAGTATAATATTTTTGTCTCATTTGTTTAACTGGGTTCTCTTTATCTACTTTTAGGACTTGTGTGAAAACCTGATGATGTTTTAGGTCCTATTTATGCAGAAATAAAGAAAATTTTAAAGGGTTCACAAACTTTCAAGCACCATTGTACAGAGGATATTACATGGTGGTGCGAAGATCTGAAGTTTATCTTTGAGTGGTGAACATATTCATGAGTGAGGAAAGTGAACAAGTGATGTATTTTTCAACACGAGAAGATGAACTTCATATCTTCACATCACCATGTAATGTTCTTTATATTGTATGGACACATCTACAAAAAATATATGGACGTTAATCAAAGGAATTTAAATTTTGAACCGGTTTGCCATTTTGACAACCCGCATCTAATCACCAGGAAGACACTGGGACTGACGTCACTGGAGTGAAATATCAGGAATTATTATACATACAGGACACTTTTTCCACGGAATAAAAACGTATTCTATTCCCTTCTAGCGGGTTTCATTCATTTAATTTGATACTATGCCATATTGTTAGCATACCACTTATCCTACATGTATTACGTCACTCTTCCCAATGGAGAATGAGCGTTGAGTATGGTTTACGATACTGCATGGTTGTCAAGACAACATGACGTCACATGGAGCTGATGTGAATATTCAATGAGAAAGTTTTCTGCTGCATGTGCACAGAAGCATTTCTTTGTTCGCCAGGAAAGAGAAAGATACGTTGAACACCCGAAAGGCTACCAAAACTTCATTAGATATTCTTCACGCATACAACCCCGATTCCAAAAAAGTTGGGACAAAGTACAAATTGTAAATAAAAACGGAATGCAATAATTTACAAATCTCAAAAACTGATATTGTATTCACAATAGAACATAGACAACATATCAAATGTCAAAAGTGAGACCTTTTGAAATTTCATGCCAAATATTGGCTCATTTGAAATTTCATGACAGCAACACATCTCAAAAAAGTTGGGACAGGGGCAATAAGAGGCTGGAAAAGTTAAAGGTACAAAAAAGGAACAGCTGGAGGACCAAATTGCAACTCATTAGGTCAATTGGCAATAGGTCATTAAACATGACTGGGTATGAAAAGAGCATCTTGGGGTGGCAGCGGCTCTCAGAAGTAAAGATGGGAAGAGGATCACCAATCCCCCTAATTATGCGCCGACAAATAGTGGAGCAATATCAGAAAGGAGTTCGACAGTGTAAAATTGCAAAGAGTTTGAACATATCATCATCTACAGTGCATAATATCATCAAAAGATTCAGAGAATCTGGAAGAATCTCTGTGCGTAAGGGTCAAGGCTGGAAAACCATACTGGGTGCCCATGATCTTCGGGCCCTTAGACGGCACTGCATCAAATACAGGCATGCTTCTGTATTGGAAATCACAAAATGGGCTCAGGAATATTTCCAGAGAACATTATCTGTGAACACAATTCACCGTGCCATCTGCCATTGCCAGCTAAAACTCTATAGTTCAAAGAAGAAGCCGTATCTAAACATGATCCAGAAGCGCAGACGTCTTCTCTGGGCCAAGGCTCATTTAAAATGGACTGTGGCAAAGTGGAAAACTGTTCTGTGGTCAGATGAATCAAAATTTGAAGTTCTTTATGGAAATCAGGGACGCCGTGTCATTTGGACTAAAGAGGAGAAGGACGACCCAAGTTGTTATCAGCGCTCAGTTCAGAAGCCTGCATCTCTGATTGTATGGGGTTGCATTAGTGCGTGTGGCATGGGCAGCTTACACATCTGGAAAGATACCATCAATGCTGAAAGGTATATCCAGGTTCTAGAGCAGCATATGCTCCCATCCAGATGACGTCTCTTTCAGGGAAGACCTTGCATTTTCCAACATGACAATGCCAAACCACATACTGCATCAATTACAGCATCATGGCTGCGTAGAAGAAGGGTCGGGGCACTGAACTGGCCAGCCTGCAGTTCAGATCTTTCACCCATAGAAAACATTTGGCGCATCATAAAATGGAAGATACGACAAAAAAGACCTAAGACACTTGAGCAACTAGAATCCTACATTAGACAAGAACGGGTTAACATTCCTATCCCTAAACTTGAGCAACTTGTCTCCTCAGTCCCCAGACGTTTACAGACTGTTGTAAAGAGAAAAGGGGATGTCTCACAGTGGGAAACATGGCCTTGTCCCAACTTTTTTGAGATGTGTTGTTGTCATGAAATTTAAAATCACCTAATTTTTCTCTTTAAATGATACATTTTCTCAGTTTAAACATTTGATATGTCATCTATGTTCTATACTGAATAAAAGATGGAATTTTGAAACTTCCACATCATTGCATTCCATTTTTATTTACAATTTGTACTTTGTCCCAACTTTTTTGGAAATGGGGTTGTATTTACAAGAGAAAAACATATCAATGGACATCGAAAAACTGGAAGAGAGAGTGTGTATGTCAGTCGTGAACCGTTACTATTAGAGCTGGGACTTCAGCTCAGCCAAACCTTAGCTGGACGCACCAAAAAAGCAAAAGGGCAAAGAATTTTACAAGGGATTAGTGGCAGACTGCCAGGTAGCGCCATTGTGTGTAGTTGTCAATGTTGATTTTAAAAGTAAATAAGTAAATTACACAGGGAAATGAATACTTAAGTATGAGTGAAAAATACTGTGCCGAGCGTGCATGGAAGAAGAGTCTGGAGACAGAAGTCTTAGTTTCTCGATTGTTAGCCTGTGCTACTTGCTCTCAATAGCACTGGCTTGACCACTTTATTACCATTCGCTAACACTACTGATGAATGCGACACTGGCTAGAAGGTGACTTCACTGCTGCGCTGATGGCGACGACTCGCGGTTAAGCTTACTTTGGCCTTCGAGGAGGCCGAGGGTGATAAATTGTTGATCCCGTTCACTATAAATCAAAATCTGATTGGTTAATCCATCTGTCACTTCCTACATAAACATACACTGCCATGGCCTTCTGTCCTGGCAATGAAGTCCTAACCAATGAGTGAGCCAGCTCTAAACTCTTCTCAGCCTAAAGACAACAAACAAAAAAATCTCATTGGATAACTCTATTTTAATGTTTACAGGACAGTAACCCTTTCATTTCTGAAGCAAATTTGATAGAAAATTAGGCCAAATTAGAGTTAGAAGAGAATAATCATCATGAAATTGTGAAAGCAATTAAAGAATGAAAGAAATTAAATACAACGTTTGAAATGTTAATATGTATGTGCCCTCTCTGAAGGCCTAGAAGGCCCTGATGGTTCCCTCTGTTTACAAGAGAAAAACATACCAATGGGCATTGAAAAGCTGGAAAAGAGAGTGCGTATGTATAATAATAATAATAATAATAATAATAATAATAATAATAATAATAATGGCTTTTTTTGTGGTATATCAGATATATTCCATTCAGTTAGCATGATATTGAACCCATCTTTGACTCGTTCAATATCATGCTAGCTGAATGGAATATATCTGGTATACCACTCAACGCCAGCCAATATTATTTAAATATGTCACTCAGGTTCGGGATGTAGTTCGTATGAAAAATGCGAAATACTTCATATCTTCAAGTCAGCGTTTGATTCTCTTTTTATTATATAGACACGTTCACAAACAAAAAGTCCCCAAATTTATCAAAACAATTCATTGAGTTCCTCACGAGTGATATATAAAGATTTAGGTCACGGTTTTGGTTTTCCATGTCCTGGATGTAGCTCGTATGAAAAATACAAGTGGTGTATTTCCCAGTAAAACACTCATGTCCGCATATATATATATATATATATATATATATATATATATATATATATATATATTTCTGCTACTGGTGTGAGAGCGCTGAGCTCTATGTCATCGTATGTACCATCCTGCTATTGCACTAATCCCCTGTCTGTTTGTCCAGCTGTCTGTTTGTCAGTCAGTTTATGTCATTTCTGTCACTTCACACCCTGTGGAAGACGTTTCAGAGCTGCATGCCGCTCCACAACCGACAGTCTCCAATGTCAGATGGGCTTTTCTGTCGATCAGAACTCCGAACATACGCACTCCATCCTGTGTTTAGAGCTCTGAGTCGTGTCACTGTGAAGGAAGGACATCTCTCTGTAGACTTTTTCTCAGCAGTCTGCAGCATTCTCAATTTTTCATGAATGAAGAGGCACACAGGGTATGTCTACTGTGCCACTATCACTGATTTTTATTTGTATCTATCTATCTATCTATCTATCTATCTATCTATCTGTCTGTCTGTCTGTCTGTCTGTCTGTCTGTCTGTCTGTCTGTCTGTCTGTGTGTGTGTGTGTGTGTGTGTGTGTGTGTGTGTGTGTGTGTGTGTGTGTGTGTGTTTAAAAATGTTTGTGACAGTGAAAGTGTGTGGAAGACACCAATTGGAAGTGGAAGCCTTTTAGGCATGCAGCTGGAACTAAGTCCTGCATATTTATCCTGGCCACTGGGAGCAGGCTAAGACTAAGTGTCTGGTGCTAACTGGACCATGTTAAGTCCTCAGAGACCTGTACTGCATGTTAGTGAGGCAGACAGAGCGCCAGAATCACTTGCTAACTGGACCATACCATCTTCTGTGAAAGGTGTGCACAGTCGATCGTGGATGAAGGAGTCCAGAATTAGCATCTGGAAATAAAATGATGACAGGAGGCTATACAAAGTTTGACATTTATGGGGTTTGCAAAGACAGACAGTTCACTTTATAATTTGGATTATACTGTTTACTGTATAAAAGCCTTAAAATCATTATAGATCACTTTAACATTACAGACACTCTTAGCCAGAACAGCAGATGCCTTTCTCAAAGGCACTTCAGTCATTCCTGCTGGTCCGAGGAATTGAATCAGTGACCTTTGGGTCACAAAGCTGCTTCTCTAACCATTAGGCCATGACTTCCTTAAAGCTAGATGGCCTTTTGATTTCATAAAATCGGTGAAATTTAGTTCCCTCTGAAGTTTGGTCAATGTGATATATGTTTATTTCTGTAATATCTCACAAAATATCATGCCATTCTGTGGCTGGGAAGTTATTTAATTTGAGGGGATTCCCTAGCAAATAATGCGCATGAAATTGCCCGCTTTGCGCAGTCAAGCAGACAGAGGAAGCCCATGTGCACATGCACAGGTTTACCTTCTTCTTTTTCTTTTGGGTTTTACAGCAGCTGGCTTCCACAGTGTTGCATTACTGCCATCTACAGGCTTACCTTTGACTGTGCACTAACAGTTACATCATTCTGTCGCTAAACGAACAGCTGATCACACCGAGGTGCTCGCTGACCGCCGATATTTATTATACTAAGTAACTTTAAAAACGCACAATGGAATTCAACACGATATCACTTTAGATCCATGCATATATTTGAAATTTATGATATTGTATGTAATGCACACACATCTTGAAACATCGATAAAGGACATTTATTGTCAAACTCAAGAATTAATTCACAATAAAAAAATTCAAAGTGACAGTTGGTCCATGTTTGGACTGTCATGCTGGAGATTCTGGGTCTGTGTCGTCCAGGGGTCTCAGCAGCAGTGACTGAGGGTGTCAGGAATCTGTCACGGAGGTGAGCTAGCCTGATGTGCTGATCCTGAACTGGCGTCGTGACTCGAGGCTGACCAGGGCGTGGACGATCCCTGGTGCTCCCTGTCTGTCTGTAACGCTGACTCAAACAGGAAATGATCGAATGATGAACACCGAAGTGCCGGGCGACCTCTGTCTGTGTACTTCCGGCACGCAACATGCCGATGGCCTGTTCACGTTGATTTTGGCTTAGGCGTGGCATCTTCAGTAATGACAATTTTCCCATCATTTCCCCCAGGTATTTATAGGCAAGATTGTGTGTGTACAGTGTATGCAAAATTTGTTTGAAAATTAAAGCCTGTCCATGTCATTGACTACCCGAGTCATATTGTACGTTATTGAGTACAACTCCCTTAAATTCTGATTTGAGCACAGATTTGGAACTTATTCGGGCAGAACGAAGTTATTTTTCCATTGTGATATATTTCTTTTCTTCTTGAGATAAACTCAGCACGAATTCAGCAAGTTTTATCAATGTGCGTTTTTAAAGTTACTTAGTGTAGTTTGGTCCTGTGTTTCTTTTCCTTCGCAACATAACGTCTTTTCTTCTCGCTTTCTGCTACTGTAGTTGGTCTTTGACGTTTCATTCACGTCCTCCATTTTTCTCTCCTGTTTCAAATTTGTATCCCACAATGCCTTGCGCGAACAGGGAAAGCCCACCATGTGATGCATGACATAGTATCTTGAATTGGGTCATATTGAAGCAGGAAAGAATAGCGGAGAAATTCATTATTATTAGTTCTATTAAAGAAAATTCATAAAATTGGAAGTCTGTGATTAGAATTCAGTAGCTTACGGTCCACTAAACAAAAATAATTGGGTGTCAGGGAAAATTCTTTTTATGACCTACACTTGAAAAATCTGAAAGGCAGTCTACCTTTAAAATCATTATAGAGCGCTTTAACCAATTTCTTAACTTTTCATGTCTGACTTGTTCAATTTCCTGCTACTTAGCACTCTTATCTCTTACGTTACAATTCATCTTATTCTCCTACACTGTTTATTAGTGCTATCAATCTCCTGTAAATCTCCTAGGATCTGTAGATGAGGCCAGACTTAATTACATGACCAATCAATTGAGGGTTCCACTGGGTTCCACTGATGCCATACAATAGAACAACAAACTGAAAAAAGCAGGTAAAATGGCCTCAAAAATAGCAGCGGGCCTCTGCTTTGTTCCGACATCACTCACGTCTGGGAGCTGAGTACAGTAACTATAATTCACCCGTGAACACACGACACCATGAGTGCCGGTTTATTTCTTGCCGCCAAGCATCCCGTCTCTCAACTTCAGCTCTTGAACAGGATTATGAAACTCTCCCTGTTGTTGTCTGTATTTAATCAACAGGTCTATGCAAAACTTTCTCTTTCTTGAGAGCATGTCTATAATTATTATGTCCTGTCATCACTACTAGAAGACTCCAAGACTAGAAGATTCAGGACACTGTTGACAGTCGCAGCACGAAATCAGCATAAAATGAGCACGAAATGGATTGCAGAATATTTAAAAATTTACTTTGTACTCAGTGTGCATATTAAGCACAACAATTTCGCATACAAATTTTTTTTTTTGCATTTTCTCATCGCAATTTCATGTCATATTTGGTGTTTAAAGACCTTTACTTTGTACACTCTTGTAACTACATACAGTGCTGTGTAAAAGTCTTGAAAGTCTTCAAGATATGCTGTAAAGTAAAGATGACTTCAAAAATAATGAAATTAAATCTCATCTCATCTCATTATCTCTAGCCGCTTTATCCTGTCCTACAGGGTCACAGGCAAGCTGGAGCCTATCCCAGCTGACTACGGGCGAGAGGCGGGGTACACCCTGGACAAGTCGCCAGGTCATCACAGGGCTGACACATAGACACAGACAACCATTCACACTCACATTCACACCTACAGTCAATTTAGAGTCACCAGTTAACCTAACCTGCATGTCTTTGGACTGTGGGGGAAACCGGAGCACCCGGAGGAAACCCACGTGGACACGGGGAGAACATGCAAACTCCGCACAGAAAGGCCCTCGATGGCCACGGGGCTCGAACCCGGACCTTCTTGCTGTGAGGCGACAGCGCTAACCACTACACCACTGTGCCGCCTGAAATTAAATCTTTCTACTTAAAAGAAAAATGCTACAATGTGCAGTAAACAGTAATCCATCCATTATCTCTAGCCGCTTTATCCTGTCCTACAGGGTTGCAGGCAAGCTGGAGCCTATCCCAGCTGACTATGAGCGAGAGGCGGGGTACACCCTGGACAAGTCGCCAGGTCATCACAGGGCTGACACAGGGACACAGACAACCATTCACACTCACATTCACACCTACGGTCAATTTAGAGCCACCAATTAACCTAACCTGCATGTCTTTGGACTGTGGGGGAAACCGGAGCACCCGGAGGAAACCCACGCAGACACGGGGAGAACATGCAAACTCACACAGAAAGGCCCTCGTTGGCCCCTGGGCTCGAACCCAGGACCTTTTTGCTGTGAGGCGACAGTGCTAACCACTACACCACCGTGCTGCCCTCAGTAAACAGTAATAAACTTAAAAAAAAAAGTCCCTCTCATGTCAGAATCTGGTCTTCCCAGGCAGTCTCCTGTCCCAGTACTAACCAACTCTAATGCGTATGGGTGCGGAGCCGATCTTTGTTTCGATAGCCCTTGGCCTCTCGCCTATACAGCTAGGGCTACAGTGGGGGCTAGTTCTCTGGTAACCGCAAGAGTTTGACTTCCTTATTTGCATCTGTATTGCAGCGTGCCTTGCCAGACGGTAGTAGGTACCATTTTTATGATGGTCTTTGGTATGACCCGACCACGAGTAGAACTCGCAATCTCCCGTAAAGTAAATAAACTAAACGAAGTCAATATTTAGTGTGACGACCTTTTGTTTTTTGTTTTCTTCCCTGAAATAGTCATCCCAAGTACAACCCCGATTCCAAAAAAGTTGGGACAAAGTACAAATTGTGAATAAAAACAGAATGCAATAATTTACAAATCTCAAAAACTGATATTGTATTCACAATAGAACATAGACAACATATCAAATGTCGAAAGTGAGACCTTTTGAAATTTCATGCCAAATATTGGCTCATTTGAAATTTCATGACAGCAACACATCTCAAAAAAGTTGGGACAGGGGCAATAAGAGGCTGGAAAAGTTAAAGGTACAAAAAAGGAACAGCTGGAGGACCAAATTGCAAATCATTGGGTCAATTGGCAATAGGTCATTAACATGACTGGGTATAAAAAGAGCATCTTGGAGTGGCAGCGGCTCTCAGAAGTAAAGATGGGAAGAGGATCACCAATCCCCCTAATTCTGCGCTGACAAATAGTGGAGCAATATCAGAAAGGAGTTCGACAGTGTAAAATTGCAAAGAGTTTGAACATATCATCATCTACAGTGCATAATATCATCAAAAGATTCAGAGAATCTGGAAGAATCCCTGTGCGTAAGGGTCAAGGCTGGAAAACCATACTGGGTGCCCGTGATCTTCAGGCCCTTAGACGGCACTGCATCACATACAGGCATGCTTCTGTATTGGAAATCACAAAATGGGCTCAGGAATATTTCCAGAGAATGTTATCTGTGAACACAATTCACCGTGCCATCTGCCGTTGCCAGCTAAAACTCTATAGTTCAAAGAAGAAGCCATATCTAAACATGATCCAGAAGCGCAGACGTCTTCTCTGGGCCAAGGCTCATTTAAAATGGACTGTGGCAAAGTGGAAAACTGTTCTGTGGTCAGATGAATCAAAATTTGAAGTTCTTTATGGAAATCAGGGACGCCGTGTCACTCGGACTAAAGAGGAGAAGGACGACCCAAGTTGTTATCAGCGCTCAGTTCAGAAGCCTGCATCTCTGATGGTATGGGGTTGCATTAGTGCGTGTGGCATGGGCAGCTTACACATCTGGAAAGACACCATCAATGCTGAAAGGTATATCCAGGTTCTAGAGCAACATATGCTCCCATCCAGATGACGTCTCTTTCAGGGAAGACCTTGCATTTTCCAACATGACAATGCCAAACCACATACCGCATCAATTACAGCATCATGGCTGCGTAGAAGAAGGGTCCGGGTACTGAACTGGCCAGCCTGCAGTCCAGATCTTTCACCCATAGAAAACATTTGGCGCATCATAAAATGGAAGATACGACAAAAAAGACCTACCGGTAAGACAGTTGAGCAACTAGAATCCTACATTAGACAAGAATGGGTTAACATTCCTATCCCTAAACTTGAGCAACTTGTCTCCTCAGTCCCCAGGCGTTTATAGACTGTTGTAAAGAGAAAAGGGGATGTCTCACAGTGGTAAACATGGCCTTGTCCCAACTTTTTTGAGATGTGTTGTTGTCATGAAATTTAAAATCACCTAATTTTTCTCTTTAAATGATACATTTTCTCAGTTTAAACATTTGATATGTCATCTATGTTCTATTCTGAATAAAAGATGGAATTTTGAAACTTCCACATCATTGCATTCCGTTTTTATTTACAATTTGTACTTTGTCCCAACTTTTTTGGAATTGGGGTTGTACAATGAGTGCAGTTTTATAAGGAAATGAGCTGTAGGTTTTATTGAGCATCTTGCAGAACTAAACACAGTTCTTCTGGACACTTTGACTGTCACACTCGCTTCTTAATTTTGCAGCAAAACCCAGCAGCCTTCATTATGTTTTCTTTTTTAATCTGAAAAGTGTCTCTTATGTAATATGCTGCATTATTTTTAACTGATATACAAACATTTTTCTGTCACATTATTTTTTGAAAAATTAATATTTGGAAATATCAAATGTTTTTGTACTGACTCAGTAATGCAAAATTCATAAAATAAAAATCTATCACAAAATTTGTACTGAAAAAAAAAGGTACCTAAGACTTTTGCATAGTACTATACCTTCTTTATGGGGCATGGCAGTGCAATGGTTAGCACTGTTGCATCATAGCAAGAAGGTTCTGGGTTCGAACCTCGCAGCTGATTGGGGCCTTTCTGTGCGGAGTTTGCATGTTCTCATGTCTGTATGGGTTTCCTCCAGGTGCTCTGGTTTCCTCCCACAGTCTAAAGGCATGCGGATTAGTTCACCTGGCTCCTCTAATACTTCGTTTACACGTAGCTGGGTATTTATGAAAACGGGTATCTTCTCCTCCCTGTACTAGAAAATAATTCCATTTACACAATGGTCAAAAACAGCCATGGAAAGCTATCAAAAATATGTCAAACAAATAGAAAGCCAACCAGAGATCTGAAAGCCAAGGAGGACGGACCGTCAGATCACAATGCTAAAACTCCGTTTTCCCCATAACACGGAAAAAACTCCGTTTTCCACTATTTACACGCAGGCATGAAAATGGAGTTTTCACAAATCTCCACTTTGCCCGGAGCTTTCGAAAGCAGCCGTTTTCAGTGACTGAAACCTCCGTTTACGTGTAAATGATGGGTGCAACCGCATAAATAAATATCCATTTTTATAGATACCCGGCTACGTGTAAACAGGGTCTAAGCTGCTCGTAGCTGTGAATGTGTGAATGACTGGCTGTTTGTCTCTCCGTGTTAGCCCTATGATAGACTGGCAACCTGTCTACAGTGAAGCTTGCCTAAAATCAGCTGGGATTGGCTCCAGCTTCCCCTGCGACCCTGATGGATAAGCAATATAGATAATGGATGGATGGATATACTTTCTTTATTAGTTACATGGTAATTACTTAATAATTCATAGTAGTTGCTAAATAATAAAGCAAGAATTTAAGAGGTTGTGTTTCATCAGAGGTTTAATTACTTAAAATTGATTCTACTACCATGAATCAGCCACAGCTGCTCAACAGTCACTGGTCGCCGTCATCTGATTCTCACCTATATGATCCTATTGAGAATGTATGACACATCATGAAGAGGAGAATCAGATGACCGCGATCACGGACTATTGAGCAGCTGAAGTCTTGTATAAAGCAAGAATGGACAAAAATTCCAATTGCAAAACTTCAACAATTAATATCCTCAGTTTTCATATGATTAAAAGGTGTTTTTAAAAGGAAAGGTGATGTAATACAATAGTAATAATGCTTCTGTCCCAACTTTTTTTTTTGATCGTGCTGCAGGCATCACATTCTAACTTTGTTTATATTTACAACATACAATTAAGTTGTTCAGTAAAACTATTGAAAATCTTTTCTTTGTACTATTGTCAGTTAAACTGACACATTAAAAAGATGAATCGTACCTTGTGGAGCTAGAAGGAGCCAAGAAGCCTTTATTTGTCACACGTACACTCAAGCACTGACTTAAGCACACAGTGAAATTTAACTACTGCATTTAACCCATCTGAAGCAGTGAACACACACACACACAAGTGAGCTATGAGCACATACACATACCCAGAGCAGTGGGCAGCTATGCTACAACGCCTGGGGAGCAGTTGTGGGTTAGGTGCTTTGCTCAAGGGCACTTCAGCACAACCTCAGGCCATGGCTGCCTCATGTTAACCTAACTGCATGTCTTTGGACTGTGGGGGAAACTGGAGCACCTGGAGGAAACCCATGCAGACAACATGGAAACTCCGCACAGAAAGGCCCCTGTCGGCTGCTGGGCTCGAACCCAGAACTTTCTTGCTGTGAGGCGACAGTGCTAACCACTACACCACCATGCTGCCCGAGAATAACCCTTAGGTACTTGAATCACATGCTGTATTCCCTGCTGCCTCATGCCTGTGAAGGAGAATGAGCTGGAAAAAGACCGCGTGCTAATGTTTACACTTGGGTATGGAAACGGCCGAAGTTTATCCTCATTATAATATTATAATGAGCGAGGTCACAGCAAACATGGCGGAACAAGCAGCCTCCAACACAGAAGTGAGCGCTGGAGAGCCTTCAAGCTCACAGGTGCGTTTACATTTGGAGTTTTTTCCCCTCTCTTTTCTGGCACGTTTTGCCTCTGACAATGTCAGATACTTCCTTAAAATCGTCGTTTTTAGTCTCGATTTAGGAGTCTTCTTTCAATCCAAGTGGTCCGCCATGTTTGCTGTGGCTCCGTGGTTGTGACCTCTGATCCGCGTATGACCTCATGTGACTTTTCCGAACTGGCTGCTGAACAAACGGTTTGTCAACAGACTACCACATAGTTAGGACGCCCCCGCATTAGGAAATAAAACGTATTGAAACAAGCTGATGCATACTAGGGTGGTACGGTGGTGTAGTGATTAGCACTGTTGCCTCACAGCAAGGAGGTTCTGGGTTCGAGCCCAGTAGCTGACGGGGGCCTTTCTGTGTGGAGTTTGCATGTTCTCCCCGTGTCTGTGCGGGTTTCCTCTGGGTGCTCCGGTTTCCCCCAAAGACATGCAGGTTAGGCTAATTGATGGCTCTAAATTGACTCTAGGTGTGAATGGTTGTTTGTCTTGATGTCTCAGCCCTACGATGATCTGGTGACTTGTCCAGGGTGTATTTTGCCTCTTGCCCATAGTCAGCTGGGCTAGGCTCCAGCTTGCCCATGACCCTGCACAGGATAAGCGGTTATGGATAACGGATGGATCATGGATGGATGCATACCAGCTATGGGGATGGGTATCAGCTCAAACAATTCAGAAAGAGGAGTGGATTAAATGATTCCTGAACCAGCACATCGACCTGTGTCACTTTAAATAAAGGTTCATGTGAATTAACAAATCACAGATTTTTGTTTTTATAGGATTTTGGAAAATATCCCGACTTTTCTGGAAATTGGGTTTGTAGGCAAATGGCCAGATTGAGAGAAAATGGAGTGTAAAAACAAATAGAGGCAACAAAGCTTGTAATCAGAAAACCAACAAAGAGCAAAACCAGGAAATGCATGAATACAAATGGCTTAGTAATGTCACTAGAGAGACTGGTTCTGTTTAAATGGTGTTATGTGTTATGGATGGGTTTCTCATATGATCGCCTGCCATGTTTTATGGGAACTGGCTGAGATCATGGGAGATATTGTTCCCATGATCTATATGTGTGTAATATGTAAATATATAACATGTATGTGTAGAGTGTCAATTCATAGCATGCCATGGGGAGTTCTCATTTTCTTCCATGCCCTTTGAGAATATTGAAATGCATGTCCAAAATTGTGAGGGATAGATTTAGGTGCAATCTTGATGTCTGTCTTCTGTCTATAAATTTTTTTTGGTCGGCTCTTTTGTCATCCTCCCCACCACCCCCAAGCCTCAGTTTTCACCCAGTGCTCATTTATCCTTCACTAAACCACAGGAACCGTGAGCCATCACTGTCTCGTGATTTAGTTCCACAAGCCCCAGTGCATTACTGCTGCATTTCTTATTCTGTTCTTTGTGTGTGTGTGTGTGTGTGTGTGTGTGTGTGTGTGTGTGTGTGTGTGTGTGTGTGTGTGTGCGTGCGTGTGTATTAAGTATTTATAAGAAATGCCTGGAGTCAGCCAAAAGTTTTGCTGTTTGCCGCTTGCCTTTGCTTTTTGTAAGTCAGCGCACAATAAGAACAGCGAGCAATTCAAAGTTGGAAGACTTGAGGAAAGTGGAAAATAGAGAAGAAAACCAAGCATGAACTTTTATGAATAGAGGGAGGAATTGGAGCATGGAAGCACATGATTGAGGGCAAAAAAATAATGAATGAGAGAAGCTGCTGAGGACTTTGCGAGGTGGCGTACCTACTGTACTGTGTCTTCCCCTTTCTCGTCTTGCACACATCACTCTGTGGCATGACTGAGAGGACAAACATATGTAGGCCTGAATATGAGTTTATCAGGAGCTTCATTACAGGGTTAAATGAGCTTTTATGGTAATATATTGGTGACCTGAACACCTGTGGTGCTGTGCACAGGCAGCAGGGGTCCTGGTCTTTGCCCACATTCCACTGGGAAATTAAATGGCTTTGCAGAAAGGCCATAAGTTAATGGTTTGTGTTTAGTCGTGGTGAAATCTGTTAATTAGCTAATCAAGGGCTGTGGCTCTGCTCTAACAGGCATACACGCTCTTAAGGGAACAATCGAACATTAGTTTTGCTCATTATGTCCAGCAGCTTGATATTATTATGAACTCTTTATATGTTTCCATTTTGTATTATTTAGTATGATTTAGTAAAATATATACTGTAGTGCTGACTGGTTGTATCCTTCAAACACACATGATTGCTTTAAGACGACACAGGAAGCCCCTTTATTGTACTATCAATATTCACTCTTTGAAAATAAAGTACATTACTGTACCTTTAGTAGTACAATGACTTGTCAATGAGGCAGTACCCTCTAAGGCACTTATTTAAACCATTTATATACTGCTTGGGAACATATACATACATATATATATATATATATACACTCTTTTGTCCTTAAAAGTGGTGAAGTCGTAGCCTAATAGTTAGAGAAGCAGCTTTGGGACCAAAAGGTTGCTGGTTCAATTCCATGGACCAGCAGGAATGGCTGAAGTGCCCTTGAGCAAGGCATCTAACCTCCAAATAACTCCAGGCTGCTCTGGGTATGCTGTACGTCGCTCTGTTAAATGCCATTAACATAACACAATCTAAAAAGGTTACCATGAGGTCCAATAGTGTAGACTGGATGTTGGGGATGGAAATAGACTCCTGCTGTACCCTTATTTCTGACAGCGTTGAACTGATTTCACCGAACTTTATTTATTCCCAAGAGGCAACTAGTGAATTTTTGATGAACACAATATGAAATTCATAGTGTCAAGGGTCTAACATATCAGCATATGAGAAGTAGCTTCATACAGGCTATAAAACCCCATCATTTAGAGTGAAATATAGTGATTAGCAAAGCAAAGATAAATAAAATCACTAACCCATTATGTGTAAATAATGGCTAAATTATAATAACAAATGTTTTGTACAATATTGAGATCTAGCTTATTAATCCCAATTATTTAGACAGCCTAAGAACAAATTATTTTATTGGACTTCATTAGTATATAAATTTAAAGTCAGAAAGCGAAAGAAAACAATTGTCTTTAAAAATGTACATTATAACCTGTAATTCATTTACATTAAATAGAAAAAGACTGCTTCTCACACACTGACTAATCTTTCAAAGGCTAAACATCCATCCATCCATCCATCCATCCATCCATTATCTGTAGCCGCTTATCCCGTGCAGGGTCGTGGGCAAGCTGGAGCCTATCCCAGCTGACTATGGGCGAGAGGCGGGGTCCATCCTGGACAAGTCGCCAGATCATCACAGGGCTGACACATAGAGACAAACAACCATTCACACTCACATTCACACCTACGGTCAATTTAGAGCCACCAATTAACCTAACCTGCATGTCTTTGGACTGTGGGGGAAACCGGAGCACCCGGAGGAAACCCACGCAGACACAGGGAGAACATGCAAACTCCACCACACAGAAAGGCCCCCGTCGGCCACTGGGCTCGAACCCAGAACCTTCTTGCTGTGAGGTGACAGTGCTAACCACTACACCACCGTGCTGCACCAAGGCTAAACATATACAAATTATAATTAAACAAACAAATAAATCAACAAACCAGTAGACTATGCAACTGGGGTTATTATAAGTCGATCCAATCATGATTATTAACTAGAACTTTTGCCTGTGTAGCAAAAATGAGCATTTGAGGAGAGCAGACCTCCACCAAGTCCAAATGGCGTATCTCAATGTTTATGAAAGTGAAACTAAATTTGTGGCTCTATCCCGTGACTCAGCTCCGCTGCAATTTAATGGGTTCTTCCTTGGTCCATGCAGCACCCTTCCACCAAGTTTCATGGAAATGAAACATGGGTTGGTATATTTTGTACCATCCTGCTTTAAGTCAGACAAACAAAACTTGGTGGAGGTAATACAAGAAATCTCTTGTTTGATGTACAATTAACTAAGGAAGGCAAAATCAGTGGCAGTATCGTAACCTGTGAGGTTTATCTGAGGTATGATTATTGCCATTGCAAAATTGTTGAACATATATGATACACCCATCCATCATTTGTAGCCGCTTATCTTGTCCTACAGGGTCGCAGGCAAGCTGGAGCCTATCCCAGCTGACTATGGGCGAAAGGCAGGGTACACCCTGGACAAGTCACCAGGTCATCACAGGGCTGACACATAGACACAGACAACCATTCACACCTACGGTCAATTTAGAGTCACCAGTTAACCTAACCTGCATGTCTTTGGGGGAAACTGGAGCACCTAGAGGAAGCCCATGCAAACTCCGCACAGAAAGGCCCTCGCCGGCCACGGGGCTCAAACCCAGGACCTTCTTGCTGTGAGGCGACAGTGCTAACTACTACACCACCGTGCCGCCATATGATACACAATTTTTAATATTAATAACAAAAAATTTATCCCAGAGAGCACTCACATCAATGTTTTTTTTCCAAAATACTGCACGTTACTAAACCCACTGATTAGCACTTCAGTGAAGGAAATGAACGTTAGTATTGTGAGTCAGTGAGACCCAGAGAATGTTATCCAAGAAATATTCAAACCAATCTTATTTTTCTGAAGTACTAATTCATGTACGTGTGTACAGATAACCGAGAATGGCATGGAAGTGCATTTACACCCAGTTCATTCTTTCTGTTTGTACAGCATGCATGCACGAAAACACCTGAAGTTCAGCGCAGTAAGTGGTCTTTTAGTGCCATGCTGCATTTTCCATAATCTTCCATTCAGGTCCCTCACGTCTCTGACAATTCCTTTATGCGAACATCTACCCTGTCAGCCCTGTGGCCTCTGTAGTGGCTCCATTATTCATGTCATAGACTAGAAAAGCCCTTATCTAGGGCAATGCCAATGTTTCTGTAGTCTCTTCATGCCGTGTGTGCTCTTCCTGACCTAGTCATCCACTTGATCACTCCATTCAGACACAGAGTGCAGAGTGACATCATCAGGTAGAAAAACCAATACTGTGGCTTCGCTCTGAGGCACACTGATAAAACATTTAGACAAAGTACATCCCGGTTTTATTAATTCATGAAAATTGCAGCTACTTGACTATATAAAGGTATTAATGCATAACCTGTGTTAGGTACATCCATCTAAAGCTCAAGGGAATACCTACCTCCACTCCACTATTCCTCCTCCATTTCTTCCTTCCCTCATCTTCATCTTGGTCTGTAACATTTCTGACTTGGCGCTCGTCCTCTTGATTGCACTGTTCGTTCTCATCATCATGTCTAGACGCAATGCAGACAGATGTGCAACCCAGCTGCATGGGAACTGGTGAAACCTTTTGAACCAGTCAATCAATTTGTTTGTTTTAATTCCGTCTCCGACACGGTGTGGGCTGTAATTGATTCGGCCCAATCACAGTTAATTTTCTCAATTAAGCCGTACATGGATACACGTCTCGCGTATAAACTGGCAAGTGAGCTCAGACGTATGCATATAGTTGAGAATGTGCGGTGTGTGTTGGGGGTTGTTAGCCACAGCGGGTGTTAGGGTAGGATTAAGTGTCTCTGCCTGGTGGTTTGCTGTAGAATTTGGCAGACTGAAAGCTTAGCGTAACCCCACTGACCCATTAAAAAAAACATACACACACACACAAACATTTCTAACCTTGAAAGCAATGCATAAACATCTGCAGTCTTTTTTTTTTTTTGATGCTACATGCTGTGCTTTTTATCTTGTCTAATACTTACATGCCTAAACAGAGGTGACATAATTGTTAGAAATTGATAGCAGAAGAGAGAGAGAAGAAACTGAGTTTTAGCACAAATTATGTCATGACGAACAGCACAGTATACCCTGCATCTTTTACCAACCAGAGGCCACGGGTCCTTCCCTTTTTTTGAAGGTTCATAAGTAAGAATCAGGGACAGATCCAGCCCAAGAATCTGACAAATGCACATTTGCAGAAATATTTTCACTAATTTTACCAGATCGCTATGGATTTTCACAGGGGCGTCGAGCACGCTGAGCTCTTTCTGAAGAGGGTAGCCACAGCCCACTACGACCGCGGATCAGCCGATTATTCGCCTCCGGAGTCCTGTGCGAGCGCGGCTCACCGAAAACTTTAATATGAGCCCTAGCTCCAGCTGCGCATGCACACAGGGATTTAAAAAATTCATAACTCGGCCATCGAAATTTCAAACCCCGCCAAACTTTACACGCCCCTCCCTCTCCCCGAGACCTTTTGAAAGAGCCCAGGCTTGGCCTGCTACAACCGTGGATCCACCCGTTATTCGCCCCTGAAGCCCCGCACAAACGCAGCTCTCCGAAAACTTTAATATGAGCCCTAGCTCCAGCCACGCACACATGCAGGGATTTAAAAAATTCATAACTTGACCACCGAAATTTCAAGTCCGGCCAAACTTTACAGGCACCTCCCTCTCCCCAAGACCTTTTGAAACAGACCAAGGCACGGCCCGCTACAATGGCAGCTCGGCCCGTTATTTGTGGCGAATTTTGAATTTCGAACTCTTTCTTGAGCATTTTATTGGTTTGACCTAGATCCTTTGTCTCAGGTCATGCTATACAAAGCATCATGAGAATACAGGTATTTAGGTCAGGTAAGCATTACCGCTTACCACAGGTGGTTGGTTCCTGAACTATTGGTCTGTTAGTTGAGCATGGCTATAGCCCATGTAGCTGGCTAGTAGTAAAGTAAACAAACGCCCCATGACTGATGCTAAGTGATGCATATAAATTTCTGACCAATGCGCGTGCATCAGTTGCATCGGTCTGGTTCCGTTCCTGAGAATTGTCTCAGTGTCAAAATACAGAAGCAAATGTGCGTCTTTAACATCTCACATCCTTTCCCCTTCAGTGAATTGGCTTTTCTGTCAGGCAGATGTTATTCAGGCTGTGTTCTGACTGCTGGTGTAGCTGAAAAAAAGCACAAAAGCATCATTTTCAGGTGTCTCCTATTGTAGAGCAAGGGGTCAAAATTGTATATGCTACATCACTGCCTATATATACAGGGGGCTGCAAAAGTAGGTATACAGTAAGGATTATTCTGGTATTACAATAGTGGTGCTAGGTTTCATTTAATACTAGCATTTTGTGTGAACGTTTTGTTTTTCATTACTGTATACCTATATATATATATATATATATATATATATATATATATATATATATATATATATATATATATATAATGCGTGTGTGTGTGTGTGTGTGTGTGTGTGTGTGTTCTATATACCAACCCATTACTCCTCATTACCTGATATGCCATAAGACCTTAAAAAGGCACCTTCTGGTCTTTTTCTCCTTCTAATTCATTATCAGTGGCTCTCAGGTGCAACATAACACTGATCGATGAAATGACGAGTATCAAAGTACACTCATGTTTAGGTTTCCACTTTCCCAACCCAACCTCACCATCCACACCGAAGAGCAAGAACGTTATCATACAGAGCACACATGCTTCCTTCGTGGGCATCTGTGACATGATAAATGTCTAGTGCTCTATTTATCTGTGTGCTGTAATGCACTTAATAGACTAAGGATGCGTTAACATTTTGTACATTTGCCTGGAACCAACCCTACGTTGAATACTCCTTTTGTCTGCCGAGTGAACTGGGTCTGGTTTGTTGCTATTTTGTTGGCAAACTACTTTATCACCAGTGTGAGTACTGAGGACAGCTGTTTAGAATGGTTACCTGGCAACAATGCTCATAGATAAAGATGAAAATTGGTGTGGAGTCATACAAAAAATGGTAAAAGACTGTAAAGAGAATGGAGAGAGCACACGCTATTCCGGTAAGGAGGTTTTGAAGGAAACAGAGAGCAATAACAGGTAAATTATTCTGTAGCACAGCTCATCACTGTCTACTGCTGTTGTCCCGGATAATCAATGGTTTTGTAAAACAGCATACAGTAAATGTTCACTTTGAGCTGTCAGTAAGGTGAAGGCTCAAACTTGTCTGGATAGAAGTGATCAAATAAGACCAAACAAACTTGTGGGGCAAAAGCCTATGTCTACTCTGAAAGCACCCTTGGGCCTGGATGGTATGGTTTTACAACATGTTATTGCTTAAATATCATGAAAACATTTTGTTTATGCTTTACTGAGAGTGCTGCAGGCAGGGCTGCTTCTGAACTTTTGGGGGCAACATCCTACCTGCCCCAATCGTACCTGCTCAAGTTTCAGACCACATGGTGCCCCCTGTTAAACCATGGTAATGACCATCAAACCATCAAGTGTTCACATAAAACCATGGACTTTATTGCCAATATATACAGTATGCATAACATCCATCCATCCATCTTTGAAAAGTAGCTATTTTGTGGGACTGGACCATATGGACTAGCCTTTGTGCCCCATGTGAATCACTGAGCCTTTGACACCCATGACCCTGTCGCTGGTTCACCGGTTGTCCTTCCTTGGACCACTTTTGGTAGGTACTAAGCACTGCATACCAGGAACACCCCACAAGATGTGCCATTTTGGAGATGCTCAGACCCAGTCATCTCGCCATCACAATTTGGCCCTTGTCAAAGTCACTCAGATTCTTACACTTGCCCATTTTTCCTGCTTCCAACACATCAACTTCAATAACTAACTGTTCTCTTGTTGCCTAATATATCCCACCCCTTGACAGGTACCATTGTAATGAGATAATCAATATTATTCACTCCACCTGTCAGTGGTCATAATGTTATGGCTGATTGGTATATATTTAACAGTTATTCCACGAAATCGAGTCGTACATGAGCTGATAGCCGAGTTGGCTATAAGCCATGTACGATGAGATTGAGTGGAATAATTGTTTTATTCTATCCACATTCACTGGATTTTGAGAAACAGAGCATCCATCCATCCATCCATCCATCATCTGTAGCCGCTTATCCTGTACAGGGTTGTAGGCAAGCTGGAGCCTATCCCAGCTGACTATGGGCAAGAGGCGGGGTACACCCTGGACAAGTCGCCAGGTTATTGCAGGGCTGACACAGAGACAAACAACCATTCACACTCACTTTCACACCTACGGTCAATTTAGAGCCGCCAATTAGCCTAACCTGCATGTCTTTGGACTGTGGGGGAAACCGGAGCACCCGGAGGAAACCCACGTGGACACAGGGAGAACATGCAAACTCCGCACAGAAAGGCCCTCGCCGGCCACGGGGCTCAAACCCAGGACCTTCTTGCTGTGAGGCGACAGCGCTAACCACCATGCCGCGCAGAAACAGAGCATTTTTATTTTTCATTTTTTACAATTTCGATAAATAAAATCTTTATACAAAACGTCCGACAAAATCATTTCCGCTTAGATTGTAAACAAATTGGCGAAATGACAGTAGCAAATTATGAAAAATGCTATAGTAATAATAATTCTTGAAAAATAAAAAAAGATATGTTCTTACCATCAAATACTTTTATTCCATATTTTGTTGCTTTTTAAAATTTTTTTTTTGGGGGGGGTTTGTTTTCGAGTAGAGTTTTTATTTCGTCCTCGGTTGGTTCAGCGACACACTCCGCCATTTCGTTTTTCTCTACTCACAGTATATGAGCTGATATCCTAGTAGTAGAGGAGCTAATCAGAGTGCACAATTGCTCATATCCAGTGAATGTGGATTTAAAAAAATTAGATATATGAAATTTGTAACAACCATTTATTTCTTTTATTTGTTGGTAAATAAAGTTATTGCAGAAACCCTCATTTTTCAAAATGTGGCACAACTGATTTGCTGTGAAAACGTCTTTAATTTTCAGTATTTTTTGCCATCTCACCCTCCCCCTAGTTCAACATTAACATTAATCATAAACATACAGTATCTTGTAAAAAACACTAAAGTACATCCTCTCCTGGGAGTCTGGTGGGAAGAAGGTGGTTTTGGGGTATTATTTATTCATGTTTATGTTTGATATATTTATTCTATTGTTTTTCTTTTGCGATGTAATGAAGACTAATGTTGGACCACTGCTTGAAATTATCACTTCCAAAAAGATCAAGTTTTGCTTGTTAAGTTTCGCCTTTTTTTGTATTTTTTTATATTTTGGTCTGAATGAGGATAAATATTAATGTACAGTCTTGTCAGACAGACGAAAACAAAATAAAAGAAGTTCTTGGTTAAGGGAGCACACTCTGAACTAGCATCTGGAAATACATGTCTGATGCTCCGTGTTATTTAGACGAAAGCTCAAGGTCGGGGTTGAGCGATCACAGACATTACATTGGTTTAGATTGAGCTCTGAGCCTTGAGCATGAAAGGTCTAATAATAAAAACAAAACAATAGAAAAATAATAACCAGCTCACATTTAGTCGATTTGGACGAGAGCCCGAATCAGTAGCTAGTCAACTCGCTGTGTTATGAGTTCTTCTGATTCACAGGAGTCGGTTTCTGCTCTGTTGGCTGGGACTCATGCCTCAGTGCTTATTGTGCATTTGTCAGTTGGTGCAGATGTTGAAATTGTGGATTGGAGGATCACAGCTCCAACTCCAGTGGTGGGAGAACAACGCAATACAGTGAACAGCTGTTCCAGGGCAGCGCGTGTGTGTGTGTGTTTGCATTTGTCATCTGGCCAGTAATCTGGTCAGTGAAGGGCATTTAGATTACTGGGGAAGAGAAGAGGATAGACCCCAGCTGTCAATACCCCGGTGAACACACACACACACACACACACACACACACACACACACACACACACACACACACACACACATACCGGTATACATACATGCAGGATTCAGGAATAGGCCCCTTCACTAACTTTAACACTTTTCCTTTGTCTTTCTGTCTCTTTCTCTCTTATACCTTCCTTCACATCCCTCCATCCTCCTCCCCGTCTCCTGGTCTCCTCCAGGGCCCTGGCTGTTTTCCCACTCGTCATGTTCTCCTGGCTGGAGAATGATGTGCGCCTGTCTCTTGCATTTCTTTGATGCTAACTCGCACAGACGTGTTGCGCAGCATTGTGGGATGCAGCTTTCGGTCATATTTCACCACAGGACCGAATTCTGTTGATGGTAATGAACCTGGGGGGCCCATCAGCTATTTTTGCCCAAGTCTTTCTTCAATATTAATCAGTGCTCTGGCATGTGAGTGGAAACGCAGGGGTATTCTCACTCAGCTCTAATTAGGCCCTCTACACGCTTTAGAAAAAAAATTATAATCTGTCCGCACTCCACATGAAGTCTGATCTATGGTGCGGCTTTGCCTCAAATTCTCTTTAGCTGCAGTTTCTTCCCGGTCCCGCTGTTTGGAAAATAAGGCTGAGATCTGATGGAGATTTGATATATTCTCTTTCATGGCTCGAGTGGAGTATCTGAGGGTTATGAGATCCTGGTTCAAAGATCTACTGGTCATAAAATGAGAGATTGTGCAGTAATAGGCTCATAATTCCAAGACAGTCATTTATACCATGTTCAGCTGAGTTTTCTTTTGCCACAAATGGAGTCTATCTATCCAGGCATGCATTTAGATTGTGTTCCGAGAGAGAGAGAGAGAGAGAGAGAGAGAGAGAGAATTTATTAGAGGACAGAAGGAAGGATAGTGAGTTTGGGCCATTTGTGAGGGGCAGAGGGAGACTTTTAACAGCACCGTAGAGAGGAATGGGTCATGGCGTTTGGTGAAGAGAATAAGTGTGTGTGTGTGGAGTCTGTCTGTGTGTGGAAAGCTCCAGGGCAGAAGCAGTAATGAAAGTTTCTGTGGGCCGCACTGTAGTGTAATTACACTCAGAGATGCCAGCGGCATGGTCTCGTGCACCAAATTTCATATTAGCGAAATGAACTGGACAGCACTATGCTTTCACATCTTTCTCCCCTTTCCACGTCTTTGACTTTGGTTAAAAAAAAAGAGTGCAGACAAAATCTCAGTTTGTTCCTGAGTGGTCTTCTGTAGAGTTGCTTGAATGTTTGAGTGTGTGTCCGTGTTGCAGGGTGTCAGTGATGTATCAGATACAGTTCACTAGCACGCAGGTCAGTCACCTTGGTTCACACAGTGTCCTCTTGACTCGGCAGCACATCCACGAAATAGAGAATTTTTCTATCAAAAGACACGACATGACTGTAAAGTGTTTTGGCTTGCACATTTTTGTTCATGCTTTTTCGAACATGTTTGTAGTGTGTGTGGTTAGAGGCAGTTTTTTGTTTTTTTAAATTAAGGGCTTTCCAAAAATCATCATCATTCAAAACAGAGGTCAAGACACATGTAAGCAACACCAATGAAGGAATGAAAGAAAGATCTACAAACAAAATTTATAAAGTTGGTACAATTCAATACGGAATAGGTCAAGGCTTTTTTATTTGTCATTTCAACCATATACAGTTGGTCCAGTACACAGTTAAAACGAAATAACGTTTCTCCAGGACCATGGTACTACATTAAACATCACAGGACTACAATCTACAAGATTGCAATGAGTGCAACGCTGCAGACAATAAATGACGCAAATAACATAAAGTGCAGAGTTGAGTGTGCACATTGAGGTCGTATATGAACAGCACCATAGAGAGGAATGGGTCAGAAATCACAAACAGAAATAATGCACTGAATTACAATCAACAAGACTTTGCACTGAAAAAAAAAAGGAATACGATTGTAGACCTACTGTAGACAAACTCATGAAAGAGGTGAACACATTAGGGTAATAAACCAGTGATAAAACGGGTGGAGTTAGGGATGAAACCAAAACAAAAGTACAGACAAAAACAAAAAGAAAAAGACGGCGCTCACACTGAGACGGGGAAAGTTGTGATAATGATTGATTGCAAATTTGACCCAAATCATATGAACATATTTGAACGTTTTAAGTTCATGTTTTTTGAAAGTTCATACAACTCTTATGTCTGTCATAACCAATCAAGTAGCTGATACTTTCAGATAAACAATACCTTCTATAATAATAATCTTCACTATGGTAATTATCACTGAGTGAGATGAGCAATACGGTAATATGATATTGATATTGTGATAAATTGTCATGAATTTACACCTTCACATAACAGTAGTGGGCAGCACGGTGGTGTAGTGTTGCTTCACAGTAAGAAGGTTATGGGTTCGAGCCCAGTGGCTGACAGGGGCCTTTCTGTGTGGAGTTTGCATGTTCTCCCCGTGTCCACGTAGATTTCATCCGGGTGCTCCGGTTTCCAGTCCAAAGACATGCAGGTTAAGCTAATTGGTGGCTCTAAATTGACCGTAGGTGTGAGTGTGAATGGTTGTTTGTCTCTATGTGTCAGCCCTGCGATGATCTGGCAACTTGTCCAGGGTGTACTCCACCTCTCGCCCATAGTCAGCTGGGATAGGCTCCAGCTTGCCCGTGACCCTGCACAGGATAAGCAGTTATGGATAATGGATGGATGGATGGATCGATGGACATAATAGTAGGCATATCAGGTGAAAATTGAAATTCAATCCAAATTGCTTGAAACTGGTCTCATTGAATGCAGAACAACATACTTTTGACAGAATTAAAATATGTATATCCGTTCTTGAAATATTACAAATCAAAGATAGAAAAAAAATGGCTTAATTTTTCGAAAACTGCCGTGATATTCTGTACAAGGATCATATGGTCCAAAATAAGCCTCATTAACGAAGGAGATCAAATGTTTTTTCTTGATAACTTTATTTTTCAAGATATTTACATGGAAATTGGTAGGCACATAGATGGTTGTATACTGAATACAAAGTTTAAAAAGTTAGTAAAAACAAATTACGCAAATTAGTATTTAATTAGTATTAAATTATGCTAATTAGGTAAAACATTAAATCGGTCACTTTCTTCTTCAAAGTTTCACCAAACTCTTAACTTAATGAGATCTTAACTCTCATTTATACATCACAAAGAAGGAGAAATCAGTGATAATTGTAAAATATGCATAAATAAGCATTGAATGTCATTCCCATCCACCATTCTCTATCAAAATAAAAAAGTAATAAAATAATATTTCTAATACCCTCTTTGTGCTCTGTATGCCTTTGCATTTCTAAGTAGGGCCTACTAGTGTTTATATGAAATAATATAAATTATTATTTCGAATAATAGTCACAGCTTTCAAGGCTAACCTTGAAAAAACAAACAAACTGTGTGATCCACATTCAATCTATTTAACTGAATTGAAATTGATACTTGCGTTTCTGACTTCTGGTTTTTTAAAATATCATTCTGACCACTAAGATCTCAATATTTTTCATCAAAACAACTACAGTTATATTCTAAAATCGTTATTTACACGAATCAATTTGATTTGAAAAAATAAGTAGGTAAAGCTATAAAAATTCACTTCAAAGTTTCCCGTGAAGCATAACATCAAAACTAGCAGAAGAAATTTTTTGCTGGATACTTCATCAGAAACACTGAGAGTGAGAGAACGTCCCTATAAAAGTTATCTGATTGATATTCACGAGTAATCCAGTCAGAAACCGATCAGAAGAGAGAGAGAGAGCCTGACCGCTTTTCCGTAACTCAGAAAGCACCGGCGGTTTCCCGACGTCACGTGAGCAGAGAGTGGACTCTGTCGTACCAACTTCAACATGCTGTTACTCCCAACATACTTTGGAAAGCAGAGATTATAAGCTTTTTTAATGATCGTATTCACAGTAGAACATTTTCAAGAGTTAAGCAATGACAGATTTGGAAACTTAAATGAGTATCTGCAAGCACAATTTTCATAGCACAGCCATCAGCGAGCGTCTGATACGCCTAATAATAGTACACCATAGTGAAAGCATCCTCTTGTTGGAATATATCACACCATCAATCCCAAAGCCTTTCTAATGCTAAGATGCAGTCGCAACAATAACATGACTTTTCTGACAAGGTCAATTAAGAAAAGAAAAGAAGAAGAAACTAACTTGCTTTTGGCAAAATTTTATGCAGTTTGTCTTTATTATGGAAATATAGTCTGACAGCCCTGGATGTAACTGTAATGTCAGTTAAGGAAGGTGACAGGTGAAGTTGAAGTCTGACACACAAAAGACAGTAATGTCTACCTCCCACGTCCTTGTTTGAAAATAAAGTGGATGGAGTGGCAATTCAATTCTGAACTAGCCAGGTGGTCTTTTTTATTTTATTTTATTTACAGTAATGGAAATCACAACCCATCATTATGAAATGTATTATATTTACTATTCAGTTCTTATACCTATTAGCCTGTTTGACTAGCCAATGTAATTAATCCAAATCTCAATCACTTAAAAAACAAACAAACAAGTAAATAATGTCAGGTTGAAAGCGTTCTGCATGGTCAAGTCTCATCTCATCTCATTATCTCTAGCCGCTTTATCCTTCTACAGGGTCGCAGGCAAGCTGGAGCCTATCCCAGCTGACTATGGGTGAAAGGCGGGGTACACCCTGGACAAGTCGCCAGGTCATCACAGGTGCATGGTCAAGTTTCAGAATAAAAAAAAAAAACCTCCAGGGTGCTAATAAATTACCAGAATTTTATTGTACACAGAATAAACATACAGGCATTCACTGTCTCAAAGGGTGTTCCAATCCCGATCATGTCAGAGTCATCCATGGCCAGATTGGCCATACTCTTTGTCACTCCTGATAATCACACTGACATTAGCCAATCATGGATATGTGCAAGCTCATGTATGCAGAAGAGGGTAGATAGCACTTTCCTCTGAGTGTGTTATGCTGCCCGGTGACACAGCATGAGTAGAATTTCTAAAAGGTGGCTGAATGTGTCTCTAAGAAAGCATGTGTTAGTCCAGTTGGTCGCTGTTGTGTAACAGAAGAGAGCTGGCTGGTGGATGAGAATTGGCAGGTGACCAAGACAAAAAGATACCGAGCCTAATATTTAAATAGTTTGACTGTGGTCATGAAATTAGTCTGTACTGACGAGGTTAGTAAAGTTAGTTTTATGGTTAAATGGGTCCCTGGCTCCAAAGATTTGAGAGCCACAGTGCTGAAGTTCCCATTTAGTGTAGTGCATTAACTAGTGTACAGACATCAGTATAGTTTCCCTTCCAGTGAGGATTATGTACTTATTGACTGAGTTAGGTCGGGACGGATTGGAAAAAATTTGGCTCGAGATCATGCCGTAGGCGCGAGGTCCGTACAAATGACCAAGAGCCAAATATTTTTCTGTCTGGCCCGACCTAACTCAGTCAATAAGCATTTTATCATATGACCTTTTCAAACTAACATACACAGTGGAAACTTCAGGACTTCCCTGGACTTTTTCAAGTCTTCATCTTTCAGGATGTTTATCTGGCTGTTGTTGTTGTCAAGGTAGCGCTGAATACTTCGCGAAAAGGAAGACAAAGTGTCAGGTTCCTAGTCTAAATTTCCTTTTTTCTTCGCTTGTATATAGGAACTACATAGCAAGCTGTCTAGTTCCTTCGAGGGGATGACTGTTCTGGTTCTTTCCTCCTTAACTTCAGCAAGAAATCTTTTGAAAACGTTCATGTCGTAATTAGGTTTTTTTTTACAGTGTTTTCTAGCTGTTATCCTTGTATAAACAAGTGAATTTCTTAGCTCGAAAGCACCTTTTTTCATTTCCTTCGACATTTTCAGCTTGTTCAATTTGGTCTCTTTCTGATAAATCATCTGGATAATAAAATTCACTTTCACTGTGCTCAGTTGTCACTCATTTTTCAAAGTAACAATTCAGAGCAAAATGAAAATGGCTGAAGCGAAGGAAACAGGTCCGGGGTCACATACGGCTTTTTCCGGACCGGATTCAAAAATTCGTATCTGCCTAGTCACATGACTTTTCCCAATGGTGTTATTAAGAGCGTGCGTGCGGGTCCGTACGGGTCATATGATAATTTACATTATTAGTCTCTCTCACCAGATCATCATTATTCCAGGACCTGTAGCAAATTAACGCTCTGTGCCACTGTTAAGTTTGTGAATGTTGTGGTGTTGTTGTTGTTAATCAAAGGCTCCATGTTGCTTTTCTCGACTTCAGTAATAAACGCTGCTTCTGAATGAGTTTTTTATTCAATAATAATTCCGTCCTTCAGTTATTTTAATTGCCCATTTTTTTTTTTGTTCTACTCATTTGACCTGTGTTCCAAAAGTGTCGTAGCACTAACAGCATTATTCCCATTTTAAACCCTGTTTGTAGCAAATTGGCTTTCCAGTGAAGATATGAACCTGGCCTGTGGATGTGCACGAGGAGTGCTCCAGCTCCCGCAGAAGCAATTTCTCCCTCATCTTCCAACCATGTGGGGAAATTGAATATTTGATGTTTCTCCTAATTGCATTCATTCAGCCTTTATTTCTCTCCTGTTCCGCTCTTATTCCATCTAACGCGCAGGACTCATTTTGGTGTGCCGCAACGTGACGCTGTGTTAGGAGATGGCAGAGCCGGTGCCATTTTCTCATAGGGCTGCACACAGACGATTTGAACACTATGGGGATTTTGAAAACAATGTTCACGGGTGGGATGCCGTATCAGAAATTGAAATACAACCTAGCATTTCTGTGCCGAATGAACCATATTCCATTTCTAAGCCTCCTCCAGACGGCAAAAAAAGAGCAAAATGTCGGATTTGTTCACTCTCGGCTTGGCAATTGCTGTCAGAATGATTGCACAGCACGTAAACATGCCTTTCTCAGCTTACTTTAATCTTGCTTTGAGGTTATTTTCAGACACCTCATCATCTTGTTTTTTTTTGCTCAGAAAAAGGATCATCAGTGGAGGGGGAAAAAGCAAGGGATCACACCCTCATGCCACTGGGGACTAATTAGAGGCGAGGAAGGCTGTAGAGTGGTCTTAATAAGAGCTTCCCAATCCCAATGCACAGTTTAAAACATGATGGGCTTTCGAGCAATAAAAGGAACCGGGATCCGTGTGAAGGATGGAGAAGGGAGGAGAAGGGCATGGAGAAGAAGAGAGACGGATGGTCACACGCTTCTCCATCGACCACCATGCGGTGGCCATTTGCAGCAAGCACCAGGCACGTCTGAACATTTTAATTAGTCTGAGTGAGAGCGTTAATGCCGGGCCGTTTGAGTAGGATCCTTCTGTGTTTGCTCAATTAAACGCTGATTGCAACTAATTGCCTTCGCAAAGAAATCTCGCGCCAAAACCCGAGCAACGAGGAGGGCTGGGTGTGTTGCGCTCACGATTTCTCCCTTTTCCAGCCTCGTGGGGGAAATCAAATATTTGATATGGCTCATAATCGCATTCGCTCGCTCTTTATTTCCCTCATATTTCATTCTTTCCCCAACTAATACCCCACTATAACTCTCCAGTGCGAAACTGTTTAATGTAGTTGTGTTTTTAATTTGCTTGAAGGCTTCGTGGATGCCAGCATTAGATGGCTGTTGAATGGCTAAACCATTATTTGAATGTTTTGGAGCTTGTTTTCTAAGTGCAATTTATTAATGAAATGCTACTGTGTCACTTTTGGCAACTCTTGATTCATCATATTGACCTTTTTTAATAAGCTGGGTGCAGAAAATGGTTTTTTTTTTTTTTTCTAAATAATTTTTCCTCAACGCCGCATGCAGACTGACACCCCACTGCTGTTTTCCCTTGTTCTCTCCGTCATCTTTATTCTCGCTCTCCCTCTCTGTCACTCTCTTGCTAACATCTTTTTTTTCTGGCCTGCCTATATCTATTGCTCTCTCTCTCTCTCTCTCTCTTATTTTTTGTCTCTGTCCCTCACTGTTTTGTTTCTTTTTTGTATTGTCCTTCCTACCACTTCCCTTTTCTGTCCATCTCTCATTTCTATTCTCTCCATCTTTTTTTTTTTTTTTGCCCTGCTTATATTTCTGGCATTTTCCGTCTCAGTCTCTCGTTGTTTCTTTTGAATGCCCTTCCTACTCTGTTTTCATTCTCGCCCTCTCTCAGTCACTCAATCTCTCACGCTCCCTTTTTTCCAACATGCCTACTCCTCTCTCTCTCTTTCATTTTCCATCTCAGCCATTCAATCTCTCACTCATTTTTTTCCAGTCTTCCTGCTCTCCCTTCTTTCACTTCTTTATTCTTCCCTCTCATTTCTATTCTTTGCATCACTTCATCTATCAGTTTCTTTTTTTTACTGGTCTGTCTACTTCTTTCTCTCTCTTTCAGTCATCAGTACTCATTATTCTCCCCTTTCTCTCTTTTCTTGGCTCTTAATGTCAATACCGGTGTTTAGCTGAGTCACTCAATCAGTCGCTTTTTTTTTTTTTACAGTCCATCATCCTCCTTTATTTTTCTCCTCTCCTTTTTTCTCTCTCATTTCTTTTCTCTCATTCTCTACCTCAGTCTCTTACATTTCCCGATGTGAGGTTATTCCAGTTTTAAGGATGATCTTTTTCAGGTCTCTGCGACTGATGTCTGCGTCTCTTATCACTTGCTCCCACACCTGCTCTTTGCTGCGTTGACTCTCTTAATGCCCTCTCATCAAAGCCACAGATCCGCTTATGTGCTCCTTCTCCAAGCTGAGCCGTGGCACTTCTCTCTGTGTCAGCTTCTCGTCTCTCACAGTGCCTGAGCCAGTGGCATCAACTGTAATAACCAGAGCTGCTTGGTGAGGATGCCATATGCTTCACTATTTACTAGCCCTTTAGGCAAAGGTCCTTAAAACAGACATGCCTAGGGATATGTATAACTTCCTGTTAGCATTCCTGACCTCTTAAAGGCTATAACAGTGGGTGTAGCCCACAGAAGAGTGTTTTATTGGTGTTTATCCAGAAGCATAATCAAAATTCATGACCAGAGTCAGAGAAGAGGCAGAACGTGGGCGGGCGCACGCACGCACGCACAATTTATGGAAACCACAGGTTAGAACTGCTGGAAAATACAAGACTTCACAAAGTCTGTCTGAAACAAAGAGCTTAAAAAAGGAAACTGGAAACGAAAAACAGGTGACACTAATTACAGGGCATGACTACTTAATGAGAACACGAAGACAACACCATATAAGGAAAGTGGAAATCTTGGAAGTGCAAAAATAGTTGTGCAAAATGTGGGAAGCCAAAATGGCTTAGACAATACTGTCACACAAACAGCAAAGTTATTTATGATGCTGTTAGTCAAGAAGCTTGTATCTGTTATCTCAATCAAACAGTCAAGTCCTTTTTAAATATTCCATATGTAGACTGTATATGAGCCCAGGGACTAACTGCTGTATACTTGTGCTTAGTATACCATGAGGTAAAACTTCAGCATTATAAAGAATCGGAGTAAAAGTTTAGTGTAGTACACAAGGTAATAAAAGTTCAGTGTAGTACACAATGTAGGAAATGTTCAGTGTAGTAAAAGATGCAGTAAAGGTTCAGCATAATACCCAATGTGTTAAAAGTCCAGGCTTTTACAAAATGTACTAAAGGTTCAGCTTAGTACACAACATAGTAAATGTTTAGTGTAGTACATAATGGAGTAAAAGTTTAGCATAGTACCCAACATAGTAAAGGTTTACTGTAGTACATAATGGAGTAAAAGTTTAGCATAGTACACAACACAGTAAAGGTTTAATGTAGTACATAATGGGGTAAAAGTATAGCATAGTACACAACATAGTACATGTTTAATGTAGTACATAATGGAGTAAAAGTTTAGCATAGTACCCAACATAGGAAAGGATTAGTGTACTACATAATGGAGTAAAAGTTTAGCATAGTACACAACATAGGAAAGGATTAGTGTAGTACATAATGTAGTAAAAGTTTAGCATAGTATCCAACATAGTAAAGGTTTAATGTAGTACATAATGGAGTAAAAGCTTAGCATAGTACACCACATAGTAAAGATTTAATGTAGTGCATAATGTGGTAAAAGTTTAGCGTAATATACAACATAGTAAAGGTTTAATGTAGTACATAATGTAGTAAAAGTTTAGCATAGTACACAACAGAGTAAAGGTTTACTGTAGTACATAATGTAGTAAAAGTTTAGCATAGTACACAACATAGGAAAGGATTAGTGTACTACATAATGGAGTAAAAGTTTAGCATAGTACACAACATAGGAAAGGATTAGTGTAGTACATAATGTAGTAAAAGTTTAGCATAGTATCCAACATAGTAAAGGTTTAGTGTAGTACATAATGGAGTAAAAGCTTAGCATAGTACACCACATAGTAAAGGTTTAATGTAGTACATGACATAGTAAAAGTTTAGCATAGTACACCACATAGAAGTTTAGCATAGTACGTAACATAGTAAAGGTTTAATGTAGTACATAATGTAGTAAAAGTTTAGCATAGTACACAACAGAGTAAAGGTTTACTGTAGTACATAATGTAGTAAAAGTTTAGCATAGTACACAACATAGTAAAGGTTTACTGTAGTACATAATGGAGTAAAGGTTTAGCATAGTACACAAAATAGTAAAGGTTTAATGTACTACATAATGTAGTAAAAGTTTAGCATAATACACCACATAGTAATGATTTAATGTAGTACATAATGGAGTAAAAGTTTAGCATATTATCCAACATAGTAAAGGTTTAGTGTAGTACATAATGGAGTAAAAGCTTAGCATACTACACAACATAGTAAAGGTTTAATGTAGTACATAACATAGTAAAGGGCGGCACGGTGGTGTAGTGGTTAGCGCTGTCGCCTCACAGCAAGAAGGTCCGGGTTCGAGCCCCGTGGCTGGCGAGGGCCTTTCTGTGTGGAGTTTGCATGTTCTCCCCGTGTCCGCGTGGGTTTCCTCCGGGTGCTCCGGTTTCCCCCACAGTCCAAAGACATGCAGGTTAGGTTAACTGGTGACTCTAAATTGACCGTAGGTGTGAATGTGAGTGTGAATGGTTGTCTGTGTCTATGTGTCGGCCCTGTGATGACCTGGCGACTTGTCCAGGGTGTACCCCGCCTTTCGCCCGTAGTCAGCTGGGATAGGCTCCAGCTTGCCTGTGACCCTGTAGAACAGGATAAAGCGGCTAGAGATAATGAGATGAGATGAGATAACGTAGTAAAAGTTTAGCATAGTACACGACCTAGTAAAGATTTAATGTAGTGCATAATGTGGTAAAAGTTTAGCATAATATACAACATAGTAAAGGTTTAATGTAGTACATGACATAGTAAAAGTTTAGCATAGTACACCACATAGTAAAGGTTTAATGTAGTACATGACATAGTAAAAGTTTAGCATAGTACACCACATAGAAGTTTAGCATAGTACGTAACATAGTAAAGGTTTAATGTAGTACATAATGTAGTAAAAGTTTAGCATAGTACACAACAGAGTAAAGGTTTACTGTAGTACATAATGTAGTAAAAGTTTAGCATAGTACACAACATAGTAAAGGTTTACTGTAGTACATAATGGAGTAAAGGTTTAGCATAGTACACAAAATAGTAAAGGTTTAATGTACTACATAATGTAGTAAAAGTTTAGCATAATACACCACATAGTAATGATTTAATGTAGTACATAATGGAGTAAAAGTTTAGCATATTATCCAACATAGTAAAGGTTTAGTGTAGTACATAATGGAGTAAAAGCTTAGCATACTACACAACATAGTAAAGGTTTAATGTAGTACATAACATAGTAAAGGGCGGCACGGTGGTGTAGTGGTTAGCGCTGTCGCCTCACAGCAAGAAGGTCCGGGTTCGAGCCCCGTGGCTGGCGAGGGCCTTTCTGTGTGGAGTTTGCATGTTCTCCCCGTGTCCGCGTGGGTTTCCTCCGGGTGCTCCGGTTTCCCCCACAGTCCAAAGACATGCAGGTTAGGTTAACTGGTGACTCTAAATTGACCGTAGGTGTGAATGTGAGTGTGAATGGTTGTCTGTGTCTATGTGTCGGCCCTGTGATGACCTGGCGACTTGTCCAGGGTGTACCCCGCCTTTCGCCCGTAGTCAGCTGGGATAGGCTCCAGCTTGCCTGTGACCCTGTAGAACAGGATAAAGCGGCTAGAGATAATGAGATGAGATGAGATAACGTAGTAAAAGTTTAGCATAGTACACGACCTAGTAAAGATTTAATGTAGTGCATAATGTGGTAAAAGTTTAGCATAATATACAACATAGTAAAGGTTTAATGTAGTACATGACATAGTAAAAGTTTAGCATAGTACACCACATAGTAAAGGTTTAATGCAGCACATAATGGAGTAGAAGTTTAGCATAGTACACAACATAGTAAAGGTTTAATGTAGTACATAATGGAGTAAATCTTTAGTATAGTACACAACATAGTAAAGGTTTACTGTAGTACATAATGGAGTAAAGGTTTAGCATAGTACACAACATAGTAAAGGTTTAATGTAGTACATAATAGAGTGAATGTTTAGCATAGTACACAACATAGTGTACTACAGTACAACTTAGTGTACTACATAATGTAGTAAAAGTTTAGCATAATATACCACATAGTAAAGATTTAATATAGTGTATCCAACATAGTAAAGGCTTAGTGTAGTACATAATGGAGTAAAATCTTAGCATAGTACACAACATAGTAAATGTTTAATGCAGTACATAACGGAGTAAAAGTTTAACATAGTACACAACACAGTAAAGGTTTAATGTAGTACATAATGTAGTAAAAGTTTAGCATAGTACACCACATAGTAAAGGTTTAATTTAGTAGATAATGGAGTAAAAGTTTAGCATAGTAGACAAGATAATAAAGGTTTAGTGTAGTAAATAATGTAGTAAAAGTTTAGCAGAGTACACAATTTAGTTAAAGTTTAGTGTAACTGAACCAGTGTAATTGGACCAGTTCTAAACTATGCTGATAGTGCATGGGGTAGTTTATCCATTGGAAGTTGCACGAACTTACAGAGGCTACAAAATCGAGCTGCACGCCTTATCACCAGACGAGACTCCTCTAAAGATGCTATAGAAGTTTTAAACTGGACTGATTTTGAGACAAACAAAAAAATTCACAAGTGTTTGCTCATATTTACATGCCTTCATAATTACTTTCTAAATATTTGAGTGATTATTTCACTAGGAACTCAGGTATTCATAGTTATAACACTCGACATAAATCTGACCTGCATTTACCAAAACCTAAGCTTACGCTAGGTAAACAAACTTTGAGATATTCAGGTTCAATACTTTTTAATTCACTGCCAGCAAATATTAAAGCAGCTATGTCTCTAAATCAATTGAAAAGTCTCATTAGGTCATATTTTTCATAGTCTTAATTATATTATACAATTAATATGATATTTTTGTTAGTTTCATATATATTTTCTTATCATTTTCATTGCATTTTTTAGATTAATTATATTTTTGAGATTATTAAAGATTATTGTAATGTAATCTTGAAACTGTAAATTAATATAGTTTTATATTGTATTTTTGATATTGTAAATTAATATAGTTTTTCAGGGACCCTATGGATACCAGCTGTGCTGAATGGGCCACCCTGTTGAAATAAAGTTTATCTATCTATCTATCTATCTATCTATCTATCTATCTATCTATCTATCTATCTATCTATCTATCTATCTATCTATCTATCTATCTATCTATCTAAGTGTAGTACACAGTGTAGTAAAACTTCAGCCTACTGGTTTGTGTGTTCTCTTATCTTTCCCATGTTGATGGATGACTAACCCTGTGTCCGAACTCGCTCCCTACTCACTATATAGGGCACTATATAGTGAGGACGCCATTTTGTAGTGCTGTCCGAAACCTTAGTGAAGATTATTTACACCCTATATAGTGCACTCAAAGTATCCTTCAATGCATCACGAAAAATAGTGTACAACCGATGGTCACTAACCAAAGCTATATATCCCATCATGCACTGCGGTTGCGCTGAAAGAAATCAAATTAAAAGTCTCAAATTTGATTTAATAAAAGGCAGCAGCAAAGAAGAAAGTATTCAGCCTTGATTTAACAAAAACTGAAAGATGCAGGTACTTTGTATTGATTAATGTGGGAAATACACTCAGTATAAGATGTATTTATCACAAAAATACATGCATGTATTTATTATTTTGAAAACCCACCAGTTGACTAATCTGGCACGTTTTAATTGTGCGGCAACAGTGACGTAAAATACCAGCGCGACGGACTAGTGTCCAAAAGCGTTTTTTTTTCTTCATTTTACCAATGAGCTCACTATATAGTCCTCTATATAGTAATTCCCTATATAGGGAGTAGGGAGTAGTGAACGAGTGAGCAATTTCAGACACAGGGAAAGGGAATTTGGCCTCTGTGTCACCTCATATTTGTGCCCCAGTTAATCAGGAAGTCATGGATTACACCTTAAAAGTTCCTACACACACCAATCAACTCATAAATGTACAAATTAAATGGGAAACATGCTTTAGTTACATTGTGTTCACTATAATTTACAGTGTGCCAATAACAGTGGCACATGTGTTTTGTTGAAAATAATTATTTCATGATGAGGGATTTGTTTTTCTCTGAATAAATTTATTTCCATTAAAGGTTGGATTTTTCTCATTTTTTCCCAGTGTAAGATGAAGCTACTTCACCAAAACGTGGATTTTTTCAAAGGCTTTTTACTGATATTTACAAATGGTGCCAAAACTTGTGGAGGGCACTGTATTTATAAGTGTGTATATTAATTAAGCACACTGCATAATAAATGCAAACATGAAAGTGCCTTTTGCCCCATGAGGACAGTTGAGGGTTATACCTGTTAAAACTGTTAATATTATAGTCAGGCTGTCTGTTGTTGCCCAAATGAGGATGGGTTCCCTTCTGAGTCTGGTTCCTCTCGAGGTTTCTTCCTCGTGTCGTCTGAGGGAGTTTTTCCTTGCCACCATCGCCACAGGCTTGCTCATTGGGGATAGATTAGGGATAAAATTAGCTCATGTTTTAAGTCGTTCAAATTCTGTAAAGCTGCTTTGCGACAATGTTTATTGTTAAAAGCGCTGTACAAATAAACTTGATTTGATTTGATTTTTTTAATTACAGTAAAAATAAAGCTGGGCAGAAAAATCATTTGTTACCTGACTCATAGATTTATGCATTATACTGTACATATACACACCGTAGGTTACCAGCATTTTAAGCCCATAAGCCGCTGTAAGTTTTCAAACAGTTCAGTGATGTTGTGTGCATTTAGCAACTAAGCTGCATGCAGAAAACAGTAACAACTTATGACATCAGAAAGCACTCTGCACTGAAGACGCGTTTATCTCTGGGGAGAGATGGGGAGATGTGGAAGGGTAGAGTGGAACGAAAAGAAAGAATGTGAGAATACAGAGAAAGTAAGAATCATGGAATGATATATAGACTGAGTAAATATATTGTCAGTAATAAAGATCATCCTCCATGCTTTATGCATTTCAAAATGCTACATTTCAATTATATGACAAGTGTAATGGTTTTGGATTTTATGAGTGTGGTAATTGATGAAAATCCCCACAGAAGTGTCTGATGTTGATCAGGATGATCATAGCACGTAATAATACACCAGTGATAGGTTAGAGGACTCATTTGCATTGTGAAGCCTCTGTGACATAAATATTACGAGGCCTGTATTTCAATAATGGTTAACAAACCACATTTTGCAGTTCTATTCAAACCATTATGGACTCCCGTTAAAGCTAGACGGCCTTTCAATTTCATAAAATCGGTGAAATTTAGTTCCCACTGAAATTTGGTCATTGTGATATATGTTTATTTCTGTAATATCTCAAAAAAAACCCCCCAAAAAACAGGCCATTCTGTGGTGGGGAAGTTATTTAATTTGAGGGGATTCCCTAGCAAATAATGTGCATGAAATCGCCCGCTTCGCGCAGTCAAGCAGACAGAGGAAGTCCATTTCCGCGTGTGCAGGTTTACCTTCTACTTCTTCTTTTGGGTTTTACGGCAGCTGACATCTACAGTGTTGCATTACTGCCATCTACAGGTTTACCTTGACCGTGCACTGACAGTTACGTCATTCTGTTGCTAAATGAACAGCTGATCACACCGAGGTGCTCGTTGACTGCCGATATTTATGTTTATGTTCCTTTGTAACATAACGTCATTTCTTCTCGCTTTCTGTTACTGTAGTCGGTCTTTCACGTTTCATTTGCACACTCACGTTTTCCATTTTCCTCTCCTGTTTCAAATTTGTATCCCACAATGCCTTGCACGAACGGGGAAAGCCCATCACATGATGCATGATATAGTATCTTGAATTGGGTCATGGTGAAGCAAGAAAAAATAGCTGTGGCCCTAAATTCATTAATTGTTCTATTTAAAAAAATAATAATAAAATTGGAAGTCTGTGATTTGAATTCAGTAGCTTTCGGTCCACTAAACAAAAATAATTGGGTGTCAGGGAAAAAAATATGAAAGGCAGTCTACCTTTAATATTAACACACACACACACACACACACACACACACACACACACACACACACACACAGAGTTAAGGGATGAATTCATGAAGGGCCGCGGCTGGAAACATGCTTGCGAATATCTTTTTTTAACTGGTCAGAAATTTGGCAATGAAAAATGTAGATAAACCTTTTGCAAGCCTGCATAAAAATCGCAAATGAACCAAGCACAGAACAAAAAAATTGCAGTGTTTTGCGAATTGTATCAAGCTTATATCGTTCTTTTTGTGTTCTTCAGCCAAGCTATACAGAACACATCACACTTCTACAGCATTTCTCCGTTTTTGTCCTCTGGCTCTCAGGTTGTATTTCACATGTCAATAAAAAAGCTGTGTGTAGTCTCGAATGCACAGCTGGGTTTCTGGTTTAAATTGACTACCTAATGTTCCAAAATGCTACAGTCAACCATTAATATTGAGAAAATACACCACGTTTTTTGTTCCTTTATGGAAATGATTTAAACGTCTGTGGTAAGACTTTATTTGGAGAGTCCGCTGTAGACACTGTACAGTCAACAAACCAGCTATAGACTCACCGACCTGCCAAATGACTGTCATTAACCAATCCCAGTCATTTCAAACAATATGTTTACAGTTACTCATATTTAGTAGATCTACTATAACATTCTGTGGACTTCTATCAACTCATTTCTTGTCCTATTATTATTATTATTATTATTATTATTTTCATCTCATCTCATCTCATAATCTCTAGCCGCTTTATCCTGTTCTACAGGGTCGCAGGCAAGCTGGAGCCTATCCCAGCTGACTACAGGCGAAAGGTGGGGTACACCCTGGACAAGTCGCCAGGTCATCACAGGGCTGACACATAGACACAGACAACCATTCACACTCACATTCACACCTACGGTCAATTTAGAGTCACCAGTTAACCTAACCTGCATGTCTTTGGACTGTGGGGGAAACCGGAGCACCCGGAGGAAACCCACGCGGACACGGGGAGAACATGCAAACTCCACACAGAAAGGCCCTCGCCGGCCACAGGGCTTGAACCCGGACCTTCTTGCTGTGAGGTGACAGCGCTAACCACTACACCACCGTGCCACCTACTCAAATGTCCAGTTACATAAAATGTCTTGCTTATGTAGGTCCAGGTATGCAACTAGCATGACTGAGTTCATTAATATATAAGGCCCTGCGATGACCTGGCGACTTGTCCAGGGTGTACCCTGCCCCCCTGCCCGTAGTCAGCTGGGATAGGCTCCAGCTTGCCTGCGACCCTGTAGAACAGGATAAGTGGTTACAGATAATGAATGGATGTGTTTGTGTGTATATATATATTTTTGCATAAATAATTTGCATAAATGCATATGACTGGACAAAGCACTGTTCATGTTTACAAAATAAGAGTCACTGAATTACATCTAGCTTTGCCTTATTTTAAACCATTGTGCTATTTTGACTGCTTCGGTTTCATCTGCTAAAATTCTTTGCAGGATCATCTGGACCCCGGGCCCCTGCTAAAGGGATTCCTGCCCAAAACGAGTCCAGAGTAGTCCTCAAGAATTCCTTTAAATACTATATAGATAGAAGGGTTAATTCTTTCTTTCTTTCTTTCTTTCTTTCTTTCTTTTAATGAAGGCCTGAAGAACATTATGAAAAGCTGCAAAAGAACATACATTTCAACAGTTAAACATCACTGTATCTGTAGAGACCCATTTTTATTATTCATGCCAGATTGATTTAAAATCTGTTTCCTGATGAATGCCAAGTTTCTTTCCTCTGCAGCGAGGCAGGTTGATGTTTGGAGCTTGGCATGTTTTTCACACTGTTCATTTGCATTTCTTCACAGATACAGTTTGCCTTCATGTCTCAAGTCTTCTAGTCCTCAGGCTATTCTTATTGGTTCCACAGGGCTACTACAACCAATATGCACAACATAAAAGCCCGCTTTGGCCCCCTGATTAGTGAGAAACAATCTAATCCCTGATTTATTTATTTTCCCCTTCCTTTTGGACCTCAGTGAAATTCTATTGAGACCTGTGGGAGCAGTTTCAGACAAAACGCACACAGCAATCAATAGAGCCCCAAAATAACATTCAGGATCAGTTGCCAGGCTATCCAGGTCTTTTTCTCTGTGTAATCGTGAGATTTGCTGTGTTGGTCATATTCAAAAGGGGTTTAAGTGCTGATGGCGAATCAAAGCCTTGACACTGTGCTCCGTCTTCACAGCGGGGGTCATCACATGAGCTAAGCCAAAAATCACATTCGTGGACACCTTTTTTTTTTTCTTGGCCGTTATATAAAACTGCGCCCTTTCACACCCGCTATCTCTATTTGAGTGTGTCTGTCTCTCTCTTCTTCCTCATGCTGGCTAGGAGACAGCTGTGTGCAGTTTTAATTGACGGGGTCACTCAAGCTCTTCAGCAGAACATCTTTGAATTGCTAATTAAACGAAGGCAGGCTGGAAATGCTGGGGAATGAGAGGATTGACTGCTCCTCCGCACACCATCTCATCTGCGTTCCGCTTCTTTGTCCCTGTCTGTGTGTGTGTTTGTGTGTGTGTGCGCAGGTGTACCGTATGCTGCACTGATGAGGAAAGCAGGGGAGTGGGGGTTGCTAGTTTAATGTATTTTTAATGATTAGGATTCATAGAAATGTTGTGTGTGAAATCCGACACTCACGAACTCACATGATGCTCCTGTGGCATTTTTTTCTGCACAGGTTTTCTACGTGCACGCACACACACACACACACACACACAGCTGTTGTGGGGGTGTATCAGGAGGCTCTCTGGAGAACAGCAACATTAATAACAGTAAGTGGATAATGTCCTGACTCAGATGAGCATTCGGATGGAGGCTTAGTTCCGGCTTAAATTCAGCAGAGGAGGTGCTGTGCGCTCAAATCAGCCTGTTACAATCTACTCATTGTGCTACAGCTATTTTCACCTCAAAACAACACTCCATTCCCACATGGCTCAGGAAAAAAAAAAAAACACACACACACAACACATTACGCTAAGCTCACTGACCTCTGGGTTATCATAAGGTCACATCCCTAGCATCAGGATTCATTATGAGTGACCTCTCTGTAAGCAGGAAGTGTAAAACCCAGACTCAGTGTTTGGATTTATTATTAAATGATTGAGTGCTTGTCTTGTGTTTATAATAATGCATTCCATTCCTGACGTATTGACGATCCCTTACACACACGCTCACACACATGGAAAAAATTGTATTGACTGTCTTGACGATTGATTACTGACTATTGATTATGCTCTTTTTAACTGATTATATTACTGATATTATGGATTAGGTGTATAACAGTATGGACAAATTCACGCAATATCAAGGAGTGTGATTGACAGTTAGCTTATTGCCCACTTTTTCAAAATAGCAGTTAAAGGTGCTGACTGCAAAATTGAATTCTGGGCAAAAATATTCTATTTCTATTGCTGTTGGAGTTTTGAGATGTTTCGTGTCAATTTGAAGTTGATTTGAGTTGAAATTGAGGAGTTGCGCTGCTATGCACACCGTGTATCCTACGTGTAAATGTTTTGACGAGATAAAAAGTGTCCCACATTTTATGATTCTGGAGATTGCCGAAGCAAGTGAGCAACAATATCACATAACCACTGTGGGGTGTGTTTGACGTACTGTTAACTAAAACAAGTTGGTGTGGGGGCGGCACGGTGGTGTAGTGGTTAGCGCTGTCGCCTCACAGCAAGAAGGTCCTGGGTTCGAGCCCCGGGGCCGGCGAGGGCCTTTCTGTGTGGAGTTTGCATGTTCTCCCCGTGTCCGCGTGGGTTTCCTCCGGGTGCTCCGGTTTCCCCCACAGTCCAAAGACATGCAGGTTAGGTTAACTGGTGACTCTAAATTGACCGTAGGTGTGAATGTGAGTGTGAATGGTTGTCTGTGTCTATGTGTCAGCCCTGTGATGACCTGGCGACTTGTCCAGGGTGTATCCCGCCTTTCGCCCGTAGTCAGCTGGGATAGGCTCCAGCTTGCCTGCGACCCTGTAGAAGGATAAAGCGGCTAGAGATAATGAGATGAGATGAGAAGTTGGTGTGGACAAACATAGTGGACTCTGCTCTCCCACAAGCTAAAAGCCAGCGGAAAAGAAAAGGAAAATATGAAAGTGAATCAGCAAGAAAGCACGCCAGAAAAGCGATGGAAACCAAAAGGTTGTCCGCAAGAATTTTCGTGAAGGGCCAGCTCGACTGCTTGAATCGACTGAAGGATGAAACAGACGCAAAATCTGACAAAGAATTTGCAGCGCTTGTCTTGGATTGGTGAGTCTGAGTATGGATTGTACACCTAATGTTTTGATCTGACAGAGAAAGAAATGATAACACAAAAGCAGCAACAGAGAACAGATATATTTGTCTTTTGTTTCACAGATCTATTTGCGAATCTCAACCACAAAATACATACCCGCGACTCAAAACTCTCCGAGGTTGATGCAGAGTCATGATGTTTTCCATACTTCGCCATCTTGGTGTGACGCAGTTCCATAGTTACGCTAATTAGTTAAAGCTCCTTGCATTCGGCTGTTTCCATAGAGCCATACCATTCACCTCAAGAGGGAGGATATTCGGTCCCAAAACAGAGAAAAGCGACCCTCAGGACATCTAAATGATCACATCTTGTCCGCATAATATTGCTCTTGCGAGACATAGGAAAAACGGCATGCACAATTAAAAAAATAAATAAATTCAGATGACTTTGCAATCAGTACCTTTAAAATGCATTTCTGTCTATTACTGTCTGTTTTTTTTACCCAGTAAAAAACCATATCAGCTTTTGTAAGACTCTCTGTCATGTCTGTCTCATCCTATAGCCTTTACTGTTAGAGCTAGTCCTGGGTATGACTTTAAACTGTAACCGGTGGTGAGTCTCAGGTCTGGGAGGACTTGAGTGTTGGGGAAAGTGGAGTTGCCCCTTAATCACCATTGCTCCTAGGTCCGCTCTGACCCAGAGTGGTAGCACCTGCCTGGGTTCCAGCTATGGGTTAAATAGTACATCACCAATAAGGCGCTGGCAGCAGGGCGCTTTTCGGTGCAGTGCAGCAGATGAACCCAACAGGGTCAGTGGCACACCACCAGATGGCATGCAAAAGAGCCACTCAAATGGCCAACGGATGGCATCACTCGGCAAGTCAGTTGTCACTGCGGGGCATCTTCACTTTTGTGCGCTACTTGGTATCAGGTCTGGAGGTCCAGAGAGACAACGCAATGGGGGCATGACATCGTTTGTCTTACCTTACTGTGCAAGGCACTTCATTAGGAAAGGAGAATAGTATGCGAGAGCTCACAAGGCCAGACATTTCCATGGCGGCTCGGCCGGGTCATTGGTGCCGCCGCTTTGGGCGACTCTGTTCTCCGGTGCGGGCCTCGCGGCCTTTCTGCGTTTCCGCGCATCCTAATGAAGCAGTCATCATCGCTAGCGATGGACAGCCGATGACGACGACTGTTAGAGCATAATGGCATTGTATGCGTTTTATATATGGTCAATAAATATATGATTATATAAATATAGATTCACATCATTAGTACAACATTAAGCTAAGCTCTTAGAGTTCCATTATAGGAGAGTTTTGAGGAAATAAGTTTTCAGTTTCTCAGTATTGTGAAATGTGTCAGAATTATTGTTTGTGGTAACAGTACAGAAGTACATAAGTGATGTACGCAGTGACTGGAGATTAGGCTGAAAATTCTGGAATATTCCTTTAAATGATATGGATTGGGACACTGATATGGTAAAGTATCATTTATAAAAAAAGACTTAATTGGGATTGTTTTCAGTATTTCTTTTAAACTTTTGTGTCTTTAAAAACTAATATACCCTCTTTTAAAATGACATTTGAATGACCACACTTACACTCACCGGCCACTTTAATAGGAGCTTGTTCTTGATTCTAAGATTCCTGTTCTTGGCTGCAGGAGCAGAACCCAATGTGATCTTCTGCTGTTGCATGCTGAGATGCTTTTCTGCTCACCACGGTTGTAAAGAGTTGCTATGAGTTACTATATCCTACCTGGCAGCTCAAACAAATCTAGCCATTTTCCTCTGAGCTCTCTTATCAACAAGGCATTTCCACCCACAGAACTATCGCTCACTCAATGTTATTTGTTTTTCGCACCATTCTGTGTAAACTCTAGAGACTGTTGTGTGTGAAAACCCCAGGAGATCAGCAGTTTCTGAAATACTCAAACCAGTCCATCTGGCTCAAACCAACACCCATGCCACAGTGAAAGTCACAGAGATCACAATAATTTTCCCCATTCTTTTCTGGTTGAGAGTACGTTGTGCGCATTCTGGCTGCCGCTTCTCACCGAAGCTTTTTATTTTATTTTCTCTCCTTTTTTTGTGTGTGTGTAGTTTGATGTTTGTTTTTGTTTGAGTGTTTTTGTCCACCAGTTGTGGTGTAGCTCCGGACTCAGTTTTGGGCGTCAGTTCCCTCCAGGCCTTGGTTCGCCATGCCTGTGCTCCTAGCTATGGACTGCAGTGAGCTCGTTGCGCATTTTAACATCGTGGTTGTACAGTGCTCTGTGCAGCAGTGCTTTAGTGCTTGGCATAATGTTCCAAGTGATGTTGCTCGGTGCCGTCGCGGTGGCTGTGCAGGCGATTTGGGACATACCAGCGCTCTGTGTGGCGGTGCGTCTGTGCTCGCTTTGTGGATCCATGGGGTGGTGTTCCAAGTGATGTTGCCCGGTGGCGGCTGTACTGGTGGTGTGGGACTTGTTTTCATGCGCCTTTTGGTGGGACGGTGGCTGCTACACCACTGGAATGACATCCTGACCTCTATTTGGTGGATTTTTTTCCCCCCAATAATTGTAAAGTGACCTTGGGTTTTGAGAAAGGCGCTATATAAATTGAACTTTTTATTATTATTATGTTTGAAGAGAACATTAATTGACGCTCTTGATTTGTATCTGCATGATTTTATGTATTACGCTGCTGCTGTCAAAGGACTGGCTGATTAGAGAACTGCAGAAAACAGCAGGTGGATGGGTGTTCCTAATAAAGTGGCCGTGAGGGTATATCAGTCATGAAAAATTCTGGATGTAGATTTTTATAGTTGACACATTGTTTACTTAACCAACTACAGATATGTGTTATAACATTTTATTCATGGCTTTGTTGAATACTCGATTCTGGTTCGTTAATTACGACATTCTGTGGTCTGTTATTTCTGTATAATTGTACCTATGGACCATGTCAATGGTCGCAGCACGAAATTATTTTTGAAATCAATATATTGTATCAAATTATTGATTTCTTTAGGAAGTAAATAGCCATGTAATAAGCTTCGTGTCAGGGTTTATTTCACAGTAATGACTGCTTCACTGTACATTGTCCCTTAAAGGAGATATGCAGAACCTTTATTTTTAAATACATTTCTGAGTGGATAGTATCTCCATCCTTGACTCTTGTATGCTGCATAAATGGAAATTAAAAATATATATTTTTGAGAGTCAAAATCGACTGCAAAATTGGCATTCGAGCTGCCCCGCTGAGCCAGCCAGCTCTGAGTGTGTGATGTCACAGCGGGAACCGGTTTTAAGGCCGAGGCCTTTTACAGCTATAGACCAAAGTCATATAAATAAAAATGTGACCGCTTACCGAATCCAGGGACACACGTCGGCCGAAACAAATCCGAGATAATCGCAAAAGAAGCATTTTTTTTCGAAATTTGTGATTTTTGTTTTTTTCCATCATGTGCAAGTTGAGATCTTGAAGAATGCAATCAGTATTTCAGATAATAGATTGTTTTGTTGGAAAAGCATACATTTTTTGTTGCAAATTGTCTCGTTTTTGTCAGGACTGTAGCCTGCTGGGGGGTGTGGGTAAATTACCATATGGGCCATTCACATGATGATTTAAAGTCATTTGTTTTTTTTTCCGCGAATCAGCTGTATGATCCGAGTTGAGCGCATGGCTACTTAACCTGCATACAGGCGTGTGATTTCACTATGGAATGAGGAAGCTAAACAGAGCGCAGAGGAGCAAACACCGCGAAGCAAACAGTCACTCGGTATTTACATCGGAGATCACCATTTCTAGCAAAAAAAACCGCAACCTCGTTTTCCAGATTGAATGGAATACTTGAATGATTGGATGATACACGGACCGTTCTAGGACTACATTCCATCGGAGGCATTGGTGTGTGCAAGGCGCCGTTTCTCTTTCTGATGGGGTAAGTTTATTAATCTAAGGCTGTGTGGTTATTTTTGCATGTAACGGAGAGTGTTGTGGTTTGGTTAAGCCTAGGTCACAACCGGACATACGATTTTTTGGCCGTGTGATTTTTGGCGTTTCCCAAATCGCTGCGGGTTTTTTTTTTTTGTTCATGGAGAAAGACGCGCGTTGGCCGTAAGTTTGTCTTGCAACCTGAAAAAAACGTAAGCGCCCGTAGAGTTTGTTTGACATGACAAAGAACCTCTGCGGCCGGTCTGCGGCTCGAAAATCAGCACATCACACGCGCGCTCTCGTGCTTTTCACACGCACGCTCTCGTGCGTTTCATGCGCGCTCTCCGTGCGTTTCTTGCGTTTTTTGCGTGTAGACCGGCCGTAGGAGCGCGTACTGTACGGCCGGTTGTGACCGAGGCTTTACATGAAACTAGTGTTGTGTTAGTTGTGTCATCATCGTGCTATCTTTCTTTCTTACGGTGTGAGTAATTTTTCAACCACAAAACGTTAAAGTATACTTTAGGACTGATTTTTGTACTTCATAATTGTTTTGGGCATACTTTGCATGGAAGGAAAATTGACGTGGTGATCTTTGTTTACATGAAAGTAGTATCGTGCTAGCTCGTAGGGGGTAGGGCTTTCCTTAATGTCATGCAAATGAGCACCATTATGTGCCCGCCCTGCACCCGGAGTAGCTGAGATGGAAAACTTTGAGGGCGATTTTCTCCCTTTCCTGTTTTAAGAAGTATACACTTTCAAAAGGCCACACATTCTTCAAATATTGTCAGATCTCCACATGGAAGGCATCATTGGAAAGCTTAGAAACTGGACTTTCTGAATCTGTCAATAACTCAAAATGCCCCCAGGCAGACATGTGTCCCTGGATTCTGTGATCTGCCACAAATTTATGGTGAAAGTAAGAAATACCGTTACTGACTTGCTTAACTAAGACTGATTTGACTTCATTGATCGTGGGTTGACTCCCATTAAAACAGGATAGGTGTTATAACTTATGCAACACACGTACATGCACGCATTTTCACTGATAAAACATAAAACGTGAATTAAATATGTTTAATATGTTTATGTTGCGGGTGGCATGGTGGTGTAGTGGTTACTGCTGTCGCCTCACAGCAAGAAGGTCCGGGTTCGAGCCCCGTGGCCGGCAAGGGCCTTTCTGTGCGGAGTTTGCATGTTCTCCCCGTGTCCGCGTGGGTTTCCTCCGGATGCTCCGGTTTCCCCCACAGTCCAAAGACATGCAGGTTAGGTTAACTGGTGACTCTAAATTGACCATAGGTGTGAATGTGAGTGTGAATGGTTGTCTGTGTCTATGTGTCAGCCCTGTGATGACCTGGTGACTTGTCCAGGGTGTACCCCGCCTTTCGCCCGTAGTCAGCTGGGATAGGCTCCAGCTTGCCTGCGACCCTGTAGAACAGGATAAAACGGCTAGCGATAATGAGAATGAATGAGATGTTTATGTTGCACTGATTAAGGTCTGCACTTTAATTTAATTTCGTTGTACATGTTACAATGACAATAAAGATTTCTAAAGATACTCAGATGAACTGAGACAATCACATTCTGAAGCAAATTAAATAATCTTATACCGGTAACTTAAACACAATACAAGTTACATGTATTAATCTAAATGCAGGTAAATAACGTGTTGTTTTTGTTTTGTATCCAAATGAGAGTCGGAGCTTACCCGTCTGCGTTCTCACTTCTTGAAGTCCGACCTTGTGGCCGATTGTTTTGAAACAATCTGACTTTCAGTTGTTCGTTCAGTTCTCCATTCATTTGCTTCTTCCATATAAGGGTGAGATGGCAGCAATATCCAGTGGAGAAATCAGATGCGTTGCTCCACTCATTCTCCATTTTCTCCATACTGAGTACTCCGCCATTACTGCTCAGCTCAGGCAATTACTAAAACCCGGGATGGGACGTCACCGGTTTTAACAACGACCGTGGGGAGGTCACTGCCCGGGCAATAATATGTCACGTCCCGTTCCGTCCCGGGTTTTACCAACAGCCCTCGGCTCACACTCCGGGAGAACTGGTGCAACTGAACTCACTTTCCTTTAAAAATAAATAAATAAAATAAAATAAATGCTTTCCTTTTCTTGTAGTTTTCTTTTCCTTTAATTGTTGGTACTGCACCCTCTTTCAATATGGGCTTATAGCCAATGCTCCTCAACAGATCAGAGGTCTTGTACGAGTCTTCAGTAAAATGTGCAGAGCAGAGGAGAAATCACTTCATACAGTGCTGCTTGAAAGTTTGTGAACCCTTTAGAATTTTCTATATTTCTGCATAAATATGACCTAAAACATCATCAGATTTTCACACAAGTCCTAAAAGTACATAAAGAGAACCCAGTTCAACAAATGAGACAAAAATATTATCCTTGGCCATTTATTTATTGAGGAAAATAATCCAATACTGCATATCTGTGAGTGGCAAAAGTATGTGAACCTTTGCTTTCAGTATCTGGTGTGACCCCCTTGTGCAGCAATAACTGCAACTAAACGTTTCCGGTAACTGTTGATCAGTCCTGCACACTGGCTTGGAGGAATTTTAGCCCATTCCTCCGTACAGAACAGCTTCAACTCTGGGATGTTGGTGGGTTTCCTCACATGAACTGCTCGCTTCAGGTCCTTCCACAACAATTCGATTGGATTAAGGTCAGGACTTTGACTTGGCCATTCCAAAACATTCACTTTATTCTTCTTTAACCATTCTTCGGTAGAATGACTTGTGTGCTTAGGTTCATTGTCTTGCTGCATGACCCACCTTCTCTTGAGATTCAGTTCATGGACAGATGTCCTGACATTTTTCTTTAGAATTCACTGGTATAATTCAGAATTCATTGTTCCCTCAATGATGGCAAGCCGTCCTGGCCCAGGTGCAGCAACACAGGCTCACACCATGATACTAACACCACCATGTTTCACAGATGGGATGAGGTTCTTATGCTGGAATGCATAAGAACCTCATGCATATGTTTCTCCAAACATAACGCTTCTCATTTAAACCAAAAATTTCTATTTTGGTCTCATCCATCCACAAAACATTTTTCCAATAGCCTTCTGGCTTGTCCACGTGATCTTTAGCAAACTACAGACAAGCAGCAATGTTCTTTTGGGAGAGCAGTGGCTTTCTCCTTGCAACCCTGCCATGCACACCATTGTTGTTCAGTGTTCTCCTGATGGTGGACTCATGAACATTAACATTAGCCAATGTGAGAGAGGCCTTCAGTTGCTTAGAAGTTACCCTGGGGTCCTTTGTGACCTCACCGACTATTACACGCCTTGCTCTTGGAGTGATCTTTGTTGGTCGACCACTCCTGGGGAGGGTAACAATGGTCTTGAATTTCCTCCATTTGTACACAATCTGTCTGACTGTGGATTGGTGGAGTCCAAACTCTTTAGAGATGGTTTTGTGACCTTTTCCAGCCTGATGAGCATCAACAATGCTTTTTCTGAGGTCCTCAGAAATCTCCTTTGTTCGTGCCATGATACACTTCCACAAACGTGTTGTGAAGACCAGAGTTTGATAGATCCCTGTTCTTTAAATAAAACAGGGTGCCCACTCACACCTGATTGTCATCCCATTGATTGAAAACACCTGACTCTAATTTCACCTTCAAATTAACTGCTAATTCTAGAGGTTCACATACTTTTGCCACTCACAGATATGCAATATTGGATCATTTTCCTCAATAAATAAATGACCAAGTATAATATATTTGTCTCATTTGTTTAACTGGGTTCTCTTTATCTACTTTTAGGACTTGTGTGAAAATCTGATGATGTTTTAGGTCATACAGTGCCTTGAAAAAGTATTCATACCCCTTGAACTTTTTCACAGTTTTCCACAACCACGAACTTAAAAGTTTTTTATTGAGATTTTATGTGATAGACCAACACAGAGTAGCACATAATTGTGAAGTGAAATGAAAATGATAAATGGTCTTCAAAATTTTAAACAAATAAAAATCTGAAAAATGTGTTGTGCATTAGTATTCAGCCCCCCTGCATCAATACTTTGTAGAGCCACCTTTTGCTGCAATTACAGCTGCAAGTCTTTTGTGGTATGTGTCTACCAGCTTTGCACATCTCAACACTGAAATTTTTGCCCATTCTTCTTTGCAAAATAGCTCAAGCTCAGCCAGATTGGATGGAGAGCGTCTGTGAACAGCAATTTTCAAGTCTTGCCACAGATGCTCAATGGGATTTAGGTCTGGACTTTGACTGGGCCATTCTAACACATGAATACTCTTTGATCTTAACCATTCCATTGTAGCTCTGGCTGTATGTTTAGGGTCATTGTCTTGCTGGAAGGTGAATCTCTTTCCCAGTCTCAAGTCTTTTGCAGCCTCCAACAGGTTTTCTTCCAGGATTGCCCTGTATTTAGCTCCATCCATCTTCCCATCAACTCTGACCAGCTTCCCTGTCCCTGCTGAAGAAAAGCATCCCCATAGCATGATGCTGCCACCACCATGTTTCACAGTGGGGATGGTGTGTGCAGGGTGATGAGCAGTGTTAGTTTTCCGCCACACATAGCGCTTTGCATTTAGGCCAAAAAGTTCAACTTTGGTCTCATCTGACCAAAGCACCTTCCACATGTTTGCTGTGTCCCCTACATGGCTTCTTATGCCTGTCTTTCAACAATGGCTTTCTTCTTGCTGCTTTTCCAAAAAGGCCATATTTGTGGAGTGTACGACTTATAGTTGTCCTGTGCACAGATTCTCCCACCTGAGCTGTGGATTTCTGCAGCTCCTCCAGAGTGATCATGGGCCTCTTGGCTGCTTCTCTGACCAGTGCTCTCCTTGCTTGCTCTGTCAGTTTAGGTGGACGGCCATGTCTTGGTAGGTTTGCAGTTGTGCCATACTTTTTCCATTTTTGAATGATGGATTGAACAGTGCTTCTTGAGATGTTCAGAGCTTGGGATATTTTTTTATAACCTAACCCTGCTTTAAACTTCTCCAGAACTTTATCCCTGACCTGTCTGGTGAGTTCTTTGGTCTTCATGATGCTGTTTGTTCTTCAGTGTTCTCTAACAAACCACTGAGGCCTTCACAGAACAAGTGTATTTATGCTGAGAGTAAATTACACACAGTAGGACTCTATTAACTAATTAGATGACTTCTGAAGGCAATTGATTGCACTGGATTGTATTTAGAGGTATCAGAGTACAGGGGGCTGAATACTAATGCACACCACATTTTTCAGATTTTTATTTGTTTAAAATTTCGAAGACCATTTATCATTTTCGTTTCACTTCACAATTATGTGCTACTCTGTGTTGGTCTATCACATAAAATCTCAATAAAAAACTTTTAAGTTCGTGGTTGTAAGGTGGAAAAATGTGAAAAAGTTCAAGGGGTATGAATACTTTTTCAAGGCACTGTATTTATGCAGAAATATAGAAAATTCTAAAGGGTTCACAAACTTTCAAGCACCACTGTAGGTCCCCAATGTGCCCGTGAACATCTTGCAAAACGGGTCCAAATCTTTGTGGTTTGAACATTCTTGGGCCATGAATGCAACGTAAATCCACCTTCTGTCATGTTGCTGCACCTACCAGCAACACATCTACGTGGCATGGCGATAAATTAGCTGAAAATGGAGGATTGGAGTCGCAGTCAGCTCTGTGTTTTAGTATAGCGGAAATGGCGATGAGGCCGATAGACTTCCTGCTGTGACGTTATGGACGTCAAGGTCATTCACTCAGACCGCTACCTATATGAATCACTTTAATCATAAAAATTACTCTATTAGATTTATTGTTAATGCTTAACTATTCCTGTGCCATTCTTGAGGTCTCAAGGCATTTATAAACGAAAGTGAGGCCATGGTTCTGCGTATATGCTTTAAAGATCATGTAAGCATTTATTCCTGTGCAGAATGTAATACAGCAGTGAAGCTGTTGGCAGCAGCATCAGTGCTAATGCTACTGCACCACATAGCTCTGTTCGCAAAACTCTTTTCTCAACGCTGTTCAAGGCTCATTTATGCTCCCTTGACATATGGAGATAAATATATCTGTTTCAGATTACGTAACCGTCACTACCCACATACTTCTATGTGTCCTTTTACGTTGGCATGGATGTGAGCAATAAATCCACTAGAGGGCAGTGCAGAGGCAAAAATTTCAGATAACAATAAAGAAACAATGAGCACACACATACCCAGAGCAGTGGGCAGCCATGCTACAGCACCCAGGGAGCAGTTGGGGGTTAGGTGCCTTGCTCAAAGGCACTTCAACCCAAGGCCACCCCATATTAACCTAAGCGCATGTCTTTGAACTGTGGGGGAAACCAGAGCACCTGGAGGAAACCCACACAGACAACATGCAAATTCCACACAGAAAGGCCCCTGCCAGCTGCTAGGCTCAAACCCAGAACCTTCTTGCTGTGAGGCAACAGTGCTAATGACAACACCACCATGCCGCCCATGATGACGTGGAGGAGGTCACTATAACATACCTGTTAAGGAAGAGACAAAAGTGGAGGCAGCATCGTAGAGGTTGTAAACATCATAGTTCTTTATAAACCTCTCCTCAAAAAGTTCAACCATTAAAAAAATTTCTTCATCGTGTTTCACTTGGTGGCATGGTGGTGCAGTGGTTAGCACTGTCGCCTCACAGCAATAATAATAATAATAATAAATTACTTTATTGTCAGAAGGTTAATGACAATTTTAGTTTAGAAGGCTCTGGGTTTGAATCCAGTGGCTGATGGGGGCCTTTCTATGTGGAGTTTGCATGTTCTCTGCATGGATGTGCTTTGGTTTCCCACATAGTCAAAAGACATGCAGTTAGGTTAATTGGTTACTCTAAATGATCTATATGTATGAATATCTGAGCTGTGATCAGACATGAGTAGTATAATAATAATAATAATAATAAGTTAAATTTAGGGCGGCACGGTGGTGTAGTGGTTAGCGCTGTCGCCTCACAGCAAGAAGGTCCTGGGTTCGAGCCCCGGGGCTGGCGAGGGCCTTTCTGTGTGGAGTTTGCATGTTCTCCCCGTGTCCGCGTGGGTTTCCTCCGGGTGCTCCGGTTTCCCCCACAGTCCAAAGACATGCAGGTTAGGTTAACTGGGGACTCTAAATTGACCGTAGGTGTGAATGTGAGTGTGAATGGTTGTCTGTGTCTATGTGTCAGCCCTGTGATGACCTGGCGACTTGTCCAGGGTGTACCCCGCCTTTCGCCCGTAGTCAGCTGGGATAGGCTCCAGCTTGCCTGCGACCCTGTAGAACAGGATAAAGCGGCTACAGATAATGAGATGAGATGAAGTTAAATTTATATAGCACCTTTCAAAAAACCCAAGGACGCTTTACAATTATAAACAAGGGGAAAAAAAATAAAATAAAAAATAAAAAGTCCACCAAGTAGTGGTCAGGATGTAATTCCCGTGGTGTGGCAGCCACAGTCCCACCAAAAGGCGCATGAAAACAAGTCCCACATCTCCAGCACCACCGCCGTGACGCCGTCAGCGACATCGCTCGAACACCACGCCGTGGATCCACAAAGTGAGCAGAGAAGCTCCACCACGCAGATCGCTGGTGTGTCCCAAACCGCCTGCACAGCCGCCGCGACACCACCGAGCAACATCGCTAGGAACATCACGCCAAGCGTTAAAGCGTAGAGCGCTGGACAACCACGATGTAAAATGAGCAACGAGCTCACTGCAGTCCACAGCTGGGAGCGCAGGCATCACCCACGGCGAACCAAGGCCTGGAGGGAACCGACGCCCAAAAACTGGGTCCGGAGCTACACCACAACCGGCGGACAAAACACTCAAACAAACACCAAACTACACAAACACACAGAAAAGAAAAAGAAATAAAATAAAAAAGCTCTGGTGAGAAGCGGCAGCCAGAACGCGCACGAAGTACTCTCAACCGGAAACGGAAACGAAAAAAAAATGCAAGGTCTTCCCTGAAAGAGACGTCGTCTGGATGGCGACTACCAGCGGCGCCTTTGTATGCCTTCGACTCGGCCATGTTGAGCTGCGTCCTTTGTAATTCAGCTGCAAGAAAGGATGATTAGCCATCACAAACTTCAAGTATTGGCTACACTGTTTTCATGATTTCCAGTGGTACTGCTTTGTTTTGTCTGTATCTGTAAACTTTCAGAAAATATACACACATACAAATGAAATGAATGCAGATTACGGATAGAAGCCGCCGTTTGTATCCATATCCGTATTTAACACTGAGCATAAATGAGCCTTAATGCAGTTTTGAAGAATACACACACACACACACACACACACACACACACACACACACAAAACAGTCCTACTTGCAACACACAGGCTTTTTGCTTAGATAACAAGAGTCCGAGCAGTCAGACCGAATGTAGAGAAAGAGTTTATCTAATAGAAAACATGAGGCGTTGAATGATGATGGAAACAAGAGAGCAATCAAAAGAGCAATACCTAAAACAAAGTAAAAAGCATGGTACGATGAAATATACGCAAATGGCATATAAAATTGAATCTTCTTGCTGAGTGAAATATATTACAGTTATATAACGGTTATATTACAGCGACATAATGGTTAGCATTATAACCTCATATTACATTTCATGGAAGGTGCTTGATATTTTTCTATGTAGTACTAAAATATGTGTAGCAATTTCATAGCTTAAAGAGGTTGGTTACGTTTATCCTGTTTTTAATGAAGATTGTCGATGCGATTTAATACAATTTAGATAACAATAATTTGATATGATTATTTCCTGCACATGCAGCATTCCTGCATATTTAATGGATCTGAGTAAACCTGGATTATTCTGCACTTATAAACAGTGTTTCTCTTGCTTGATCGATAGGTCGGTCCACCTCTTGGCCAGGGAGGAGTAGTGATCTTATCTCCCCCTGACTCTATCGAACACAGAGTGGGGACCGACTCCACATCTATGGCTCTGTTTCAGCGTAGCATCACACAGGTTAAATTATTGAAGGTGATTTCTGGATGGATTGCATCAATCGCTCGATGGCAGGCTGGTGGCGTATACATCACTGTGACAGATAGAGTTAACAGTCTGTCAGAGACGCTGCTTATTCTCTTCTGAGTTAATGAGGATGTGATAAAACATGGCGTTGCCTCCACTTCGATCAGATCTGGGTTAATTGAGAGATTGTGGGTTCACTTGAGACCGCTTACTGATTGTAGTCTGCACTCACATTTGCCAAATTTGGCTCGAAAAATCTTTTTGGTGCAACAACAATTAACATACAATTTTCCCCCAACATAGTCTGTCTGGACATCCATACACGCTGCCAGGAAAACTATTGATTCCTCATTAATCACTGTTGCTTCCAGTCTAGTGTTGTAGTGGGGGGTTGATACCTATTACATTAAACACATCACAAAAAAGGGTCACAGATGTGCTTAGCAGCAGGCATTTCACTTTTTTTCGCCCCCAAGTTCTAGGAGACAAGCTAGCATATCACACAATCAATCTGCTAACCATGCCATGGTACTAGCCATGGTGCTCTAGTTCCCAGTTCCCATGTTCCAGGGGAAATTTTGCTTCTATATCCTACACATTTGGCTTGTGGCAATGCTGGGAAAATATAAGTACCGGCAAGTCGAACATTAATTAACATTTCCCAGTTGTGTGTAAAACCCAAAATATAACCCCCAGCTATATGAAGCAGACATTGGTATGTAGCTGGCAGGCTAATGGTGCGTTCATAACCAAGTGGGAACTGGGTAGTCTTTAACCTCAGATTGGGAAAATTCATTTTGAATGATTATCCAACTCATAATGGAGAGATTTTTCAAGAGCTCCAACCCAAGACATGGGATTCCATGATGCACAGATTGGAGCAGGAAATAGTAGCATTACATTTAAGCTCATTTAAGTTTCTCTTTGTGTATTGTATGATTTATGATCATACAATCCAGGAGGATTGTTGTATAATAAAACGGGTTCATTTGTATTATTTTGTGGAATAGAATTGATCAAATCGGATGCTTTTCGTCAGCAATTTGAAGTGAATTACTACATCCTACACAGAAGCCAAACAAACACTCGCTTACTGTAAGCATCCATTGTTCCTACATCACACAGTCAGGGATGTGTTCATGCTCAGAAGTAGAAGTTCTGAATTGGACCATTGCTGTACCTAAGGAACAAAGTTGCTGCATAAAAAAGAAGGTCCGGATGCCATAATTAGACAGAGAAGACTATGTGTATATACATACCATAAGCCTTGGTTGGACTATCTGTCATGGTGTCTGCTTTGTGTGTATGTAATAAGAATAAAAATAAGCTTTACTTATATAGCGCCTTATTTACACCCAAGGTCACTTTACAATTACAAAACAAACAGGAAAAAAAATCCACCAAAAGAGGGTTAAGATGTAACTCCAGTGGCATAGCAGCCCACAATCTCACCAAAAGATGCACAAAGGTAAACCCTACACCACTGCTGTGCATCGTTACGTTACATTAATGGCATTCAACAGATGCTCTTATCCAGAGCAACATTCAACATACCCAGAGCAGCCTGGGGGTTAGGTGCCTTGCTGAAAGCACTTCAGCCATTCCTGCTGGTCAAGGGAATCAAACTGGCACCCTTTTGATCCCAAAGCTGCTTCTCTAACCATTAGGCCATGATTTCCCTGCAACGTCACTCAGAAAACCGCACCATGGATCCACAAAGCAAGCACAGAGGCACCGCCGCACAGAGCACTGGACAACTCCGATGTTAAAAAGAGCAACAAGCTCACAGCAGTCCATAGTGAGCAGAACAAGCATCACCCATGGCGGACCAAGGCCTGAGGAAACCCATGCCCAAGACTGGGTCTGGAGCTATGCCACAACCGGCAGACAAAACATTCAAACAAAGAACAAATGTCAAACCATACAAGCACAAAAAGAAAAAAAAAAGGAAAAAAAAGCACTGGTGTGAAGCAGCAGCCAAAACATGCACAGTGTACTCTCAACTGGAAACAGAAGAAACATAGTGTGTATGTGTGAGGGAGTGTGTGTGTGCTTGGTGTTTTCTCAGGTTGAAGCATAGTTTAGTAATTATACAGCAGGCATATTTGGTTAATTTGGTAAAGCTGTGAAGCTTTCCAGCTGCATCTTTTCAAACTGCCGCTCATTCTACATCACAGGGCAGCGTAAAACACTTGGAGGAAAGAGCTATCTACCCTCCTCCGCATACATAAACTTCGAACATGCCCATGATTATCCAGTGCTGCTGTGATTGACAGGAGAGAGTGCGACATCCCTCAGCCACAGAGAACAACCAATTTTGCTCCTTAGGCTAGCAGCCGTGGATGACTGTGGCATTGTCAGGAATTCAAACACTCAATCTCTCAACAACATGGTGACAATTTTCTGTTTTTCTGTTGTTTTTTTTCTGTGTTTCATGGTGACAATCTTCCATTTTCTGTTGCACCATGCAGGAGCACAGCCCATAAGCAATTTTTTTGCCCGGTTGCTTTTTTTGGCCAGAATTGGCATGCCTACATTCTGAAATCCTTCTCTTCAGTGACATTATCAAACTCAGTATGGCTCATAATTGCACCATCTATTGGGACTCCTTTATTAGCATAGACACAAGGGTAATATGGCATTTTTCTGGCATAAAGGAATCCAGTTTTGTAGATATACCACACAATTCAATAATAAATACAGTGCTGCTTGAAAGTTTGTGAACCCTTTAGAATTCTCTATATTTCTGCATAAATATGACCTAAAACATCATCAGATTTTCACGCAAGTCCTAAAAGTAGATAAAGAGAACCCAGTTAAACAAATGAGACAAAAATATTATACTTGGTCATTTATTTATTGAGGAAAATGATCCAATATTACATATCTGTGAGTGGCAAAAGTATGTGAACCTCTAGGATTAGCAGTTAATTTGAAGGTGAAATTAGAGTCAGGTGTTTTCAATCAATGAGATGACAATCAGCTGTGAGTGGGCACCCTGTTTTATTTAAAGGACAGGTATTTATCAAAGTCTGATCTTCACAACACATGTTTGTGGAAGTGTATCATGGCACGAACAAAGGAGATTTCTGAGGACCTCAGAAAAAGCGTTGTTGATGCTCATCAGGCTGGAAAAGGTTATAAAACCATCTCTAAATAGTTTGGACTCCACCAATCCACAGTCAGACAGATTGTGTACAAATGGAGGAAATTCAAGATCATTGTAACCCTCCCCAGGAGTGGTTGACCAACAAAGATCACTCCAAGAGCAAGGTGTGTAATAGTTGGCAAGGTCACAAAGGACCCCAGGGTAACTTCTAAGCAACTGAAGGCCTCTCTCACATTGGCTAATGTTAATGTTCATGAGTCCACCCTCAGGAGAACACTGAACAACAATGGTGTGCATGGCAGGGTTGCAAGGAGAAAGCCACTGCTCTCCCAAAAGAACATTGCTGCTCATCTGCAGTTTGCTAAAGATCACGTGGATAAGCCAGAAGGCTACTGGAAAAATGTTTTGTGGATGGATGAGACCAAAATAGAACTTTTTGGTTTAAATGAGAAGGGTTATGTTTGGAGAAAGGAAAACACTGCATTCCAGCATAACAGCCTTATCCCATCTATGAACATGGTGATGGTAGGATCATGGTTTGGGCCTGTGTTGCTGCATCTGGGCCAGGACGGCTTGCCATCATTGATGGAACAATGAATTCTGAATTATACCAGCAAATTCTAAAGGAAAATGTCAGGACATCTGTCCATGAACTGAATCTCAAGAGAAGGTGGGTCATGCAGCAAGACAATGACCCTAAGCACACAAGTTGTTCTACCAAAGAATGGTTAAAGAAGAATAAAGTGAATGTTTTGTAATGGCCAAGTCAAAGTCCTGACCTTAATCCAATCGAAATGTTGTGGAAGGACCTGAAGCGAGCAGTTCATGTGAGGAAACCCACCAACATCCCAGAGTTGAAGCTGTTCTGTATGGAGGAATGGGCTAAAATTCCTCCAAGCCGGTGTGCAGGACTGATCAACAGTTACCGGAAACATTTAGTTGCAGTTATTGCTGCACAAGGGGATCCCACCAGATACTGAAAGCAAAGGTTCACATACTTTTGCCACTCACAGATATGTAATATTGGATCATTTTCCTCAATAAATAAATGACCAAGTATAATATTTTTGTCTCATTTGTTTACCTGGGTTCTCTTTATGTACTTTTAGGACTTCTGTGAAAATCTGATGATGTTTTAGGTCCTATTTATGCAGAAATATAGAAAATTCTAAAGGGTTCACAAACTTTCAAGCACCACTCTATCTATCTATCTATCTATCTATCTATCTATCTATCTATCTATCTATCTATCTATCTATCTATCTATCTATCAAAAGCTGTCAGATATTCTTATTCTTTTGAGAACATTTTTCCCCACCAAGATATAAAAACATTCCCACACACTATGGCTGTCTGAAAATTTGAAAATTATTACCCATCTCTAATGCAAACTGTGTGACCAGACAGTTACAAATGATGAAAGAAAATCTGCAGGCTTTATATCTGACTGCTTGCTGATGTCCACATCAGAGTTACAGTGGTGAGTCAGTTGTACCTAATTAGCAGTTGGCTGGAATAGACTATTTACAGTGGTGCTTGAAAGTTTGAGAACCCTTTAGAATTTTCTATATTTCTGCATAAATAGGACCTAAAACATCATCAGATTTTCACACAAGTCCTAAAAGTAGATAAAGAGAACCCAGTTAAACAAATGAGACAAAAATATTATACTTGGTCATTTATTTATTGAGGGAAATGATCCAATATTACATATCTGTGAGTGGCAAAAGTATGTGAACCTTTGCTTTCAGTATCTGGTGTGACCCCCTTGTGCAGCAATAACTGCAGCTAAATGCTTCCGGTAACTGTTGATCAGTCCTGCACACCGGCTTGGAGGAATTTTAGCCCATTCCTCCGTACAGAGCAGCTTCAACTCTGGGATGTTGGTGGGTTTCCTCACATGAACTGCTCGCTTCAGGTCCTTCCACAACATTCCGATTGGATTAAGGTCAGGACTTTGACTTGGCCATTACAAAACATTCACTTTATTCTTCTTTAACCATTCTTTGGTAGAACGACTTGTGTGCTTAGGTTCGTTGTCTTGCTGCATGACCCACCTTCTCTTGAGATTCGGTTCATGGACAGATGTCCTGACATTTTCCTTTAGAATTCGCTGGTATAATTCAGAATTCATTGTTCCATCAATGATGGCAAGCCGTTCTGGCCCAGGTGCAGCAACACAGGCTCACACCATGATACTACCACCACCATGTTTCACAGATGGGATAAGGCTCTTATGCTGGAATGCAGTGTTTTCCTTTCTCCAAACATAACCCTTCTCATTTAAACCAAAAAGTTCTATTTTGGTCTCATCCATCCACAAAACATTTTTCCAAAAGCCTTCTGGCTTATCCACGTGATTGATCTTTTGCAAACTGCAGATGAGCAGCAATGTTCTTTTTGGAGCATGCACACCATTGTTGTTCAGTGTTCTCCTGATGGTGGACTCATGAACATTAACATTAGCCAATGTGAGAGAAGCCTTCAGTTGCTTAGAAGTTACCCTGGGGTCCTTTGTGACCTCGCCGACTATTACATGCCTTGCTCTTGGAGTGATCTTAGTTGGTCGACCACTCCTGGGGAGGGTAACAATGGTCTTGAATTTCCTCCATTTGTACACAATCTGTCTGACTGTGGATTGGTGGAGTCCAAACTCTTTAGAGATGGTTTTGTAACCTTTTCCAGCCTGATGAGCATCAACAACGCTTTTTCTGAGGTCCTCAGAAATCTTCTTTGTTCGTGCCATGATACACTTCCACCAACATGTGTTGTGAAGATCAGACTTTGATAGATCCCTGTTCTTTAAATAAAACAGGGTGCCCACTCACAGCTAATTGTCATCCCATTGATTGAAAACACCTGACTCTAATTTCACCTTCAAATTAACTGCTAATCCTAGAGGTTCACATACTTTTGCCACTCACAGATATGTAATATTGGATCATTTTCCTCAATAAATAAATGACCAAGTATAATATTTTTGTCTCATTTGTTTAACTGGGTTCTCTTTATCTACTTTTAGGACTTGTGTGGAAATCTGATGATGTTTTAGGTCCTATTTATGCAGAAATATAGAAAATTCTAAAGGGTTCACAAACTTTCAAGCACCACTGTAAATAATCTATTCCAGCCAACTGCTAATTAGGTACAACTGACTCACAAATAACAAAACTCTTGATTTTGGTTATTAAATGTGAATCACACAACGGAAGGACTAATGATGTCATTACTTATGGAACATCGTATAATTAACAGAAGCAAAAGAATGTGTAACAAAACTAATTATACATCGCGCTATTGAATTCTTGATTCAGACAGATCAGAAAGTGTTGATTAATTTTCTCTAACAGCAGCACTGACACTGGTTTGGGCTGTAATTCAAATGACAGGTCTAGTTTAATGTGCTTGTTCTAATACATTATGGTTTCTATAGTAACAGCTCATTCACAGGGACTTGTATGGTGGACACACAACATAATCTAAGGCTAGAAAAAGAAGAAAGTCTGATCATTGATGTGGTGAAGTTGACTAACAGTTATTCTACGAACTCAAGTCATACATGAGCTGATAGCCGACGAGGCGCGTAGTGCTGAGTTGGCTATAAGCCATGTACTATGACAGGGGTGGGCAATTATTTTTTCCATGGGGCCACATGAGAAACAGAAAATTTTGTGGAGGGCCGGACCAAAAGGCTGAACTAAATTCAGCATAATATTAATTGTATTTCTTTATATAAAGCAATAAATAACATTGTTTTTACAAGCTGCTAAGACTGGTAAGAGTATGGAAAAAACGAGGTTGCCTTACAAAAAATGTCATTTATTCAATCAAATTTCCCAAAACAATGGTTAACAAAATGTGAACGTTTGTACCATTTTTTTTCAGTCACATTCACCCCAAAACACAATAAAGACATCACAATATTGTCTTTCTACTCCAAACATCAAGCAAGATACATCATATTATAATATTGATGCCCACATTTGTAGTCTAATCACCTCATTTGGTGTTTTTCAGTTTTTTATTTGTTCAGTGAGAGAAATCTCGTCTCTGTTGGTCTTTAACGAGTGCATCAAAGTCAGGTTGAATGTCTGAGGTGGAGATGCGAAGCACAGCTGACAGATGATCATCGGTCGATTCGGTGTAGGTATCAGATCTACAGATTGGCTCGGGCTCCGGCGCCTGCTGGTGACGTCACACTATGTGATTGGCTGGACCGTTTGAAGGATGATGTACAAGTTTGTGGTTGGTCTGGACAAATTACGGAAGTAGTTATCGCGGGATTAGGTTTCGTGGGATTTCATATCATGTTCATGTCGCGCGCATTGCGTTTTTGTTGAACACAACTTCAAAATAAAAGCAATGCACATTCAGTCCATGCATGAGGTAAAATTAGAAAATACGTTTATTTTGTAATTTCTAATTAACCTTACGCGGGCCGGTCAGAATGAACCAAAGGGCCGGATGCGGCCCGCGGGCCGTAAAATGCCCAGGTCTGTACTATGAGGTTGAGTGGAATAACTTTTATTCTATCCACATTCACTGGATTTTGAGAAACAGAGCATTTTTATTTTTATTTTTTGCAAATTTGATAAATAAAAATGTCCAACAAAATAATTTCGACTTAGAATGCAAACAAACCGGCGAAATAACAGTAGCAATTTGTGAAAAATGCGATAATAATAATTCTCGAAAAATAAAAAAAGATACGCTCTTACAATCGAATACTTTCATTCCATATTTTATTGCTTTTTTTGTATTTTTTGGGGTTTTCTTCGCCTTCTTCTTTAGGGTTTTTTGGCGGTTGGCAAAAAAGTTGGTTTAACCAACTTAAAGGTGCATTACTGTACCACCACTGACTGGGCTGGAGTGTAGAACAGGAGATACAGTATTTTTGGGGGGGACACACAACCTATATTCGTTTAGCTATTTCTGTTTCTTTTAAAGACTTGATCACAATTTTGGGGGGTTTGTTTTCAAGTAGAGTTTTTATTTTGTCCCCAGTTGGTTCAGGAACACGCTCCGCCAATTTGTTTTTCTCTACTCACGGTATAATGAGCTGATATCCGAGTAATAGAGTAGCCAATCAGAGTGTGCAGTTGCTCATATCCAGTGAATGTGGATAAAATAAAAGGATGTCCATCCATTATCTGTAGCTGCTTATCCTGTGCAGGGTCGTGGGCAAGCTGGAGCCTATCCCAGCTGACTATGGGCGAGAGGTGGGGTACACCCTGGACAAGTTGCCAGATCATCACAGGGTTAACACATAGAGACAAACAACCATTCACACTCACATTCACACCTATGGTCAATTTAGAGTCACCAGTTAACCTAACCTGCATGTCTTTGGACTGTGGGGGAAACCGGAGCACCCAGAGGAAACCCACGCAGTCACGGGGAGAACATGCAAACTCCACACAGAAAGGCCCTTGTCGGCCACCTGGCTCGAACCCAGGACCTTCTTGCTGTGAGGCGACAGCGCTAACCGCTACACCACAGAATAAAAGGAAATGTTTATTTAATATTAATGAAAGGAGTCTCCAGTGCTGTATTTTTGTCTCATCACTCTCACTCCGCCTTTGACAATTTCCCTACAACCGTATAATAGGATTCCATTGTGTTTTCTTCCTTTTTTAAATAGCAAACTCTCTTTTGCCATTCTAAAGAAAGGGAATTGACTAATGTATGCAGATTCACTACAGAAAGACAGAAAATGTCATTCTAATTCAGCCAGCTCGTTATCTCTATGTAAGTATTGGCATAATATCTATAAGTGAAATCTAATCATACGGCATTCTGAAAATGTCACTTCATTAAGCCGTCAACACACACTCGCTCTTTAAAAGGAATGAGAAGATTTTGCTTGAGTTGATTGCATGTACTCTAACCTAAACACATCTGGATAATGGATTCTTTCGAACTCGCAAGCTGCAGCCAGCAGTGATGGTCACTTAGCAAAACGTTAAGAATATGTAATGTTATTTTATTGCACTGTTTGCTTTAGGATCATGAAAAATAAGCTGTCGTATGCTTGTATGCACTACGTTGCTTTGTAGCATTTTATTATTTACACAGGAACGGCAACACTCCTTACCATTTGTTCGACTGCGCTTGGTTCTGCCTCTCCTCTCTCCAGATGGCACTGTCTCTCTGATCTCTTTCCCGGTGCCACTCTCTTATACCTTATCTACCCACCTCTCTCTGTCTCTGTCTGTCTCTTTCTCTGGAACAGAGGACTAGCAGCAGATGTTGTGGAGTGTGCTGTGGCAGTGGGGTCTGTAGGAGACCAGCTGGGCTCCTAGTGCAGTGGTTGAGCTAATGAAAATGGTTGTGCTAGACGTTTGCTCTAAGCCAGTGGCATATGACAGCTGGAGGACCACTCTCTAGGGAAGGTGTATGTGTGTGTGTGCGCGTGTGTGTGGGGAGTCACACCAGCACCAATAAACCGACTGCGTGCAACCCACCAAATCCTGCACAACAGCCTTCGTCCTTTCATTACAACTATGGCGTATCAGAGGTCCTCTCTGGAGAACAGCAGCATTAATAACATCATCACCTTTTAACATTCACCTCTGATCTCTCTCTCTCTCTCTCTCTCTCTCTCTCTCTCTCTCACACACACACACTACAGTTCATTTTTTTCCGACTTTCAAACCCAAGCCCATCCTCCTCCTCTTCCATCACAAATAACGTTCCATGTGTGTTGCTGACTTATTTAACAGTGTTGGGTTAGCAGGGCTACATATTAATTCATTACCGCTCCCTCAAGAGACAGACGTTACAGAGATGATTCTGGTGAAGAGCTGGAGGAGGGGCACGTTTCAACACAATCACAGTTTCCCCTCATTGCGATGTGTTAACGTCTTGGAATACAAAGTCGCGAGTGAAAATCCAGCCTTCTAAAAGTGGATTACAGGGTGCATCATGGGAGAAAAAATTGTGTGTGATTACCACAGTGCAGTTATTCACCTGCTGTTACAGGTTCATCCAAAGTAAATGCCAATTTAGGAGAGATCTCATGGAACGTCTGATCTGTTTTCTTGGTATTTGTGTTGAGAGCGTCATGCAGCACAGCACCGATCCTGTTTGCAGTCACGCTTTACTGTACACCATGGTCTTATATGTCAGCAAAATACCAAATGGCACTAATGGTGTTGGGGAAATGTATTGGGTCAAAGAAGTGAAAAAAGTAGCAAGAATTCGATTAAAAAGCAAGTGACCGTGCTTTTTAAAAGTCAGGAAACTTATTCAGCTGTGAATGATTAGAGCAAAATGAGAGTGGCGTCTACATTCACTGCACAATTGGTATATCCACCTTATTACCTCCGCCAGCTTCGTTGGAGGAGGTTATTTTTTTGCCTCCATTTGTTTTTGTTTATTTGCCTGTTCCCAACATAACTCGAAAAGTACTGAACAGATTTTGATGAAATTTTGAGGAAAGGTGGGCCATGGGTCAAAGAACAATTGGTTAGATTTTGACGCAAATCTGGATATGTATGTGGATCCAGGATTTTTTTTTATTTTTTACTTTTCCCAATGTAACTCAAAAAGTAGTGAACGGATTTTGATGAATTTTGGTGGACAGCTTTAGTACTACCCTAAGTTCAAGTGATTTGATTTTAATATTATGTGGCTTGGTGGAGGCACGCAATCTACCAAGTGCCCTTTGAGTTTTCAAGTGCAGAAGCAACAGTCCACCAAAATATTCAGGACATAAATCTAGAAAGGCTCGGAATATTTTTATTCTATTCACATTCACTGGATATGAGCAATCATGTGCTCCAATTGGCTACTCTACTACTAGAATATCAGCTCATATACTGTGAGTAGAGAAAAACAAAATGGCGGCTTTGTTATCAAGTATTTAAAAGAAACAGAAATAGCTAAAAGAATATAGTCCCCCCCCCCATAGCTCCTGTTCCACACTCCAGCCCAGTCGGTGGCAGTAATGCACATTTAAGTTGGTTTGCCACCTGCCAAAAAAAAAAAAAAACCCTAAAGAAGAAGAAGAACAACAAACAATTACTGAACCAACTGAGGACAAAATAAAAACTCTACTTGAAAACAAAACCCTAAAAAAATACACAAAAGCAACAAAATATGGAATTAAAGTATTTGATGGTAAGAACATATCTTTTTTTCAAGTATTATTTCAAGAATTATTATTATAGCATTTTTATCCCCCACTGGCCGAAAGGCCCGAAGGGGGATTATGTCGTGGCGATGTCCGTCTGTCCCGAGAAGGGTGTTCATCTTCTGAAATCAATTCCTCTCACAATTTTTGGAGGAATTTCGCGAAACTTGACAAGAGGCATTGTTATATGTCGGTACTACGCATATTGTAATTTCATTAAATTGGGTCACATTTTACGAGAGTTACAGACCTTGATTAACAAAATTATACTTTGACAATTTCATGAGAGTGTGTTTTCCTTCTGAAATCACCTCCTCTCACGATTTTTGGAGGAATTTCACCAAACTTGACAAAAGGCATTGTTATATGTCAGTAGTATGCATATTGTTATTTTGTTCAATTCGGTCGCATTTTACCAGAGTTGTGTCCCTTGATTAACAACCTTATACTTTCACAATTTCATGAAGGTGTGCTTGCGTTCTGACATCAACTCCTCTCACAATTTTTGGACGAATTTCTCGAAGTGTGGCAAAAGGCCTTGTTATATGACGGTAATACGCATATTGCAATTTAATTTCGTTTGTGAAAATTTTACCAGAGTTTTGACCCTTGATTAAATAACTTGTACTTTGACATTTTCATGAGGGTGTACGTTCTTCTGAAATCAACTCCTCTCACAATCTTTGGAGGAATTTCACCAAACTTGACAGTATTCTTTGTGATATGTCGGTAATATGCATATTGCAATTTCGTTCAATTCAGTTGCATTTTACCAGAGTTATGGCATAGTTGCCAGCGGGGGATAGTGTGCTCTCAGAGCACTCTTGTTCACAAATTACTACTGTCATTTCGCCGGTTTATTTGCATTCTAAGTGGAAATTATTTTGTCGGATGTTTTGTATAAAGTTTTTATTTATTGAATATGAAAAAAATTAAATAAAAGTGCTCTATTTCTCAAAATCCAGTGAATGTGGATAGAATAAAACAGTTATTCCACTCAAACTCGTAATACATGGCTTATAGCCAACTCTGCACTATGCACCTCGTCGGCTATCAGTTCATGTATGACTCAGTTTCCTGGATAACTGTTAAATATCTCTATCTGAATTCCGATTTAAACGTGAAGTGGGCATTTAAACAGGATGAACTTAAACAGGATAGTTTGTTTTCTTTTTTGAAATTAAATACCATCCTACTACTATTTATAAATGTCAGCACTGTCAGCTGGTTTGTGAATTTTGGCTCTGACAGTTCCTCAACCTCAGCTAAATCACTCAAGTTCATAATTAGTCTCAACTGTTAGATGTGCGCAGATTTAAAAAAAAAAATTAGTCCCTGCTTACAACCCCAGTGTAATAAATTTTCCCAAAATATAAACAACTAGTCGTCTTACAGTATCTAAACTAAGGATGGGCATTTCAAGCAGAAATATGATTTGGTATTCACTGGTATTAACTATTTGACCATTCTTTGAAGATCCCCCACATCGCTCACACACACACACACACACACACACACACACACACACACACACACACACACACACACACACACACACATTTTGGACAGCTGTAGTAGTCTTTGGCTTTGCATGATTCTCCTGTTTGTGCAGTATCATCTAATCTCACAGTATCCCACATGTTTTATCGGCACCTGGTAGTAATGTCTTCTTCTTCTTCTTCTTCTTCTTCTTTTGTTGTTGTTTAATGATGGTTGGCAAACAGCTTTTAGGTGCATTTCCAGCAATAGAATTGCACTACTTTCTCCCAGGCCCTGGTAAAAACAACGCTAAATATGTTTTTAAAGACAAGATTATAGTTGCATAAACGATTTGAAATTTTTTTAAGCATTTAATGGCTATCCGAAAATTTGAAAATCATTACCCATCTCTAATGCAAACCTGTGTGACCAGGCAGTTACAAATGATGAAAGAAAATCTGCAGGCTTCATATCTGACTGCTTGCTGATGTCCACATCAAAGTTACAGTGGTGAGTCAGTTGTACCTAATTAGCAGTTGGCTGGAATAGACTATCTACAGTAGTGCTTGAAAGTTTGAGAACCCTTTAGAATTTTCTATATTTCTGCATAAATATGACCTAAAACATCATCAGATTTTCACGCAAGTCCTAAAAGTAGATAAAGAGAACCCAGTTAAACAAATGAGACAAAAATATTATACTTGATCATTTATTTATTGAGGAAAATGATCCAATATAACATATCTGTGAGTGGCAAAAGTATGTGAACCTTTGCTTTCAGTATCTGGTGTGACCCCCTTGTGCAGCAATAACTGCAGCTACATAAAAGCTTCTGGTAACTGTTGATCAGTCCTGAACACTGACTTGGAGGAATTTTAGCCCATTCCTCCGTACAGAACAGCTTCAACTCTGGGATGTTGGTGGGTTTCCTCACATGAACTTCTCGCTTCAGGTCCTTCCACAACATTTCGATTGGATTAAGGTCAGGACTTTGACTTGACCATTACAAAACATTCACTTTATTCTTCTTTAACCATTCTTTGGTAGAACGACTTGTGTGCTTAGGGTCGTTGTCTTGCTGCATGACCCACCTTCTCTTGAGATTCGGTTCATGGACAGATGTCCTGACATTTTCCTTTAGAATTTGCTGGTATAATTCAGAATTCATTGTTCCATCAATGATGGCAAGCCGTTCTGGCCCAGATGCAGTAACACAGGCTCACACCATGATACTACCACCACCATGTTTCACAGATGGGATAAGGTTCTTATGCTGGAATGCAATGTTTTCCTTTCTCCAAACATAACCCATTTAAACCAAAAATTTCTATTTTGGTCTCATCCATCCACAAAACATTTTTCCAATAGCTTTCTGGTTTATCCACGTGATCTTTAGCAAACTGCAGATGAGCAGCAATGTTCTTCTGGGAGAGCAGTGGCTTTCTCCTTGCAACCCTGCTATGTACACCATTGTTGTTCAGTGTTCTCCTGATGGTGGACTCATGAACATTAACATTAGCCAATGTGAGAGAGGCCTTCAGTTGCTTAGAAGTTACCCTGGGGTCCTTTGTGACCTCGCCGACTATTACACGCCTTGCTCTTGGAGTGATCTTTGTTGGTCGACCACTCCTGGGGAGGGCAACAATGGTCTTGAATTTCCTCCATTTGTACACAATGTGTGACTGTGGATTGGTGGAGTCCAAACTCTTTAGAGATGGTTTTGTAACCTTTTCCAGCCTGATGAGCATCAACAACGCTTTTTCTGAGGTCCTCAGAAATCTCCTTTGTTTGTGCCATGATACACTTCCACAAACGTGTTGTGAAGCTCAGACTTTGATAGATCCCTGTTCTTTAAATAAAACGGTGCCCACTCACACCTGATTGTCATCCCATTGATTGAAAACATCTGACTCTAATTTCACCTTCAAATTAACTACTAATCCTAGAGGTTCACATACTTTTGCCACTCACAGATATGTAATATTGGATCATTTTCCTCAATAAATAAATGACCAAGTATAACATTTTTGTCTCATTTGTTTAACTGGCTTCTTTTTATCTACTTTTAGGACTTGTGTGAAAATCTGATGATATTTTAGGTCCTATTTATGCAGAAATATAGAAAATTCTCAAGGGTTCACAAACTTTCAAGCGCCACTGTAAAACCTTCCACTTGTGCATTTTTTGTTGGGTCCCACAGGATCCCAACCCACTTGCACATCTCTCGTCTCAGTCAGATGCCCTGTGAACCTTTCTGGCAAAAAAAAAAAAGAAAAAAGAAATAGTGCACCTCCTATTTATATTGGTATTTGTATCTGTTTAGAACACATTATCTTTTTATTCCAAATAATGTTTTCATATACGGTCATATTTATAAAGATATAATTCCTTTTTATATGAGACTTTGATGAAATTCTTTAGCTCTCTGTTCTAGCAGTAGCAACAATGATCAGGATAGCAACAACAAGAGTGTCAGGATTACATTTCCTAATATTGATGGATTTAAGAGAACTTTAAAAAAACCTAATTTTAATTTTATAAGACCCCATTTCCTATTTTTTAATCTCTTAAAGCTAGACGGCCTTTCGATTTCATAAAATCGGTGAAATTTAGTTCCCTCTGCAATGTGGTCATTGTGATATATGTTTAGTTCTGTAATATCTAAAAAAAAAAAAACAGGCCAAATTTATTTAATTTGAGGGGATTCCCTAGCAAATAATGTGCATGAAATCGCTTGCTTCGTGCAGTCAAGCAGACAGAGGAAGTCCGTGTGTAGATGTGCGGGTTTACCTCCTTCTTTTGGGTTTTACAGCAGTTGGCATCCACAGTGTTGCATTACTGCCATCTACAGGTTTACCTTGACTGTGCACTGATAGTTACATCATTCTGTCACTAAACGAACAGCTGATCACACCGAAGTGCTCGCTGACCGCCAATGCATTTCCTTTCCTTCGCAACATAGCGTCTTTTCTTGCTTTCCATTACTGTATTGAGTCACGTTTCATTCGCACACTCATGTCCTCCATTTTTCTCTCCCGTTTCAAATTTGTATCCCACAATGCCTTGCACGAACGGGGAAAGCCCACCATGTGATGCATGATGTAGTATCTTGAATTGGGCCAAGGTGAAGCAGGAAAAAATAGCAGAGAATTTAGGGCCATGTGGCCCTAAATTCATTAATTGTTCTATTTTAAAAAACCTAATAAAATTGGAAGTCTGTGATTGGGATTCAGTAGCTTTTGGTCCACGAAACAAAAATAATTGGGAGTCAGGAAAAAATTCTGTTTATGACCTAAACTTGAAAAATCTGAAAGGCAGTCTACCTTTAATGTAATTACTATTTCAAAACTTTTATTTTCCTAATATATTGTGGCTCAATGACCATATTTGAAAAAGGGTCTAAATAAATACAGCACTGTGCAAAAGTCTTAGGTCCCCTATGTTTTCCATGCAAACTTTGTTATAGATTTCTGTTTTATGACTTCTACATTATCAAGTCAGTACAAAAACATTTTAGAATCCAAATGTTCATATCATCTAATTATCTCTAGCCACTTTATCCTGTTCTACAGGGTCGCAGGCAAGCTGGAGTTGACTACGGGCAAAAGGCAGGGTACACCCTGGACAAGTCGCCAGGTCATCACAGGGCTGACACATAGACACAGACAACCATTCACACTCGCACCTACGGTCAATTTAGAGTCACCAGTTAACCTAACCTGCATGTCTTTGGACTGTGGGGGAAACCGGAGCACCCGGAGGAAACCCACGCGGACAACATGCAAACTCCGCATTGAAAGGCTCTCACCGGCTACGGGGCTCGAACCCGGACCTTCTTGCTGTGAGGCGACAGCGCTAACCACTACACCACCGTGCCGCCAATCCAAACGTTCATTTTAGAAAATTAAATGTTACAGAAATAAAAAGTGTGTATCTGAGCAGCATTTTACATAAGAGATGACTTTTCAGATTAAAAAAGAAAACATAATGAAGGCTACTGGGTTTTGGTGCAAAATGAAGAAGCGAGTGTGACAGTCAAAGTGTCCAGAAGAACTGTGGCTGGTTCTGTAAGATGCTCAGTAAAACCTACAGCTCATTTCCTTATCAAACTGCACTCATTGTACCTGACACAACTACAGGTACAATGAGTGCAGAGGGCAAAGGGTCGTCTCACACCAAATACTGACTTTGTTTCATTTATTATGGCTTACTGCTGTTTATAGTATTTTTTTTTAATGTTGAAACATTTAATTTAATTATTTTTAAGCCATTTTTGGTCGACAGCATTTCTTTAAATGTGCCGAAGACTTTTGCACAGTGCTGTACATCAATCCATGGTACTGCATTCTCATCTGAAATATAAAAATGAACAAATTATGTATCATCAAAGTGATTACATAATAAGCACTCTGTTTTTAAGTAACAGCTTAAGTAAGGCATGTGTGAATTTGGTGTGTTGCCTTCCTTACTACCCTGTACCCTTCTCTATACAGAACAGTCTAGAGAGTGAATAATGAGGAAGTGAGGGTATGCTTTCAGAAAGAAATAATAATAAGGCTGTGTGTAAGCGGGTAAAGGTAGAGGTAGGAGCGCAGGTGGAGTTCACCAAGAGGACGCTCGGTTTCAGATTTTTTTTTCCGTGTGCTTTCTTTCTTTTACCCTTCTTTCTTTTTCAGTCTCATCTTTTGATCTTACACACTTCAGTGAGCTAAGGCAGGCTTGTACGTGGCCTCCTAGAGAGCAGATACGAGAAGGTCATTCACACACTGCAGACAGATGAGAGCAAGAAAGAGAGAAGCAGAGAGAAATTGAGAAAGCAGAGGACATTAACATAAATCTGTAGGTTGTATACCAGTAAAATATTAGGATTGATGTTTAGATATAATTTTATTCTGACATTGTAAAGTGCAGAGACACTGTAGTACAGAGATATGACAATATGTTCATTTTGAAGTGCTTTTCTGCTCATCACGGATGTAAAGAGCGGTTATTTGAGTTACCCTTATTGGTTATTTGAGTAGTTAAATATAATATAATTGTACTTCAAGACATTGTCATGATATATAATACGTTTAACAATTATTTACCAAAGGCAAAGTGAATACTGGTGAATAATGACTACGACAAAGTCAATTATGGCTTACTTATGAGCCTGAGGTGGATAATTGTTTGAGTATAAATACACAGATGATAATTTTTAAAAAATGATATGAAAAAATTATTTATTTCAAACTTCAAAAGCAGCATGCAAATGTAATAAAGGTGCAGCGCAGACTTGTGTCACTTATCTACACCAACTCACAGAAAATACTTTGTTTTGAAACCAGTGAAATAAAATCACAATTCCACCTTCCCTTTGAATAGTTTTAGACCAAACTTCGTAGCATCTTTAGTGCTTTTAGGAACAGCATTTTCTTTCATAATTAGTAATTCTTCCTCACTTACGGTGACAAAGTAATTGGCCGCCATTTTGCCGAGGCACTCGAGGTGATTATTGAGAAATAGTCCGAATTTCTCAACTAATCAGCGTGCAAGTTTCTATAATCACCTCTGTATTTATGCTAAATCACAATACCAACTTAATTTCTGAGGCTTCTCGCAAAGCACAAGCAGAACAGTAGCACCAGTCAGATAAGTGTATGAAAACCTAAGTCTGCCTGTCATGCATGTTTATTGTGATTTAGATGCAATTTGATGATTTTCTGCCTAAAGTTGTAAAATGTAGAATGTCGTCATACACAGCAAATCAATTTAGCATCTACAACCCCGATTCCAAAAAAGTTGGGACAAAGAACAAATTGTAAATAAAAACGGAATGCAATAATTTACAAATCTCAAAAACTGATATTGTATTCACAATAGAACATAGACAACATATCAAATGTTGAAAGTGAGACATTTTGAAATTTCATGCCAAATATTGGCTCATTTGAAATTTCATGACAGCAACACATCTCAAAAAAGTTGGGACAGGGGCAATAGGAGGCTGGAAAAGTTAAAGGTACAAAAAGGAACAGCTGGAGGACCAAATTGCAACTCATTAGGTCAATTGGCAATAGGTCATGACTGGGTATAAAAAGAGCATCTTGGAGTGGCAGCGGCTCTCAGAAGTAAAGATGGGAAGAGGATCACCAATCCCCCTAATTCTGCGCCCAGGGGCGCCGCCAGAAATTTGGGGCCCCATGAAAGATTAGAATTTTGGGCCCCCCAACTTTGCCCACCCTCGTCACAATTGCAAGGAAACATCTTATTATGAATTTATTTCAAAGTGACACGGAGTGACATTTCAATTTGATCAATTATGTACGTATTTCTTCATATGTTGTAACCTCTATCCCTCTTTTATGTGTGCTGCGCTTTCTCCAGCTCCTCAATTTGAAACCAATGGTTTAGAACGTGTGAACATTCCACACACGTAACCATGTCAAACACTTGACTGGTGTCCGTTATTAGCAACACTTTAATCTAGCAAACTGTATATGGCGCTCGCTCATTAAAAACTTCAATCCTAAAGCATTTATGGGTTGTATTGCTGCTTACCTCCTTCTCCAAAGGGGGGTTCAGTGGTTTGGTAGGGCGGAGGTCCCCCTGAGGCTGAATCTGTGCATATTTAGGGCACCCCATTAGTTATGAAACTGGTTATTAGCACTAGTTATTAGCACCAGCATAACGTAATATTTCATCTTGTTTATCACACAAGTCAGTTCAGTTATTAAAATGGAAAAAATGTCACTGTACAAACTGTAAAAGTGTTCTCTTGATAGGCTAATCCAACCACGTTCATACTGTTCATTTACCATTCGCTAATATTTTGAACACACATGTGAGTGATAGCTACCTTTCTTTGGGAAAAACTGAGTGACCAGTTGCCTGCCTATCCGGTCCCTCTCAGCTTTCAGCTGCCTTTCTTTACGTTTTTGACAGCCACTCTTCATATTTAGCGATCATAGACTGTACGCACTCCACTACTGGCTAGCTGGCTGCATTGCATTGATCAGCGCACAGATTTAACGCATCGCGCGTCTACCAGAACTGGACCGTACCATTTCGCAAAAGGGGGAGGGTTAAATGACAATATGTTGAAGAACTCAAGAAATAGACAACCTTGTTCAATTAGCTCATTTTACCAGATGGAATATTGCATTGTTGTTATTTCAAAAGTCTTATTAAAATCATTAAAAGCATATTATCAGCCCCTTAAAGGGCCCCATGGCAGTGCTGGGCCCCTAGAATTGTTCTAACCTTTCCCCCCCTGGCGGCGCCCATGTCTGCACCGACAAATAGTGGAGCAATATCAGAAAGGAGTTCGACAGTGTAAAATTGCAAAGAGTTTGAACATATCATCATCTACAGTGCATAATATCATCAAAAGATTCAGAGAATCTGGAAGAATCTCTGTGCGTAAGGGTCAAGGCCGGAAAACCATACTGGGTGCCCGTGATCTTCGGGCCCTTAGACAGCACTGCACATACAGGCATGCTTCTGTATTGGAAATCACAAAATGGGCTCAGGAATATTTCCAGAGAACATTATCTGTGAACACAATTCACCGTGCCATCCGCCGTTGCCAGCTAAAACTCTATAGTTCAAAGAAGAAGCCGTATCTAAACATGATCCAGAAGCGCAGATGTCTTCTCTGGGCCAAGGCTCGTTGAAAATGGACTGTGGCAAAGTGGAAAACTGTTCTGTGGTCAGATGAATCAAAATTTGAAGTTCTTTATGGAAATCAGGGACGCCGTGTCATTCGGACTAAAGAGGAGAAGGACGACCCAAGTTGTTATCAGCGCTCAGTTCAGAAGCCTGCATCTCTGATGGTATGGGGTTGCATTAGTGCGTGTGGCATGGGCAGCTTACACATCTGGAAAGACACCATCAATGCTGAAAGGTACTGTATATCCAGGTTCTAGAGCAACATATGCTCCCATCCAGACGACGTCTCTTTCAGGGAAGACCTTGCATTTTCCAACATGACAATGCCAAACCACATACTGCATCAATTACAGCATCATGGCTGCGTAGAAGAAGGGTCCGGGTACTGAACTGGCCAGCCTGCAGTCCAGATCTTTCACCCATAGAAAACATTTGGCGCATCATAAAACGGAAGATACGACAAAAAAGACCGAAGACAGTTGAGCAACTAGAATCCTACATTAGACAAGAATGGGTTAACATTCCTATCCCTAAACTTGAGCAACTTGTCTCCTCAGTCCCCAGACGTTTACAGACTGTTGTAAAGAGAAAAGGGGATGTCTCACAGTGGTAAACATGGCCTTGTCCCAACTTTTTTGAGATGTGTTGTTGTCATGAAATTTAAAATCACCTAATTTTTCTCTTTAAATAATACATTTTCTCAGTTTAAACATTTGATATGTCATCTATGTTCTATTCTGAATAAAATATGGAATTTTGAAACTTCCACATCATTGCATTCCGTTTTTATTTACAATTTGTACTTTGTCCCAACTTTTTTGGACTCGGGGTTGTACAGTGGTGCTTGAAAGTTTGTGAACACTTTAGAATTTTCTATATTTCTGCATAAATATGACCTAAAACATCATCAGATTTTCACACAAGTCCTAAAAGTAGATAAAGAGAACCCAGTGAAACAAATGAGACAAAAATATTATATTTGGTCATTTATTTATTGAGGAAAATTACCCAATATTGCATATCTATGAGTGGCAAAAGTATGTGAACCTCTAGGATTAGCAGTTAATTTGAAGGTGAAATTAGAGTCAGGTGTTTTCAATCAATGGGATGATAATCAGGTGTGAGTGGGCACCCTGTTTTATTTAAAGAAAAGGGATCTATCAAAGTCTGATCTTCACAACACATGTTTGTGGAAGTGTATCATGGCACGAACAAAGGAGATTTCTGAGGACCTCAGAAAAAGCGTTGTTGATGCTCATCAGGCTGGAAAAGGTTACAAAACCATCTCTAAAGAGTTTGGATTCCACCAATCCACAGTGAGACAGATTGTGTACAAATGGAGGAAATTCAAGACCATTGTTACCCTCCCCAGGAGTGGTCGACCAACTAAGATCACTCCAAGAGCAAGGCATGTAATAGTTGGTGAGGTCACAAAGGACCCCAGGGTAACTTCTAAGCAACTGAAGGCCTCTCTCACATTGGCTAATGTTAATGTTCATGGGTCCACCATCAGGAGAACACTGAACAACAATGGTGTGCATGGCAGGGTTGCAAGGAGAAAGTCACTGCTCTCCAAAAAGAACGTTGCTGCTCGTCTGCAGTTTGCTAAAGATAATGTGGACAAGCCAGAAAGCTATTGGAAAAATGTTTTGTGGACGGATCAGACCAAAATAGAACTTTTTGGTTGAAATGAGAAGGGTTATGTTTGGAGAAAGGAAAACACTGCATTCCAGCATAAGAACCTTATCCCATCTGTGAAACATGGTGGTGGTAGTATCATGGTTTGGGCCTGTTTTGCTGCATCTGGGCCAGGACGGCTTGCCATCATTGATGGAACAATGAATTCTGAATTATACCAGCGAATTCTAAAGGAAAATGTCAGGACATCTGTCCATGACCTGAATCTCAAGAGAAGGTGGGTCATGCAGCAAGACAATGACCCTAAGCTCACAAGTCGTTCTACCAAAGAATGGTTAAAGAAGAATAAAGTGAATGTTTTGGAATGGCCAAGTCAAAGTCCTGACCTTAATCCAATCGAAATGTTGTGGAAGGACCTGAAGCGAGCAGTTCATGTGAGGAAACCCACGAACATCCCAGAGTTGAAGCTGTTCTGTACGGAGGAATGGGCTAAAATTCCTCCAAGCCAGTGTGCAGGACTGATCAACAGTTACCGGAAACATTTAGTTGCAGTTATTGCTGCACAAGGGGGTCACACCAGATACTGAAAGCAAAGGTTCACATACTTTTGCCACTCACAGATGTGTAATATTGGATCATTTTCCTCAATAAATAAATGACCATGTATAATATTTTTGTCTCATTTGTTGAACTGGGTTCTCTTTATCTACTTTTAGGACTTGTGTGAAAATCTGTTGTTGTTTTACGTCATATTTATGTAGAAATATAGAGAATTCTAAAGGGTTCACAAACTTTCAAGCACCACTCTACAGTATGTTTTTGCGAAACCTGAAATTCAGTTGTGGAGAAAGGATTACTATACAGGTATTATATTTGTGGAAGTTTCTTTCTGCCACTTGAAGACAAAATTATACAATTCTCTAGGTTTTAATTAACAGGATATTTAACACTTATTCCATGAAATTGAGTCATACATGAGCTGATAGCCAAAGAGGTGTGTTGCGCCGATTTGGCTATAAGCCATGTATGATGAGATTGAGTGGAATAACTGTTTTATCCTGTCCACATTCACTGGATTTTGAAAAATGAAGCATTTTTATTTTTAGCAAATTTAATAAATAAAAACTTTCTACAAAATGTCAGACAAAATCATTTTCGCTTCTGCGGACTTTTTAAAAACCCATTGATGGCTGCATGAATTGAAACTGGCGTTTTTTTCTTTTTCTTTTTTGTTTTTGTTTGTAGAAAGTGCCATCTTGCTGTCATGCCAAGGTATAGAATAGCTTTCAACATTTATTTAATTCTTCCTTTTTTCACATTTCAGCTATGTAATTTTCAACCTTCTTTGAGCTTTTGAACCAGTCTAAAAAAATTTCAACTAATTTTAATGCCTAAAGATGAAGAATGGGGCGGCACGGTGGTGTAGTGGTTAGCGCTGTCACCTCACAGCAAGAAGGTCCTGGGTTCGAGCCCCGGGGCCGGCGAGGGCCTTTCTGTGCGGAGTTTGCATGTTCTCCCCGTGTCCGCGTGGGTTTCCTCCGGGTGCTCCGGTTTCCCCCACAGTCCAAAGACATGCAGGTTAGGTTAACTGGTGACTCTAAATTGACCGTAGGTGTGAATGTGAGTGTGAATGGTTGTCTGTGTCTATGTGTCAGCCCTGTGATGACCTGGCGACTTGTCCAGGGTCTACCCCGCCTTTCGCCCATAGTCAGCTGGGATAGGCTCCAGCTTGCCTGCGACCCTGTAGAACAGGATAAAGCGGCTAGATATAATGAGATGAGATGAGATGAGAAGATGAAGAATGTAAACAAACTGGTGAAATGACAGTAGCAATTTGTGAAAAATGCTATAATAACAATTATTGAAAAATAAAAAAGGTACGTTTTTACCATCAAACACTTTAAATCCATATTTTGTTGCTTTTTTTTGTATTTATGGGGGGTTTTGTTTTCAGGTTGAGTTTTTATTTCGTCCTTGGTTGGTTCAGAAAAACGCGCCGTCATTTTGTTTTTCTCTATTCACGGTATATGAGCTGATAGCCTCGTAGTAGAGTAGCCAATCAGAGTGCATGATTGCTCATATCCAGTGAATGTGGATATAATAATCAAGATTATTTCCCAGTTTCTCAAAATGATAAAATAATTTCTTAAAATCGTGGTTTTGGGTTCATAGTGGATATTCACAGTACATTTGGGCATCCAAAGCCAACAGCATTTACACAGAGCTTAAAATTATGACTTTTTATTTACACTTACCGCATAAAGAAATCATACTCTATTTTATTTTGTGTTCAGATTGTATTTTGAATTTGCATCATTTAATTGGCATTACAGTATATACAACCCTGATTCCAAAAAAGTTGGGACAACGTACAAATTGTAAATAAAAACAGAATGCAATGATGTGGAAGTTTCAAAATTCCATATTTTATTCAGAATAGAACATAGATGACATATCAAATGTTTAAACTGAGAAAATGTATCATTTAAAGAGAAAAATTAGGTGATTTTAAATTTCATGACAACAACACATCTCAAAAAAGTTGGGACAAGGCCATGTTTACCACTGTGAGACATCCCCTTTTCTCTTTACAACAGTCTGTAAACGTCTGGGGACTGAGGAGACAAGTTGCTCAAGTTTAGGGATAGGAATGTTAACCCATTCTTGTCTAATGTAGGATTCTAGTTGCTCAACTGTCTTAGGTCTTTTTTGTCGTATCTTCCGTTTTATGATGCGCCAAATGTTTTCTATGGGTGAAAGATCTGGACTGCAGGCTGGCCAGTTCAGTACCCGGACCCTTCTTCTACGCAGCCATGATGCTGTAATTGATGCAGTATGTGGTTTGGCATTGTCATGTTGGAAAATGCAAGGTCTTCCCTGAAAGAGATGTCGTCTGGATGGGAGCATATGTTGGTCTAGAACCTGGCTATACCTTTCAGCATTGATGGTGTCTTTCCAGATGTGTAAGCTGTCCATGCCACACGCGCTAATGCAACCCCATACCATCAGATATGCAGGCTTCTGAACTGAGCGCTGATTACAACTTGGGTCATCCTTCTCCTCTTTAGTCCGAATGACACGGTGTCCCTGATTTCCATAAAGAACTTCAAATTTTGATTCGTCTGACCACAGAACAGTTTTCCACTTTGCCACAGTCCATTTTAAATGAGCCTTGGCCCAGAGAAGACGTCTGCGCTTCTGGATCATGTTTAGGTACGGCTTCTTCTTTGAACTATAGAGTTTTAGCTGGCAATGGCAGATGGCACGGTGAATTGTGTTCACAGATAACGTTCTCTGGAAATATTCCTGAGCCCATTTTGTGATTTCCAATACAGAAGCATGCCTGTATGTGATGCAGTGCCGTCTAAGGGCCCGAAGATCACGGGCACCCAGTATGGTTTTCCGGCCTTGACCCTTACGCACAGAGATTCTTCCAGATTCTCTGAATCTTTTGATGATATTATGCACTGTAGATGATGATATGTTCAAACTCTTTGCAATTTTACACTGTCGAACTCCTTTCTGATATTGCTCCACTATTTGTCGGAATTAGGGGGATTGGTGATCCTCTTCCCATCTTTACTTCTGAGAGCTGCTGCCACTCCAAGATGCTCTTTTTATACCCAGTCATGTTAATGACCTATTGCCAATTGACCTAATGAGTTGCAGTTTGGTCCTCCAGCTGTTCCTTTTTTGTACCTTTAACTTTTCCAGCCTCTTATTGCCCCTGTCCCAACTTTTTTGAGATGTGTTGCTGTCATGAAATTTCAAATGAACCAGTATTTGGCATGAAATTTCAAAATGTCTCACTTTCGACATTTGATATGTTGCCTATGTTCTATTGTGAATACAATATCAGTTTTTGAGATTTGTAAATTATTGCATTCTGTTTTTATTTACAATTTGTACTTTGTCCCAACTTTTTTGGAATCGGGGTTGTAGAATGTACAATTGTGCCCATGTATCAAGTTTTATTTTCCTTCTGGGAGTCTGTTAGAGCTCTGTATTTGGTGTAGCTATGAACAACGTATAACACAAACTTATCTTTCTTTTCCTCTCCCTTCTTTGCATGTGATATTCTTTGTAAATCACTCACAACACTGCCACTATTTGCATTCTCAATTTGTCACACAATGCAGCATTAGCATCAAAACAGTGTGTGTGATGTCTGAAATACGACCCTAATTCATATTCCCGACAAACCCGTAAGTGTATAATGGATATTCTGTAGTGATTACAGTACATTATTTGAACACTAACCTTCTACAGTGCATTGTGGGATTTCATGAGCATGCTTTACGCTTTAGGACATGACTACAAAATAGTGCACCATGTCTTGATTAGGATGCAGAACAGTATCATAGTGCAGTTTATAGGGAATGAGTGATAGAGTGCCATTTGGGACACATGGTATGAGTAAATTACAGCGCCTATGATACAAAAAGAAAAAATACAAGTATGCTTATATTCGTGGCCATGTTTTACTAATCTGTGCCCTTGTTTTAATAATTCGTGCCCTGGTTTTAATAAATCATGACCATGTTTTAATAATTTGTTCTGAATAGCATAGCCTGCTCTTTATGCATCACTCTTATTTCTGCAACATCTGCATCTGATGGTATGGACAGAGAGATGGTATGGACAAACTGAGTTTTATTATAAAGTAGGAATGACCTACAAAACCTGTACGGAGCCTGCAATTAAACTAAAATGACGGAACAAGTAAAACGTGGCCATGAATCATGAATAGGGTGCTGTAGTCATTAATAGTTTAGAATGAAAAATACTAATTAAAAAGAGGAAGAAGGAACAATCCATAATTTGTTGAACCCCCCAACAAACAGAAAAACATAGTCTGAGATCCACATAGCCGCTTGTTACTATGGAACATTGATTGATTCTTGTTTTCCAGAAGCTGTATAATTGGACTAAATCTCTTCAAGTGAAACAGGCAGTTGGACAGCATCCTAGAAATTCCGATGATACCTGAAAAAAAACGTATTGTGGTATAATTTCCTGTGTGAATGACAGCATATCAGCTCTCTCAGTCCCATCTGCATCAGTTGCATCACATGTTATGTAAGATACAAGATGGTCTTAGCACTGTTCTGCCTTTTAGAAATGGAGTTTTTATTTATGCAGCTCTATCTGCAGCAGTGGCGAACCGTTACTATTCGAGCTGGGACTTGAGCTCAGCCAAAACTTAGCCAGACACCAAAAAAAGCAACAGGGCAAAGGATTTTGCAAGGGATTAGCGGCAGGCTGCCAGGTCGCTCCGTTGTGTGTAGTTGTTGATGTTGATTTTAAAAGTAACTAAGTAAATTACACAGATAAATAATAATAATAATAATAATAATAATAATAATAATTAGTTTAATTTATATAGCGCCTTTCTCACACCCAAGGTCACTTTACAGTTAGGAGAAGAAAAACAAAGGAGTCCACCAAAAAAGGATCAGGATGCAATTCCAATGGCGTAGCTGCCCACAGTCCCACCAAAAGGCACATGAAGATAAATCCCACACCGCCTGCACAGCCGCTGGGACGCCGCCGGGAAACATCGCTCGGAACGCTGCGCCATGGATCCACACAGCGAGCACAGAAGCACCGCCACACAGAGCGCTGGTATGTCCCAAACCACCTGCACAGCCACCACGACGCCACCGAGCAACATCACTTGGAACACCGCACCAAGCACAGAAGCATCACCACACAGAGCGCTGGACAACCCTGATGTTAAAAGAGCAATGAGCTCAGTGCAGTCCATAGCGAGGAGCACACACATCACCCACGGCGGACCAAGGCCTGAAGGAAACCGACGCCCAAAACTGGGGACGGAGCTACATCACAACTGGTGGACAAAACATTCAAACAAAAAAAGCAAACATCAAACTATACAAACACAAAAAGAAAAACAACGGGAGTGAAAAAAAGAAAAAGCTCCATTGAGAAGCGGCAGCCAAAACATGCACAGCATACTCTCAACCAGAAAACCTTAATTAATTTCTTTTTAAAGAAATTAATACTTAAGTATGAGTGAAAAATACTGTAGTGAGCATGTATGGAAGAAGACTCATCTCATCTCATCTCATCTCATTATCTCTAGCCGCTTTATCCTGTTCTACAGGGTCGCAGGCAAGCTGGAGCCTATCCCAGCTGACTGCGGGCGAAAGGCGGGGTACACCCTGGACAAGTTGCCAGGTCGGAAGAAGACTCTGGAGACAGAAATCTTAGTTTTTTAGTCATTAGCCTGTGCTACTTGCTCTTGATAGCACTGGCTTGACTGCTTTATTAGCATTCGCTAACACTACTGATGAACGCTACACTGGCTGGAAGGTGACTTCACTGCCGCGCTAAAGGCCTCAATTTGTGGTCAAACTAGCGTAGGCCTTTGAGAAGGCCTAGGGCGATACATTTTTGGTCCCTCCCACTATAAATCAAAATCTGATTGGTTAATTCAAGAGACAACAAACAAAAAATTCTCATTGGATAACTCAATTTTAATGTTTTCAGGACAGTAATCTTTTCGTTTCTGAAGCAAATTTGATAGAAAATGAGGCCGAATTAGAAGAGAATAATTATAATGAAATTATGAAAGAAATTAAATATAACATTTGAAATGCTGATAGGTTTGGGCCCTCTCTGAAGGCCTAGAAGGCCCTGACGGTTCCCCTCTGGTCTGCAGTATATTTAAATCTACATCTGTATCTATAGCTATGTCTATATCTGGACTTTACATTCTGTAAATGTATTTATCTGCACTGAAGATTCAGTAAAAGATTCAGTATTCACTCAGCCATGCTCTACAACATAAGAGAACATGAACACACCCAGTAGGGCTTTGTAGATTTATGCTTTTTTTACATCGACACAAGATGCTCTCAAAGCTTTATCCAGATTATCTGATATTGAAGGAAAAAATGATGACAATGTGGGATGCTGGTGTTGTTGTTCTTTGCTTGTCTGTCTGTGCTTGTCTGAGTGTGTGGGTGTGTTTATCCACTCTTGTGTTTGGACTTTCATCATTCTGCAGCAGGCTTGGATTTATTTTTTATTTTTTTTCCTGGACATTGGGTTTATCCATGCAATATTGAGTCACTTGACTGGCACAGAAGCTTAACTGAATATTCCTGAAACGCTTTCTTATCACACACTACGGCTTCAGTGAATGCTTGCTGTCAACAGCCTTTGATAAAATATTGCACTCTCACTTTGAATGATGATTTTGCACTGCAGCTGTCTGTCTTGTACCACAGAATTCTTTACCTACAAAAAAGGCCACGCTTTATCCCCCCCCCAATAATGCCTGTTGTACTGAATAATATACACAACACAAAATGAATGATATAAAAAGTTTCAAAGTATCAAAATAACCGCTTTCTTGAGAAATAAAGAGTAAAACTACCAATTACAAATTAAAATGAAATGATAATTTGTTTTTGCTGCATAAATTTCATATTGCAGTAAGCGTTTAAAGTGACACAGGTCGATGTATTAAAAAGATGAATAGTACCCTGTGGAGCTAAAATAACCCCTAGGTACTTCAATCACGTTCTGTATTCCCCTCTGCCTCATGCCTGTGAAGGAGAATGAGCTGGAAAAACACGGCGCGCTAATGTTTACACTTGGGTACGAAAACAGACGAAGTTTATCCTCATTCTAATATTATAATGAGCGAGGTCACAGCAAACATGGCGGAACCAGCAGCCTCCAACACAGAAGCGAATGCTCAAGAGCCTTCAAGCTCACGGGTGCATTTACATTTGGAATAGTTAGTTATGGCCAGGTTCTTGCCTGAACTGATAATCACATCATCAGTTTTTCCTCAGGCTAATCAGACATAAGGTACACCACCATTCTTGACAGAGCAGTGGGGGGTTGGTGCCTTGTTCAAGGGTACTTGAGCTAGTTCAGGGAATTGAACCAGCAACCTTTTGGTCCTAAAGCGGTTTCTCTAACCATTTGGCCATGGCTTCTCAAGTCTAACCTGCATAAAAGTTGATGTAATAAGTAAAGATACCAATGAGCGTTATTTTGTAAGCTCTCATTGCCTGTCACTCACCTGTCCAGCAGTATCTTGGCAAAGTTGGCATCAGATGTCGCATTTGTTTTTGCCTTTCCAGCCCTCTATCGGGAAAGCTGGCCAGTAATATTTACTCGGCTTGTCTGCTGTGTTTTTTCCCTCTATTTTCTGGCACATTTTGCCTCTGACAATGTCAGATACTTCCTTAAAATTGTTGTTTTTTTTGTCTCGATTTAGGAGTCTTCGTTCGATCTGGGTAATCCGCCTTGTTTGCTGTGGCTCCGCAGTTGCGACCTCTGACCCGCGCATGACCCCACATGACTTTTCTGAACTGGCTGCCGAGTGAGCGGTTTGTAAACAGACTAACGTGGTTAGAATGCCCCACATTAGGAAATAAAACATATTGAGACAAGATGATGCATACCAGCTATGGGGATGGGTATCAGCTCAAAAAATTCAGAAAGGGGAGTAGAGTAAATGATTCCTGAACCAGCACATTGACCTGTGCCACTTTAAACTCACCAGTCTCTTTAATAACCCCCCTGCACATTGATTCAGTTATCCTATCAGCCAACCATGTGGCAGGAACGCAGTGCATAAAATCATGCAGATACACATCAAGGTTTTCAGTTCACATCAAACAGAACGGAGAAAAACGTGATCTCTGTGACTTTCACCATGGCATGATTGTGCCAGATGGGCTGGTTTGAGTTTTTTTTAGAAACACCTGATCTCTTGGGATTTTCACACAAGATAATAATCTCTAGAGTTTATACAGATTGGTGCAAAAAACTAAAAACATCCATCCAGTTCTTTAGAGAGGGAAATGAGCAGCCTGGTTTGAGCTGACAGGAAAGTAACTTAAATAACCACTCTCTACAACCACGGTGAGCAGAAAGGCATCTCAGAATGCACAACACACCAAATCTTGAGGTATAAGACCACATCAGGTTGCACTTTGATCAATCGAGAGGTGGAATCTAAGGTTTCAGTGGGACCAGACTCACTGAAACTGGGCAGATGAATATTGGAGATATGTCATCTGACTGATCAGCTTTATCACAAACATTTCTAACTTGAGTGGAGTGGTCTCTTCCAAAGACAAAGTCCTTCCCGCACCATTCATGGCACGTTTGGCGGCGCCGATCTCCGTTTCGTAGCCCTCGGCCTCTCGTCTATATTACATAGCTAGGGTTACAGTGGGGGTCTAGTCCTCTGGTAACCGTGAGAGTTTGATTCCCCACTTGCATCTGTATTGCAGTGTGCCTTGCCAGATGGCAGTAGGCACCATTTTTATGATGGTCTTTGGTACCGTATGACCCGACCATGAGTAGAACTCGCGATCTCCCGATCGGACACGCTAACCACTAGGCCACTTGCCGGTCTAAAGACAAAGTAAAGAAAAAAAAAACACCATAAAGTGTCTTCGTAAAGGTGTTGGGCTACCATGAGTTGCCAGAACTGCATCAGTGTGTCTTGTTGGTTCAGTGGTTAAGACTTTGGGCCACTTGTGAAAAGGTTATGAGGAATTTCAAATCCCAGCACTCTTGCCTTGATTGTAAGTAATGCCAGTATTCTGCAGCACAGAATGCTAACTTCAACTCAGCCCACATTTATGTAGCTTCATGTCATGGAAAAACATTTGAATGAGGATATTAATTCCCTTACTGCTGTGGATTTCAAGAGCTATTGTACTGCAGCTGTTTAAGTGCTTACACAAAGCGAGGTGATGTGATCACCCTCCCGCTCCTCTTCCTTCTTCTTTTCCTGGCTTTGCATCTGCCTTTCGCGCAGGTTTATTTACTGACACGGCTCGAACGCTATTGCAAAACGTCTCTTGAGCGACTTGGAAATTATTCGAAAGAGGCTTAGTGGCTCCGTCCCCCTGGAAAACAGCCGGCAATTATTACAGCGATCTATTCTGCAACCTCCTATCCCCCACATAAGCCTTATGAAAGGAAGACAAAAAGACATATTAAGAGTTATGGATTCCCAGGTTCACTTAAGCAGCGGTGGTACATCAATACAGCGGTTTTACATCAAAAGACGAGGCACACCACGGCCAGTGCACCCCGCGATAGAGTGAGAAAGATAGAGAGAAAACGAGTGGGGGTTGGTGGAGGAAGGGACAATAGCTCTGTGAATGTGTTATGTGCTGTCGGTAATAGTCCCACTGAGAGCAACAGCTAATCTGGGTGTGTTTATTTCAAACTTGGCTCGGCTCTTTGCTGCCATACTGTATTTGTGACTCTCTTATTATAGAGACTGTCTTATCTCCCCAAGGGGAAGCTTAGAGTAATTAAAGAAACACTGTGGAAGGACGAGAATCTGTCTTTCTTTTTCATCCTTGCCTCCTCTCCACACGCACATGTGGCAACTCATTGCAATTCACAAGAGCTCCTTTCCATTCTCCATTGCGCAAATCCATAAGCACATGCACAGGTGGCTGAATAATGCTGATTGTTAGTCCAGTTGTAGTTTTAACCTTGTTCCCCTTTTTTTGCTAAATGATAAGAGTTGCAATTAGCCACTTCACCATTGCGCTTTGTTCAGTGTGTGTGTGGTCAATTCTGGGCTTCCACAGGAGGCGGCTATTAGCGCTTTCACACAAATCACGTTAGTGCTGAAAAGAGCTTTCTTTTCACTGCTGATTAATTGACAGTGGTGTGTTTGCGTGTCCATGCTGGTGTTCGTGTGTTTTGGTCTGTCAGTGTGCTGATGGAGCCGCACCAATGCGATCAGAGACTCAGAATCCCAGCAGGTGAGACTTTCCAGATGAAGAGATGCTGCTTTTCTTTCTCAGGAGGGAACCTTTCCTTCATGCCAGGATGGGAGAGAAGCGCTCTAATTATCTCTGATGCTGGTCCGCCGCTGGCACATGTCTCCTGCGGAGTCTGACGGCACTCAGAAGGAGCTCGAATGTGTGTCCGTCCTCCCACCGAGAGGGATGTGAAGAGGATTATAATCTCAAGGATTAAGGCGACTGCTCTGTTAAAATAAACATCCTCCTATGTTTAAAATCCCCCGTGTGCTTTTGAGCGAGAGCCACTCGTAGTGGGCCGGGCCACTCCTTGCTCTGATGTGGGATGCGCTAGAAATGATTCCATTTTCTCTCCTTTTCCTCTCCCTTGCTGCTATGCTCAGGTAATTAAGGCTTCGTTAAGCAAGGAGGGTTGAACAGTGTGTTAATTAGCAGCTCTGTTGAGCCGCCACCTCGTGTGACACCCCGGGCCGGCACTTCACCTGAGGCGGTGGGGTTGCCACAGCGACTGCAGGTTCAACAGGGTGAGAAAATTCCCCAAACGAGGCGAGGAGGAGTCAGAAATCTGCTCATATGTTGGGCTTTGTTTTTATTCCAGTTAGATCAAGCTGCTGTAATTATTGCATAGAGAAGGGTTCAGGACTTGTAAAATTTGTACAGTACTATTTTCAGATTTAAGGGCCTAATTATGAATATGTTAAATAAAAACAGTAAAATACACAAATATTTTTATTTGGATATTGATGTGGTGTTTGTATACATATATTAACTAACATGACTAATAGAAGTTGTTGTGAAAAAAATCGATTACAAATTTGTTTAGATTTGATAAAATGACTTAAATGCAGTTTATATATATCTCATCTCATCTCATTATCTCTAGCCGCTTTATCCTTCTACAGGGTCGCAGGCAAGCTGGAGCCTATCGCAGCTGACTACGGGCGAAAGGCGGGGTACACCCTAGACAAGTCGCCAGGTCATCACAGGGCTGACACATAGACACAGACAACCATTCACACTCACATTCACACCTACGGTCAATTTAGAGTCGCCAGTTAGCCTAACCTGCATGTCTTTGGACTGTGGGGGAAACCGGAGCACCCGGAGGAAACCCACGCGGACACGGGGAGAACATGCAAACTCCACACAGAAAGACCCTTGCTGGCCACGGGGCTCGAACCCGGACCTTCTTGCTGTGAGGCGACAGCGCTAACCACTACACCACCGTGCCGCCCATATATATATAAAAAAAACACTAATTTGGGCACATCAAAGGAGCAAAGCGACTGCGCGAATGAGCGTAGCGAGTGAGGGGCAGTGTTGCCAGATACTGCTGACATTTTCCAGCCCAAAATATGTTCAAAACCCGCCAAAATGCACTTAAAACCGCCCAAAATGTACTTGATGCCTATCTTGCAGTGGCGTGCACAGACATTTTGGGGGGCAAGTGCTCTGGGGGGAAAAAAGGGCACTTTTTTGCGCATGTGGAACACCTTATTATAAAAGTCTGAGATTTAACCCTCCTCTTGTGTTCAGGTCGCCACTGACCTGTTTTAGTTTTTAAAGGTGTAAAACAACCACTTAATGTTAATTTATTACATCAAGGCTTTTTGACTTTGCCAGGAATCTCTAGTTGAACAAAATAGAAAAAGAAATTTTTGTTTTCCTAAATCTGAAAATGGTCTAGCAAAAAATATAATACTTATGTGCAGTTGTTTCTGTATGCGACGGGCTACTTCATGACAAAATAATTACAGCTTGGGCTTAGAGGGCAAACAATACATTTTCACTCGATTCATGTGTTACCTGGCTGGTGGGGCAGGGGAAGAGCTGACTGACTGCCCGATGTGTTGTCTGCGCTACGACAAGGCCGTGGCTTCCAGGACGCTATGCTGCTGCAACCTCACATTGAATGCACTGCACGCTTGTTCATGTGACAGAGCAAGAGAGACAGAGGTCCAGTGTGTGTGCGGAGGGGGCACACATCGGGACATTATTTTCACACACGCTTTTAATGCCGCGGCTTTTCTAAAAGATCATGTCGACATTGGCCTCAGTAAACTGTAAAAAAAAAAAAATTCAAAAGGGCACTTTTTTGGACAGAGGGCAGAGGGGCAGGTGCTTGAGCACCACCTCATGTCTATCTGTGCACGCCACTTGTAAAGTAAAAATATGCAGCTAAAGACCAGTATACTATTTGTAAATCGAACAACAATGCAAACAACTTCTGAATGGCAACATGAGACCGTCAGTGCTGGAGGTGAAAAATCTGCTGTCTGGTACTCGGCTACGTATGGTTGAATCAGATTATAACTTTGCAATCATCTGCTGTGTTCTGAATCCTACATGCACCAGTAGGTGACGCACAGGCATAATATTATGTAGGCTATGTTAGGCTACGATGCATATCTAACATCTGCATTGCTGAGGTTATTTATTTTTTATGTTTTATTTATTTATATTTTTATTTATCCTGTTTATTTTATTAATTTTATAGGCCTAGTTATTCTGCTTAATTTATTTTTGTTACGTCCATGTATTTTCTTCATCTGTTATCCTGATTTTTGTGGATTTGTTAGATTGTACCTGGTTTATATACAACCCCGATTCCAAAAAAGTTGGGACAAAGTACAAATTGTAAATAAAAACGGAATGCAATGATGTGGAAGTTTCAAAATTCCATATTTTATTCAGAATAGAACATAGATGGCATATCAAATGTTTAAACTGAGAAAATGTATCATTTAAAGAGAAAAATGAGGTGATTTTAAATTTCATGACAACAACACATCTCAAAAAAGTTGGGACAAGGCCATGTTTGCCACTGTGAGACATCCCCTTTTCTCTTTACAACAGTCTGTAAACGTCTGGGGACTGAGGAGACAAGTTGCTCAAGTTTAGGGATAGGAATGTTAACCCATTCTTGTCTAATGTAGGATTCTAGTTGCTCAACTGTCTTAGGTCTTTTTTGTCGTATCTTCCGTTTTATGATGCGCCAAATGTTTTCTATGGGTGAAAGATCTGGACTGCAGGCTGGCCAGTTCAGTACCCGGACCCTTCTTCTACGCAGCCATGATGCTGTAATTGATGCAGTATGTGGTTTGGCATTGTCATGTTGGAAAATGCAAGGTCTTCCCTGAAAGAGACGTCGTCTGGATGGGAGCATATGTTGCTCTAGAACCTGGATATACCTTTCAGCATTGATGGTGTCTTTCCAGATGTGTAAGCTGCCCATGCCACACGCACTAATGCAACCCCATACCATCAGAGATGCAGGCTTCTGAACTGAGCGCTGATAACAACTTGGGTCGTCCTTCTCCTCTTTAGTCCGAATGACACGGCGTCCCTGATTTCCATAAAGAACTTCAAATTTTGATCCGTCTGACCACAGAACAGTTTTCCACTTTGCCACAGTCCATTTTAAATGAGCCTTGGCCCAGAGAAGACGTCTGCGCTTCTGGATCATGTTTAGATACGGCTTCTTCTTTGAACTATAGAGTTTTAGCTGGCAACGGCGGATGGCACGGTGAATTGTGTTCACAGATAATGTTCTCTGGAAATATTCCTGAGCCCATTTTGTGATTTCCAATACAGAAGCATGCCTGTATGTGATGCAGTGCCGTCTAAGGGCCCGAAGATCACGGGCACCCAGTATGGTTTTCCGGCCTTGACCCTTACGCACAGAGATTCTTCCAGATTCTCTGAATCTTTTGATGATATTATGCACTGTAGATGATGATATGTTCAAACTCTTTGCAATTTTACACTGTCGAACTCCTTTCTGATATTGCTCCACTATTTGTCGGTGCAGAATTAGGGGGATTGGTGATCCTCTTCCCATCTTTACTTCTGAGAGCCGCTGCCACTCCAAGATGCTCTTTTTATACCCAGTCATGTTAATGACCTATTGCCAATTGACCTAATGAGTTGCAATCTGGTCCTCCAGCTGTTCCTTTTTGTACCTTTAACTTTTCCAGCCTCTTATTGCCCCTGTCCCAACTTTTTTGAGATGTGCTGCTGTCATGAAATTTCAAATGAGCCAATATTTGGCATGAAATTTCAAAATGTCTCACTTTCGACATCTGATATGTTGTCTATGTTCTATTGTGAATACAATATCAGTTTTTGAGATTTGTAAATTATTGCATTCCGTTTTTATTTACAATTTGTACTTTGTCCCAACTTTTTTGGAATCGGGGTTGTACTTCAATTAAAAAAAAAGTTAGGCTACGATGCATGGCTGAATGTAACATGAGAAGAGAAAATGGAGAATGGATTGCGTCATTCTTATTTACTAGTTTATGAGTTCAGTTTCTGCACTACATTACACACATTCATATTAGTCTTACAGTTACATCAGCTTTTTTTGTTTAAATAATACTTAATGAGATTAATGTTTATTGTTAATGATTAATTTAGGCCAATGCTTGATTTTGGTTGTTTAAAATACCTAAGGGGGTGCTTGGTAAACTAGGTCTCTGACTTGCCTCAGTTGACCAAAAAAGAGCTGTTTTTCCTGATTTCCTTTGCATATTCAAGAATATCATTCGGCTTAGGTGTTTACATTCTCTCCCATCTCTGCTTTCTAGTGGTAGTGAAACTATATAAACATCTGATAAAACCCCGCCGAACTAACATCAAACCCGCCCAATTTTTTTCAACCAGACAAAGCCATTTTTTGCCAGCAAAGTAGAATTCAAAACTGCCCAATCTGGCAACACCAGGAGGGGGATTGCCCCTCTTCTGTGCGCAGAAAGAAAATTTCTGATTGCAGGTCAAATTTCCTCTCACAGAGGTTTCAGATGTCTAAATTGATCAGAATGATAGTATGAATTTTTGCCTTTTTTGAAGCAGGTATGAGTTAGACAGCGGCTCTCCTAAGTGTCGCTTTGCTTGTTGTGTGAGCGTCCTGTAGTAATGGGCCGTCCACGCGGCATCGTGGCTTCCAGAAAATCAAAGCAGAAACGCTAGCATATGAGTCAATGGCAGATGCCTTAACCAATCAAACCTCGGGAATCCAACTTCCGCCGATCAGGAAAGAGACTGGTACCTTTCTGAGTGGGTTATAGGTCATGTTCCGTCGTTTGCTTGACATTTTCGGTCGATTTTGGAAATAACTTAATTGTTTTGATCGGAAATCGGAACGATCAAGGTGTGATAAAGATGCATATCAGCCCTTTTTTCCTTGATTAATTTGGGGACGCTAATTCGGGTGCATTTAATTTGGGCACACCGTTAAACGGCCTGGCCAAGGTGTAATTTAAAGGCCTGATATATATATATATATATATATATATATATATATATATATATATATCACGGGCGATTGCTCTAAGACAACGAGGGAGGCTCAGCCTCCTCTAAAAATGACGAACATCGTGTAGGATGAATTGTGCTAGGCTTATGTTATAGCCGACCTTATAACATTGCTATTTCAGATCCAGAATCATAGAAATATATGTGCTCAACCCAATTACAGTGCGAAATCATTCCGTTATAACTTTCCCCAGTTCGCCTAATGTGTGCGTGAGTTTTTCCCCCTCGTGACAGCGCGATGCAGCGCAGCCTCAGTGGATTGGGAGCTATGTGCTTGTCAATCTCAAAATGCAAGACGATTAATGGACAAATACTGCGAAAACGCCCGCCCACGGAGTCTCACGGACTCCCAGCCTCAATGGACTTCAACGGCATTTGGGAGCTATGCGCTTTTCAATCTCAAAATGCAAGACGGTTATTGGACAAATACTGCGAAAACGCCCGCCCACGGAGTCTCACGGACTCCCAGCCTCAATGGACTTCAACGGCATTTGGGAGCTATGCGCTTTTCAATCTCAAAATGCAAGACGGTTATTGGACAAATACTGCGAAAATGCCCGCCCACGGACTCCGAGCCTCACATGGGAGGGACATGGCAGTTTCCGCGAGGAGACTGGTGATTGGTGAAAGCAGCCGGATATTTTCTTTGATTGACAGCTCGTTTCAACTATAGACAGGCAGCGGTACAGTGTTGCCAGATTGGGCGAGTTTTGAACATATTTTGGGCTGGATAACGTCAGCAGTATCTGGCAACATCAGTTCAGTCCCATGCGGATTCGCAAGTGCTGTGGTGTATTGTAAGAGATCAGCTTACATTTCGATTTCATTCATTACATACGGTTTCTACCAGCTTTTTTAGTTTGTATATATTTTCATTGTAAATAAAGTGTAAATATAGTGTTGTCAAGTTTGCTATCTTAGTTCCAGAAATTTCGTTTATTTGAGTGACTGAACTTGAACTTGAGGGGGCTAGTCAGCTAGTAAGAAAGCTGCGCACGGATGCCAAGCATTGCTGATTTAATTTTGGCGAAGCCATTTGCCAGTCTTCCTTTCAAGGAAAAAAAATAAAATTAAAGAGCAGGGTAGACCAATGCCTCAAATTGACTTGGTGAAAAAGGTAGGGAATAATACTCGTTCCTTTCAGCTCTCCTGGTACAAGAAAGTGAATTGGCTAACAGCAAGTGACCCACATCAACAACAGTAAATAGGCTACTTTAGTAATATGTCATGGATGGACCAAAAATATAGAATCTATTTAAAATGTTTATGCTGAGTATATTATATTAGAATATATGTTTTTCTGGATATTAATTAAACACCGCTACAATTTGGAAAACATTTTTAAACAAAAACACAGCCGAGGTCAATTTTTAAATAACATGCCACAAATTTAAAATATAAAATGTTAAAATATAAACCCCCCCCCCCCCCCCCCCCCCCAACACCACCATCATGTATATTGGACAGTAGGCTAATGGGCCAAAAGAACCTGTTATTTCACAGTTTGTGACCCTGCCAACAATCAGCCAGATCAGAGGCAAGAGTATGGGCAAAATTGATGTGTTTTTTCTTTTAAAATCTGGAAATATCGTAACCGACCAGCCTCCCCTGTTTGAAAGACTACCAGCCGCCACTGATTATATATATATATATATATATATATATATATATATATTCTATCCACATTCACTGTATATGAGAAATCACACGCTCTGATTGGCTACTCTACTACCAGGCTATCAGCTCATATACTGTACCATGAGTAGAGAAAAACAAAATGGCGGAATGTGTTGCTGAACCAACCAACAGAAGTGCAAAATAAAAGAAAATTGATTGTCCTAGGGCAGCACAGTGGTTAGCACTGTCGCCTCATAGCAAGAAGGTCCTGGGTTCGAGCTCAGCGGCCGGCGAGGGCCTTTCTGTGTGGAGTTTGCATGCTGTCCCTGTGTCTGCCTGGGTTTCCTCTGGGTGCTCCGGTTTCCCCTACAGTCCAAAGGCCTGCAGGTTAGGCTAATTGGTAGCTCTAAATTGACCGTAGGTGTGAATGGTTGTTTGTGTCTATGTGTCAGTCCTGTGATGACCTGGTGACTTGTCCAGGGTCCTCTCGCCCATAGTCAGCTGGGATAGGCCTGCGTGCCTGCGACCCTGTAGGACAGGATAAGTGGCTACAGATAATGGATGGATGATTGTCCTAGTCCTCACTCAGAGATCTGTAAATGAAACTGGAAAAGTTTTTTTTTTCTTTTCTCCCCCCTCTGCAAATGTACACTCACCGGCCACTTTAATAGGAACTCGTTCTTGATTCTAAGATCCTTGTCTTGGCTAACAGGAGCAGAACCCAATGTGGTCTTCTGCTGTTGCATGCTGAGATGCTTTTTTGCTCACCATGGTTGTAAAGAGTTGCTATGAGTTACTATATCCTCCCTGGCAGCTCGAACCAATCTGGCCATTTTCCTCTGACCTCTCTTATCAGCAACATGTTTGTTATGGCATAGCCTTAACTTGCCCATAACATAAGATTAAGCCACCATAATCAGCAAAGAAAACTAGAGTTGTAAAACTTACTTTTATTAAAGAATAAAGTGTCTCCAAAAACAAAGAAAAGACTCAAACAGACTGGTCAGCAAATCAAAGAACATAACAAAAAGGGGGGGGGGGGGGTCTGGGCCCCCTTGCAATAGGAGTTCAGACCCAGTGTCCTTCCCACCTAACAAAGGCAACTAAAAAATAAATGAAAAAGAACAACATGAAAAACGAGCTGTCAGCCTGATATGCAGACCAAAAAGAAACATTCAATTGAAATGAAACAAAGTTACCAAAAAGAAAACCCCAAAATGCACTGGCATCTTGTGCATATGGCCTGAGGATGGGGTCAAGGCAAAATCAAGAGAGAGAGAGAAAAACAAAGAGGCAGCTTTATATATCAGGGCAGGTGTGCTGCATTGGCAATCAAGCAGGGAAGCTCCACCTACAGCAAGCCACTCCTCCCACCATGGACAGTTCCTCCCACCATAAACAGCTCCTCCTCTCAACAGAAAGGGCAGGACCCATAACAGTGTTTCCACCCACAGACCTGTTGCTCACTCATACCCCTTTTCCACCAAATCAGTTCCAGGGCTGGTTCGGGGCCAGTGCTGGTGCAGGTTCACAACTCGTTCAACTTGCGAGCCAGCTGAGAACCAGTTTGCTTTTCCATAGCTCGCGGTGCTAAGGGAAGCCACATCATTACGTCGCTGTATACGTCAGTTACGTCGCTACGTTTGCATAAACCTTGGCACGAATATCGAAGCAAAAACAACATGGAAGAAGCAGCAGCAACAACAACAACAACAAGAATAATAATGGATGACTTCGCGTTTGTACAGCTGCTGCTTCTCGTCGCTTAAAAATGGCGATCTTTCGCGGTCTTGTTGTTGGTCTTAACAACTCCGCCCCCCGCTGACGTAAGCGGTTCTTTCCTCTGGCCCAGCAGAGAGTTGGTGCTAGCCTGGAACCGGTTTTTCTGGCCCCAGAGCCAGTTCTTTGTCAGTGGAAACAGAAAACCCGGTTCCAAACTAAGCACTGGCCCCGAACCAGCCCTGGAACTGCTTTGGTGGAAAAGGGGCATCAGTGTTTTTTTGTTTTTCGCACCATTCTGTATAAACTCTAGAGACTGTTGCTTGTGAAAACCCCAGGAGTTTCTGAGATACTCAAACCAGTCCATCTGGCACCAACACCCATGCCACAGTGAAAGTCACAGAAATCACAATAATTTTTCCCATTCTGATGTCTGAAGTGAACCTTCACTGAAGCTCTTGATTTGTATCTGCATGATGTTATGCATTGCGCTGCTGCTGTCAAGGGATTGTCTGATTAGAGAACTGCAGAAAACAGCAGGTGGATATAGGGGTGTTCCTAATAAAAAGTGGCCAGTGCGTGTATTTGTGTAAAACATCAAGCGATAATATTCAGTTATACTTAGAAAAAGGACAAAAGAACAAATCTCTTCAAATGATATTTAAATATATTAATAAAGTACAATTACTTAGTTCTTTTATTTTTCTTCATCTTCCAACATTCATTGGTGACCAATGAGACGGCAGCATAGAATGACTGCATGACTGAATGATTTACATCTCGTGTGCACAAATAGAAAAGCGTTGGTGCTTTCTGGAGCTACGATGTGTTCAGACATTAGGTCTCGATTGATAGACACTAATGAAGTCACTGCTCATTGGCTTGTTTACTTCAATTTGAACCTTGTGCAAATCCATTGGGTGCCCTAGAGCATGTAAAGCCGTGTGTATTGATTCGCAGAGTAATATGAACTCTGTTTTCATACTCAGAATTCTTCTCGCGAACATATAAAAAACAAGCTCTTTATAGATTTTAATGTTAGCACAAGGGCCTCTGGTTCCTAAAGCACTGGGCCATAAACATGCATCAGTATGGAAACAATGGCACGGTGGAGCCATCCATCATGGCAGCCAGCTTCAAAATGATTTAAAGATTATTAGATTCCCTGCCGGGAAAGGGCCATTATTATTATTATTCTCTACTTCTTTTTTTTTTCTTTTTTACTTCTGTCTGTTGATGTTTATGAGATTGATGATAAATTGCTTTCCCATTCTTAACAAGGGGAAACAGGCTTTTATCCAAGGCTTGTAAGATTGAGACGTATAACCCTGAGGCCGATGTGTAATCTGTTTGAGAAGTGCAGAGATTTCCATGATTTCCATGTTTGTCCAGTTAAAAAAAAAAGAATGCATGAAGTTGCAAAATACGTGAATATAGTTGACTAAGGTTTTTTTTTTTTTTGCTCTGTAGTCTGCATAAATTCTGCTGATAGCAAGTATCGGATGAAACTGACACAAATGCTTAGAAAAAAGATCAATCCTGTGAAGAGAATCAGATCACTGGTGGACAGTGATCAGTCTGCCAGAGCTAAAGTCAAACCAGATATACTCTGAAAATTTGTGATTTTTAACACAGTTTATATTATACATGTCACTCCTGAGATACCAGTAATGATGACCTCTCCTGCTCTCCGGACCTGCCTGATCCATCCTGATGCCCTACTTCTGGCTGGAGTTCTCATTACTTCACTCCTGCAAGGCTGGCCCCATATGTACAGCCCCTGATCCATCCTGATGCCTTACTTCTGGCTGAGGGTCTCATTGCTTCGCTCCTGTGGAGGACGGCCCTATATGGATAGTCTAAAGATACACTTAGAAGATGGCCCTGGACACTTAATAGTTTTGCTATGATGGCTTAGGACTATAATTGCCATGATAATTTTACGACTGCAGTTGTCATAAATAGTCTTGCAGTCAAGCCTCCATCAATGAACAGTCGATAACTTCAACAAAATAGACTTCATGTCAAAACTATAATGAATTTCCTGGTTATACAGTTGCACTTTTTGACCATATAGGACACACTTATAGAAGCGAGTTATTTCTAATCACGCTATCTGTTATCACCTGAATGAGGATAGCTTCCCTTTTGAGTCTGGTTCTTCTCAAGGTTTCCTCCTCATGACGTCTCATGGAGTTTTTTCTTGCCAACCATCACCTCAGGCTTCCTCATCAGGGATAAATGTTTTAGTTCATATGTTTAAAATCTATATTTTTATGTAAAGCTGCTTTGCAACAATGTCTATTGTTAAAAACGCTATACTAATAAATTTACTTGACATTACTTGACTATTATAGTATATACATGGACCCAAACACTATGATTTTAGCTCTAAAGTTAAAACTTGAAATAGCTCAGCTCATGCTTATGTTTATCACAAGACAATCTATTTGAATTTAGACTATTTGAAGTAGTATGATTCTGACTTTTGAGTATTAGTACCGATTCATACCCTGGTCGTCCTTCTCGATTTAATTGCACTTGAAAGTCAGACATTTTGGAGTTGATACTCTGTGCTTTTGTTATTAATACATTCCAGTTCTTCTACTTGGGAAAACATGGCTAACTAATGGTTATTATCCCCTGCCCGAACAAAGTTTGGCAGGGGAGTATAGAAATGGGGTCCGTCTGTCCATTCGCCCTCCCGTCCGTCCGTCCTTCCATCCGGCTGTCCGTCCAGTCACATTTTCATTTCCGAGCCATATATTTAAAACTACTGAAGATATCTTCATGAAACTTTGTGTACGTATCAAACAAGATGTGAACTGGTGCCTTTTGCCATTTTGGATTTTTGAAAAAAAAGTGTTTTTCAAATTTCTACATAAAAAATTGATTTTGACTTTGTTTCTAAGAGCAATATTTGTTTCCGGAGCATATATCCAAAACTATTCATGATACAGATTTGAAACTTGGTATACATGTTAACAAGGTGATGTAGATGTACCTTTTCATACTAAGAAATTTGAGAAATTTTAATTTTTCCTGTTTCCATGGAAACAATTTCAGACTTAGGCCCAATCCCAATTCTAATTTCTACCCCTACCCCTCCGCCTTCCCCTTGGCCCTTCCCCTTGAAACTGAGCTACAAGGGATAGGGCTTGAAATTCAACCCTTACGTATTGGGATAGCCCTTCAACGATCGCATACGTCATCGCGTACCTCCGTCAGCGTTTACGTTAGCAAAACGCAACCAAATGCGTCATTGGCTGTGACCAGCCGCTACAGTCAGAGCCAGAAATCTCTGCTGGCAGGGTGTGATTTGTTAACTAACACCACTGAATGGGATATCTTTGGCGCTTCGTGCACCACATCCGACAGAATGAGGTGTCAGAACACTCATGTAAACAATAAAAGCGAGAATAACAGAACAAAACGTACGCAGTAAAGCAACCGAAAACAATACTCACTCCCAAAGCTTTTTAGCAGCAGCTCGGATTTCAGAAATCGCTGCTCATTCTCAGCTCGAAAGCGAATCAAGCGGCGTGTTTCCTCTGGATAACAACTTAAAACACGTAAATAATGGAGAAAATACATTTATGACAATCTTTCGCCGCGGGAACCGCCATCTTTATGAAATCCGCATGAAATCTCGCTGAAATCCGCATGGCATTGTGGGAAATCACTCAAACCCCTTCGTTCGGAGTCAGCTCCAGGAAAATCTCCGTTTGGAGGGGTACAGAAGCCCTCCCCCTTCCCCTACCCCTCCGCGTTAACTGGGATTGGGATACCCCTACCCCTTCACGTGAACGCGCAAAATGGAGGGGAAGGGCTAAGGGGTTGGTCCAAGGGGTGAAATGGGATTCGGCCTTAGTCTCTCAGGTTAGTCTTAGGGGTGGGTTTTGTTTCTGGAGCAGAACTTGAAAACTATGAGTGGTATAATCTTGTAAGTTGGTATACGTGTTGATTAAGTAATGCAGATGTGCCTTTTGATACTAATAAATGTGAGAAATTTAAATTTTTAGCTCACCTGGACCAAAGGTCTGGTGGGTTTATGCCATGGGCTGCTGAGGTCAGTGTAAAGAGGTAGGGTTGGTTTCCTGCAGCAGAACTTGAAAAATGTGACAAATACCTAATATCTTGAAACTTGGTATATAGTTGGTATATAGGGCGGAGGATATAGATGACTCTGTCTTCTTGTTAAACTGCTAACATGCAGCTAACTGGCCACTATTTATTACTTATCATTTGTACATATGTCTAGTAATCAGAAATAAACTGTACTTTGCAACATTTTCACTTTGCTTCCACCCATTAACTGTCCGTTTAAAGATTTACAAAAAATTCAACACCTCTAGTCTTCTTACTGTTCTTTGTACTGGAAAAAAAATCTTCTGTCTAGCAAAGCAAAGATCATCTGAAAGAAAACTACAGAATTTCATAACCAATCATTCATTCATTCATCTTCGATAACAGTGTCACAGTGGATCCAGAGTCTCATCTCATCTCATTATCTCTAGCTGCTTTATCCTTCTACAGGGTCGCAGGCAAGCTGGAGCCTATCCCAGCTGACCACGGGTGAAAGGCGGGGTACACCCTGGACAAGTCGCCAGGTCATCACAGGGCTGACACATAGACACAGACAACCATTCACACTCACACTCACACCCACGGTCAATTTAGAGTCACCAGTTAACCTAACCTGCATGTCTTTGGACTGTGGGGGAAACCGGAGCACCCGGAGGAAACCCACGCGGACACGGGGAGAACATGTAAACTCCACACAGAAAGGCCCTCGCCGGCCACGGGGCTCGAACCCGGACCTTCTTGCTGTGAGGCGACAGCGCTAACCACTACACCACTGTGCCGCCCAGATCCAGAGTCTGATATTTAATTTTATAAAATCAAAAGATTAAAAAATATGATGGAGTAAAGGAAATAATTTATAGCTTGCCGTGTGCACAACCATTTTGACTGTGACGTCAGATGTTTTTATAACGTGAGATGTGAAATTTATTGTACAGTTCCTCATAACACTTGTTTTAAGTACACTGGGGAACTCTGTGTCAGAAATGCAACAAGTGATGCCTACATTGGCAATATTTCCATAACAGAAAAAAAATCCAGTTATACCTCAGATAAATGTGTGTGTATATAATGCTGTCTGTTGAGACACCTCCATCTAGCTGATTTCTCAAAGCAGTATACATATAGTATATCCTTCATATCCCATAATCCTGTGTACTGGGTGCAGCAAGCAGTCTGGAAGAAAATGGCGTCAGAAAACATCAGCACCTTGGGGGAGGGAAGTGGTTTGTGTACACATGTAAGATATGTACAAATGCAGACCGATCATGTTTGCTCTGGAATCACTCCACCGAGCTTAATATCACCCATCCATTATCTATAGCCACTTATCCTGTCCTACAGGGTCAGAGGCAAGCTGGAGCCTATCCTAGCTAACTATGGGCAAGAGGCGGGGTACACCCTGGACAAGTCGCCAGGTTATCGCAGGGCTGACACATAGACACAGACAACCATTCACACCTACGGTCAATTTAGAGCCACCAATTAGCCTAACCTGCATGCCTGGAGGAAACCGGAGCACCCAGAGGAAACCCACGCAGACACAGGGAGAACATGCAAACTCCACACAGAAAGGCCCTCACCGGCCACTGGGCTCAAACCCAGGACCTTCTTGCTGTGAGGCAACAGTGCTAACGACTACACCACCGTGCTGCCCTTATTCATATCACAATGTTTTGGTTTTTTTTAAAATCTCAAGCTAACATTTTCACCATTTAGCTTCAATTTGCAGTGTATTCCTCCTTTCTGTGTTGCTTTCAAGCCATTTACTTCTTAGGTGTCTTCGTAGGTGTCCAAGTGCTGCCTTAGAAGATCACGTAGGCAACAAGACAGCATGTTCCAGACACACTTTCAGTTCCGATATGCTTTTATTAGTCAACTCCTTCAGCATGTTTATTCTTGGATTACATTACGTCTCTGTACTTTGCTTCAGCGTTAAATATCTGTTCACCAACTCAATAAACACAAATGTAAGCTGAGCACATTTCACATTCCTGATTTCTACAAAATAGTAGAAATTAGTATTTCCCCAGGGCGGCACGGTGGTGTAGTGGTTAGCGCTGTCGCCTCACAGCAAGAAGGTCCGGGTTCGAGCCCCGTGGCCGGCGAGGGCCTTTCTGTGCGGAGTTTGCATGTTCTCCCCGTGTCCGCATGGGTTTCCTCCGGGTGCTCCGGTTTCCCCCAAAGACATGCAGGTTAGGTTAACTGGTGACTCTAAATTGACCGTAGGTGTGAATGTGAGTGTGAATGGTTGTCTGTGTCTATGTGTCAGCCCTGTGATGACCTGGCGACTTGTCCAGGGTGTACCCCGCCTTTCGCCCATAGTCAGCTGGGATAGGCTCCAGCTTGCTTGCGACCCTGTAGAACAGGATAAAGCGGCTAGAGATAATGAGATGAGATGAGTATTTCCCCATGTATTCCTCATGCAGCGCAAAACCATTTCTGACCATCAGGTGACCCATGACATATTATTTTTGGTTTACTTTGTATCAAGCAAAGCAAATGGACTAATACTCTTTATTTTAACAAGATGATACGTGACTGGATGTATTTAAAAAAAAAACAAGTGGACATGTAGCTTACACTCACAAGTGTATAATAACAATAAACAGTACAACAGATTAAATGTTTAGTATTTGCTCTGATTTCTTACTTGTAATTCAATAAACTCACCTGATTATATGAATACTTAGTATAAATATGGAGGTGATTATAGAAAATCCTGCACTGATTGGTCGAGAGATTCTGACTTTTTCTCGATAATCACCTCAAATGACTTGGCAAAATGGCGGCCAATCACTTCGTCACTGTAAGTGAGAAAGAATTAGAAATGATGTAAGAAAATTCTGTCCCTAAAAGCACTAAAGATGCTACAAAGTTTGGTCTAAAACTATTCTAAGGTAAGGTGGAATTGTGATTTATTTTATCTGTTTCAAAGCAAAATATTTTATGTGACTCGGTGTAGATAAGTGACACAAGTCTGCATTACATTTGCATGCTGCTTTTGAAGATTGAAATAAAAAAAAATTTAAATATGATTTTTAAGATTTTTTTTAATGATCACTGGTGTATTTATACTAAAAATAATTATCCACCTCAGACTCAGTGAATATTGGTGAATAATAACCTCGACTTTGGCGAATAATTGTTAAATATAATCATGAACGTACAGTGGGGTCCAGAAGTCTGAGACCACATTGAAAATCTGGGATTTGTTACTTTCATTGAAAATTGTAAAGAAACAGAAGGTTTCAGAATTTTGAAACATTTAAAACAAACAAAGGAAATGTTTAATCATGCAAATATTTACACTACCGTTCAAAAGTTTGGGGTCACTTTGAAATTTCCTTATTTTGAAAGAAAAGCACTGTTCTTTTCAATGAAGATCACTTTAAACTAATCAGAAATACACTCTATACATTGCTAATGTGGTAAATGACTATTCTAGCTGCAAATGTCTGGTTTTTGGTGCAATATCTACATACAGTGGTACTTGAAAGTCTGTGAACCCTTTAGAATTTTCTATATTTCTGCATAAATATGACCTAAAACGTCATCAGATTTTCACACAAGTCCTAAAAGTAGATAAAGAGAACCCAGTTAAACAAATGAGACAAAAATATTATACTTGGTCATTTATTTATTGAGGAAAACTAGCCAATATTACATATCTGTGAGTGGCAAAAGTATGTGAACCTCTAGGATTAGCAGTTAATTTGAAGGTGAAATTAGAGTCAGGTGTTTTCAATCAATGGGATGACAATCAGGTATGAGTGGGCACCCTGTTTTATTTCAAGAACAGGGATCTATCAAAGTCTGATCTTCACAACACATGTTTGTGGAAGTGTATGATGGCACGAACAAAGGAGATTTCTGAGGACCTCAGGAAAAGCATTGTTGATGCTCATCAGGCTGGAAAAGGTTACAAAACCATCTCTAAAGAGTTTGGACTCCACCAATCCACAGTCAGACAAATTGTGTACAAATGGAGGACATTCAAAACCACTGTTACCCTCCCCAGGAGTGCTCGACCAACAAAGATCACTCCAAGAGCAAGGCGGGTAATAGTCGGCAAGGTCACAAAGGACCCCAAGGTAACTTCTAAGCAACTGAAGGCCTCTCTCACACTGGCTAATGTCAATGTTCATGAGTCCACCATCAGGAGAACACTGAACAACAATGGTGTGCATGGCAGGGTTGCAAGGAGAAAGCCAGTGCTCTCCAAAAAGAACATTGCTGCCCATATGCAATTTGCTAAAGATCACGTGGACAAGCCAGAAGGCAATTGGAAAAATGTTTTGTGGCTGGATGAGACCAAAATAGAACTTTTTGGTTTAAATGAGAAGCATTATGTTTGGAGAAAGGAAAACACTGCATTCCAGCATAAGAACCTTATCCCAACTGTGAAACATGGTGATGGCAGTATCATGGTTTGGTCCTGTTTTGCTGCATCTGGGCCAGGACGGCTTGCCATCATTGATGGAACAATGAATTCTGAATTATACCAGCAAATTCTAAAGAAAAATGTCAGGACATCTGTCCATGAACTGTATCTCAAGAGAAGGTGGGTCATGCAGCAAGACAACAACTCTAAGCACACAAGTCGTTCTACCAAAGAATGGTTAAAGAAGAATACAGTTAATGTTTTGGAATGGCCAAGTCAAAGTCCTGACCTTAATCTAATCGAAATGTTGTGGAAGGACCTGAAGCGAGCAGTTCATGTGAGGAAACCCACCAACATCCCAGAGTTGAAGCTGTTCTGTATGGAGGAATGGGCTAAAATTCCTCCAAGCCGGTGTGCAGGACTGATCAACAGTTACCGGAAACATTTAGTTTAAGTTATTGCTGCACAAGGGGGTCACACCAGATACTGAAAGCAAAGGTTCACATACTTTTGCCACTCACAGATATGTAATATTGGATCATTTTCCTCGATAAATAAATGACCAAGTATAATATTTTTGTCTCATTTGTTTAACTGGCTTCTCTTTATCTACTTTTAGGACTTGTGTGAAAATCTGATGATGTTTTAGTCATATTTATGCAGAAATATACAAAATTCTAAAGGGTTCACAAACTTTCAAGCACCACTGTAGGTGTATAGAGGCCCATTTCCAGCAACTCTCACTCCAGTGTTCTAATGGTACAATGTGTTTGCTCATTGCCTCAGAAGGCTAATGGATGATTAGAAAACCCTTGTACAATCATGTTAGCACAGCTGAAAACAGTTGAGCTCTTTAGAGAAGCTATAAAACTGACCTTCCTTTGAGCAGATGGAGTTTCTGGAGCATCACATTTGTGGGGTCGATTAAATGCTCAAAATGGCCAGAAAAATGTCTTGACTATATTTTCTATTCATTTTACAACTTATGGTGGTAAATAAAAGTGTGACTTTTCATGGAAAACACAAAATTGTCTGGGTGACCCCAAACTTTTGAACGGTAGTGTAATATTCAAGATACTGCACTATTTCTGTCCCTATTTAAATGTAAGCAAATTGACCAGGTAAACTGGTTTGAACAAAAGGTCAGATTTTCCTCATGTTTAATCTCTTCTACTGAAGCATGTGTTCAGATGGCACTCTGATGGATTTGATCTAAAATGGGTCATAAGGTTTTGCACAAACGTGTGGAGTCCATGCAGCTCGAGTGCACACTGACATTAAAGCAAAATAGGGAACAAAATAAGGTCTAAGAAACTCTGAAATTCATGTAAATATTTCAAAGATTCTACTTTTCACTCAAGTTGTTGTCAGTAATATAATTTGTAATGAAAATTGTTGTATTAAATAAGAAAATAATACACAATCGAAGCATTTTCACTAGTGCTCTTAGAGTTTGGACTTCACTGTATGTATGTATGATTATATTGTATGATTTTTTTTTAAATCGGGAATATTCAGCCAAAATTTGTCCAGTTACATAAAATTCTGTTCTTATCAAAATCAAATCAAATCAAATTTATTTGTACAGCGCTTTTAAAAATAAACATTGTCGCAAAGCAGCTTTACAGAATTTGAACGACTTAAAACATGAGCTAATTTTATCCCTAATCTATCCCCAATGAGCAAGCCTGTGGCGACGGTGGCAAGGAAAAACTCCCTCAGACGACATGAGGAAGAAACCTCGAGAGGAACCAGACTCAAAAGGGAACCCATCCTCATTTGGGCAACAACAGACAGCCTGACTATAATATTAACAGTTTTAACAGATATAACCCTCAACTGTCCTCATGGGGCCGTCCTTCACAGGAGTGGGGCGATAAAACTCCGACCAGACACAGGGCACCAGAATGGATCAAGCAGGTCCGAGGGGCAGAAGAGGCCAGCATCTCAATCCCAGGATCAACATGTAACCCAGAGGGACAGATGGGGGGGGGGGGGGGAGAAAGAAAACACGTTGTTAGGTATGCCCTAAAAATGACAAGTATTTGTATCTTATGGGTATACAGATAAGCAACTAACATGATCAAATGGTGATAACAGTTACCTGACCTTAATGTATAACTAGTTTTATGTCATATACAGTACCAGTCAAAAGTTTGTACTCATTCATAGGTTTTTCTGTATTTTGACTATTTTCTTCATTGTAGAACAAACTGAAGACATCAAAACTATGAAATAACATCTGGAATATAAATGGAATTATGTGGTAAACAAAAAAGGGTGGGCGGCACGGTGGTGTAGTGGTTAGCGCTGTCGCCTCACAGCAAGAAGGTCCAGGTTCGAGCCCTGTGGCCAGCGAGGGCCCTTCTGTGCGGAGTTTGCATGTTGTCCGCGTGGGTTTCCTCTGGGTGCTCTGGTTTCCCCCAAAGACATGCAGGTTAGGTTAACTGGTGACTCTAAATTGACAGTAGGTGTGAATGGTTGTCTATGTGTCAGCCCTGTGATGACCTGGCGACTTGTCCAGGGTGTACCCCGCCTTTCGCCCGTAGTCAGCTGGGATAGGCTCCAGCTTGCCTGCGACCCTGTAGAAGGATAAAGCGGCTAGAGATAATGAGATGAGATTTTTTTTTTTAATCGGGAATATTCAGCCAAAATTTGTCCAGTTACATAAAATTCTGTTCTTATGGGTATACAGATAAGCAACTAACATGATCAAATGGTGATAACAGTTACCTGACCTTAATGTATAACTAGTTTTATGTCATATACAGTACCAGTCAAAAGTTTGTACTCATTCATAGGTTTTTCTGTATTTTGACTATTTTCTTCATTGCAGAACAAACTGAAGACATCAAAACTATGAAATAACATCTGGAATATAAATGGAATTATGTGGTAAACAAAAAAGGGTGGGCGGCATGGTGGTGTAATGGTTAGCGCTGTCGCCTCACAGCAAGAAGGTCCAGGTTCGAGCCCTGTGGCCAGCGAGGGCCTTTCTGTGCGGAGTTTGCATGTTGTCCGCGTGGGTTTCCTCCGGGTGCTCTGGTTTCCCCCAAAGACATGCAGGTTAGGTTAACTGGTGACTCTAAATTGACCGTAGGTGTGAATGTGAGTGTGAATGGTTGTCTGTGTCTATGTGTCAGCCCTGTGATGACCTGGCGACTTGTCCAGGGTGTACCCTGCCTTTCGCCTGTAGTCAGCTGGGATAGGCTCCAGCTTGCCTGCGGCCCTGTAGAAGGATAAAGCGGCTAGAGATAATGAGATGAGATGAGCCCTATTCCACAACTGTAGTAATCCATATTATGTCAAGAACCACTCAAGTAAGTAAAAAGAAACAACATCTATCATTACTTTAAGATGTTAAGTGTCTCTTAATTAATAAAAATAAAGAAAAGCCATTGAATTATTGAATTTGTAGTTGTTATGAATTGTTTCCGAGTGGCCCTTCATGTTACCTTTTTCCAAGAGACATGAATTCGATCAATTCACTTATCAGACTAGAAAGGTTTCAAAAATTAAAATTCATCACCTTTGCAACAGTACTTTTTTTTTAAATATTTGGTTCAGTCAACTGAAATACTTTGCTGCATCTAAAATAATAGAAACTGCACCGGGGTTAACAAGACAAAACATAATGATATTTGAAGAAATTTTCATGATATGGAAGAAGAAGAACAACAACAACAACAATGCTTCATTTAATAATGTTGTAATTATTTTTTTAACATCTTCAAAAATGAACAAGAAAATAATATCATTGTTAATGTTCATTTCAGTGCAGGTAATATCAGTAGTAGAGGTACTGATGATAGTCTCGCTATTCCAAAAACCTTGAGTAATTTAGCAAAACTACATACAATATATCATCATAACGCTCACTCTGGTTTGCATATAATTATGTAAAGACTCACTCGGGTCGTCCTGCATGAGGGAAATCATCAGCTCTTCTGAATTAGCAGAGCTGGGAGGTGCAGCTGTGCTGGTATTTACTGCTGTTTACCTTAACATCAACCTCAAAGCCACAAAGCTGCTCTAATGCACATACATAACCAACAAAGACAATACTACACCCATGGGTACTCATTCACATGAATCATATTCATGATGCGAATGTGAGAAATATGGGAATCATTGTTTAAGATAGTCTTTTACTTCCCTATTGTTTGTGTTATTAGTTGCTGACATTGAAGAAAATGATTATCCTGAGCATTTGGTGGAAAGTGGAGCTGGATGGAGTCAGGAGTGAGATGAGGATGCAGGGGGAAGGGAGATGTTTAATGAAAAGAATGGAAAGCAGCTGAAAGGAGAAGCAGAGATGTGTGGGCAGTGAAAAGATAAATAAACTGGCACGGCATTGACACTGGGGCACCAAGCTTCAGGCTGGACTCACGGCTTAACTGGTGCTTAGAAACACAGAGAGCATGACCCAGGCAAGGAAGAAGGAAGTGTGTGTGTGTGAGTGAATGCACTGATGTGGTGTCAGCAGAGGTTAGAAAAAATAGGGAGGCTGCCAAGATAGATAGAAGGCTTGTGTGTGGGTTGCATTCGCTAGATAGATAGATAGATAGATAGATAGATAGATAGATAGATAGATAGATAGATAGATAGATAGATAGATAGATAGATAGATAGATAGATAAAGTGGTGCTTGAAAGTTTGTGAACCCTTTAGAATTTTCAATATTTCTGCATAAATAGGACCTAAAACATCATCAGATTTTCACACAAGTCCTAAAAGTAGATAAAGAGAACCCAGTTAAACAAATGAGACAAAAATATTATACTTGGTCATTTATTTATTGAGGAAAATGATCCAATATTCCATATCTGTGAGTGGCAAAAGTATGTGAACCTCTAGGATTAGCAATTAATTTGAAGGTGAAATTAGAGTCAGGTGTTTTCAATCAATGGGATGACAATCAGGTGTGAGTGGGTACCCTGTTTTATTTAATGAACAGGGATCTATCAAAGTCTGATCTTCACAACACGTTTGTGGAAGTGTATCATGGCATAAACAAAGAAGATTTCTGAGGACCTCAGAAAAAGCATTGTTGATGCTCCTCAGGCTGGAAAAGGTTACAAAACCATCTCTAAAGAGTTTGGACTCCACCAATCCGCAGTCAGACAGATTGTATACAAATGGAGGAAATTCAAGACCATTGTTACCCTCCCCAGGAGTGGTCGACCAACTAAGATCACTCCAAGAGCAAGGTGGGTAATAGTCGGCGAGGTCACAAAGGACCCCAGGGTAACTTCTAAGCAACTGAAGGCCTCTCTCACATTGGCTAATGTTAATGTTCATGAGTCCACCATCAGGAGAACACTGAACAACAATGGTGTGCATGGCAGGGTTACAAGGAGAAAGCCACTGCTCTCCAAAAAGAACGTTGCTGATCGTCTGCAGTTTGCTAAAGATCACGTGGATAAGCCAGAAGGCTTTTGGAAAAATGTTTTGTGGATGGATGAGACCAAAATAGAACTTTTTGGTTTAAATGAGAAGGGTTATGTTTGGAGAAAGGAAAACACTGCATTCCAGCATAAGAACCTTATCCCATCTGTGAAACATGGTGGTGGTAGTATCATGGTTTGGTCCTGTTTTGCTGCATCTGGCCCAGGACAGCTTGCCATCATTGATGGAACAATGAATTCTGAATTATACCAGCGAATTCTAAAGGAAAATGTCAGGACATCTGACCATGAACTGAATCTCAAGCAAAGGTGGGTCATGCAGCAAGACAACGACCCTAAGCACACAAGTCGTTCTACCAAAGAATGGTTAAAGAAGAATAACGTTAATGTTTTGGAAGGGCCAAGTCAAAGTCCTAACCTTAATCCAATCTAATTGTTGTAGAAGGACCTGAAGTGAGCAGTTCATGTGAGGAAACCCACCAACATCCCAGAGTTGAAGCTGTTCTATACGGAGGAATGGGCTAAAATTCCTCCAAGCCGGTGTGCAGGACTGATCAACAGTTACCGGAAGCTTTTAGTTGCAGTTATTGCTGCACAAGGGGGTCACACCAGATACTGAAAGCAAAGGTTCACATACTTTTGCCACTCACAGATATGTAATATTGGATCATTTTCCTCAATAAATAAATGACCAAGTATAATATTTTTGTCTCGTTTGTTTAACTGCGTTCTCTTTATGTACTTTTAGCACTTGTGTGAAAATATGATGTTGTTTTAGGTCATATTTATGCAAAATATAGAAAATTCTAAAGGGTTCACAAACTTTCAAGCACCACTGTAGATAGATAGATAGATAGATAGATAGATAGATAGATAGATAGATAGATAGATAGATAGAGTGTTTGTGGGAATGTTTTTATATCTTGGTTGGGAAAAATGTTCTCAAAAGAATAGGAATATCTGACAGTTTTTGGTAGATAGATAGATAGATAGATAGATAGATAGATAGATAGATAGATAGATAGATAGATAGATAGATAGATAGATAGATAGATAGACAGGCAGACAGAGTGTTTGTGGGAATGTTTTTATATCTTGGTTGGTAAAAATGTCCTTACAAGAATAGGAATGACAGTTTTTGGTAGATAGATAGATAGATAGATAGATAGATAGATAGATAGATAGATAGATAGATAGATAGATAGATAGTTTGTGGGAATGTTTTTATATCTTGGTTGGAAAAAAATGTTCTCAAAAGGATAGGAATATTTGACAGTTTTTGATAGATAGATAGACAGACAGACAGACAGACAGACAGACAGACAGACCGAGTGTTTGTGGGAATGTTTTTATATCTTGTTTGGTAAAAATGTTCTTACAAGAATAGGAATGACAGTTTTTGGTAGATAGATAGATAGATAGATAGATAGATAGATAGATAGATAGATAGATAGATAGATAGATAGATTGTGGGAATGTTTTTATATCTTGGTTGGAAAAAAATGTTCTCAAAAGGATAGGAATATTTGACAGTTTTTGATAGATAGATAGATAGATAGATAGATAGATAGATAGATAGACAGACAGACAGACAGACAGACAGACAGACAGACCGAGTGTTTGTGGGAATGTTTTTATATCTTGTTTGGTAAAAATGTTCTTACAAGAATAGGAATGACAGTTTTTGGTAGATAGATAGATAGATAGATAGATAGATAGATAGATAGATAGATAGATAGATAGATAGATAGATAGATAGATAGATTGTGGGAATGTTTTTATATCTTGGTTGGAAAAAAATGTTCTCAAAAGGATAGGAATATTTGACAGTTTTTGATAGATAGATAGATAGATAGATAGATAGATAGATAGATAGATTGTGGGAATGTTTTTATATCTTGGTTGGGAAAAATGTTCTCAAAAGAATAGGAATATCTGACAGTTTTTGGTAGATAGATAGATAGATAGATAGATAGATAGATAGATAGATAGACAGACAGACAGACAGACAGACAGACAGACAGACAGACAGACAGGCAGGCAGACAGAGTGTTTGTGGGAATGTTTTTATATCTTGGTTGGTAAAAATGTCCTTACAAGAATAGGAATGACAGTTTTTGGTAGATAGATAGATAGATAGATAGATAGATAGATAGATAGATAGATAGATAGATAGATAGATAGTTTGTGGGAATGTTTTTATATCTTGGTTGGAAAAAAATGTTCTCAAAAGGATAGGAATATTTGACAGTTTTTGATAGATAGATAGACAGACAGACAGACAGACAGACAGACAGACAGACAGACAGACCGAGTGTTTGTGGGAATGTTTTTATATCTTGTTTGGTAAAAATGTTCTTACAAGAATAGGAATGACAGTTTTTGGTAGATAGATAGATAGATAGATAGATAGATAGATAGATAGATAGATAGATAGATAGATAGATAGATAGATAGATAGATTGTGGGAATGTTTTTATATCTTGGTTGGAAAAAAATGTTCTCAAAAGGATAGGAATATTTGACAGTTTTTGATAGATAGATAGATAGATAGATAGATAGATAGATAGATAGATAGATAGATAGATAGATAGATAGATAGATAGATAGATAGACAGGCAGACAGAGTGTTTGTGGGAATGTTTTTATATCTTGGTTGGTAAAAATGTCCTTACAAGAATAGGAATGACAGTTTTTGGTAGATAGATAGATAGATAGATAGATAGATAGATAGATAGATAGATAGATAGATAGATAGATAGATAGATAGATAAAGTGGTGCTTGAAAGTTTGTGAACCCTTTAGAATTTTCAATATTTCTGCATAAATAGGACCTAAAACATCATCAGATTTTCACACAAGTCCTAAAAGTAGATAAAGAGAACCCAGTTAAACAAATGAGACAAAAATATTATACTTGGTCATTTATTTATTGAGGAAAATGATCCAATATTCCATATCTGTGAGTGGCAAAAGTATGTGAACCTCTAGGATTAGCAATTAATTTGAAGGTGAAATTAGAGTCAGGTGTTTTCAATCAATGGGATGACAATCAGGTGTGAGTGGGTACCCTGTTTTATTTAATGAACAGGGATCTATCAAAGTCTGATCTTCACAACACGTTTGTGGAAGTGTATCATGGCATAAACAAAGAAGATTTCTGAGGACCTCAGAAAAAGCATTGTTGATGCTCCTCAGGCTGGAAAAGGTTACAAAACCATCTCTAAAGAGTTTGGACTCCACCAATCCGCAGTCAGACAGATTGTATACAAATGGAGGAAATTCAAGACCATTGTTACCCTCCCCAGGAGTGGTCGACCAACTAAGATCACTCCAAGAGCAAGGTGGGTAATAGTCGGCGAGGTCACAAAGGACCCCAGGGTAACTTCTAAGCAACTGAAGGCCTCTCTCACATTGGCTAATGTTAATGTTCATGAGTCCACCATCAGGAGAACACTGAACAACAATGGTGTGCATGGCAGGGTTACAAGGAGAAAGCCACTGCTCTCCAAAAAGAACGTTGCTGATCGTCTGCAGTTTGCTAAAGATCACGTGGATAAGCCAGAAGGCTTTTGGAAAAATGTTTTGTGGATGGATGAGACCAAAATAGAACTTTTTGGTTTAAATGAGAAGGGTTATGTTTGGAGAAAGGAAAACACTGCATTCCAGCATAAGAACCTTATCCCATCTGTGAAACATGGTGGTGGTAGTATCATGGTTTGGTCCTGTTTTGCTGCATCTGGCCCAGGACAGCTTGCCATCATTGATGGAACAATGAATTCTGAATTATACCAGCGAATTCTAAAGGAAAATGTCAGGACATCTGACCATGAACTGAATCTCAAGCAAAGGTGGGTCATGCAGCAAGACAACGACCCTAAGCACACAAGTCGTTCTACCAAAGAATGGTTAAAGAAGAATAACGTTAATGTTTTGGAAGGGCCAAGTCAAAGTCCTAACCTTAATCCAATCTAATTGTTGTAGAAGGACCTGAAGTGAGCAGTTCATGTGAGGAAACCCACCAACATCCCAGAGTTGAAGCTGTTCTATACGGAGGAATGGGCTAAAATTCCTCCAAGCCGGTGTGCAGGACTGATCAACAGTTACCGGAAGCTTTTAGTTGCAGTTATTGCTGCACAAGGGGGTCACACCAGATACTGAAAGCAAAGGTTCACATACTTTTGCCACTCACAGATATGTAATATTGGATCATTTTCCTCAATAAATAAATGACCAAGTATAATATTTTTGTCTCGTTTGTTTAACTGCGTTCTCTTTATGTACTTTTAGCACTTGTGTGAAAATATGATGTTGTTTTAGGTCATATTTATGCAAAATATAGAAAATTCTAAAGGGTTCACAAACTTTCAAGCACCACTGTAGATAGATAGATAGATAGATAGATAGATAGATAGATAGATAGATAGATAGATAGATAGATAGATAGAGTGTTTGTGGGAATGTTTTTATATCTTGGTTGGGAAAAATGTTCTCAAAAGAATAGGAATATCTGACAGTTTTTGGTAGATAGATAGATAGATAGATAGATAGATAGATAGATAGATAGATAGATAGATAGATAGACAGGCAGACAGAGTGTTTGTGGGAATGTTTTTATATCTTGGTTGGTAAAAATGTCCTTACAAGAATAGGAATGACAGTTTTTGGTAGATAGATAGATAGATAGATAGATAGATAGATAGATAGATAGATAGATAGATAGATAGATAGATAGATAGATAGTTTGTGGGAATGTTTTTATATCTTGGTTGGAAAAAAATGTTCTCAAAAGGATAGGAATATTTGACAG